>NC_133205.1:24874821-24894821 GCF_958299795.1 Porites lutea | reverse complement strand
CCGAATTCTTTTGGCTGTATTCCGGATTCCAAAGCCTAGGATTCCAGATTCCACCAGCTAAAATTTCCTGGATTCCGGAATACTGATTTACTTTACACGAGGGAACCACGATCCTTCGAAAAGTGCGCCAAGATGGATCTGCACTTGTTTTAAGTGTAGATCTCACGACTAGAACCTGCTCAGGAATACTAAATTTGCATCGTGAAATACAGCCATTTCAATACCTTTCCTAGCAGGATCTAGCATAACATTAAGCAGAAGCTCTTGCACCGTACCTGAGGGTATGTCTTATTCACCATCTCCCAGCCCTTATTGTAAACTTCGTCTGGCGTCATGTCATTTGTGATAAAGAATGACAAAATACTTTCATGGGTCTGTGTGCCACTAATGGGCTCCCCTGTTGGCAGTTTTCTTTTAGTCGGCTTTGACATATCGGGTTTGCCATTAATATAAACGTACTTCAGAGGAAGATTATAAAGACCGCTTGATATGTTGCTTGGGACGCAGTGACGCATGTGCTCATCCCCCAAGTAACTGAGGAAAGACAGAGTAAACAGTGGTCCTTGATAAAAGGATTATGGATAAGACTAGTTTTTAACCATTTAAGCCTCAATACCCAAATACAAATTTTCCAGGCTGACTTCCATACTTTTCCTAGTTAAGAGAATTTGTTAACAGATCAAAACACGTTCCCCTCAAGTGGTCAATTAATTAATTCTCATGACGTTTCCTCTTGTTCAGGTAGTTACATTGTTAGGAGAAAATTTATGTTGGTCACTTTTGGGACTTTAAGGGTTAAAGAAACAACAATTTTACTGTGGCAGTCTGTTAAAATGAGTGGTTGAGCCATCTATTTACAGCCTAACGCAAATGAAATCAAGCAAGCGTGGGGGAAAAACGTTTCATTGATTTTACCGAGATGCAAAGGTAAGGAAGGAGGTTCTTCTTTCACCTTAACCTCTTTTTTCTACTTCATTTTCAAATGCGACTGTTTTAAGTTGGCGAATTGGTTGAAATCCGTCACTTAACGGTAAGGTTTCTTATACCCCCCTTCCCCCCCCCCCCCCCCCCATGTTGATTTTGGCCGTTTTAGGTGATTTTTCACTGCATATAATGTGACAATATTGGCCAATATTGTCACACATCGTATCTCAGTGAGCTCTTCAGGCTCGGAGACCACTGAGACCACTGTCGCACAAAATGCCAATATTTTTAATGATTCAAGTGCTCCAACAGTAAAGAAAACGAGTCTGCCACTCCAAAACTATGGTTACAGTATTTCTGGGTAAGTCTGACTTTTAAATATGTGGGCAAAATCCTATGGTATAACCTTGGCAGAGCTTTTGCATATTATTTAGTAACTAAATCTTAGAAGCTTTCGAAAAACAATCTGAATTCTATATTAAGTTTTTACTATGATCACCGTTAAGAGTGAAAGGGTATTGACTTCACATGGAAGATCGACTTATTACCTGAGCAAGTTATTAACTGGCGCGCCGATATTCTCAATCAAGTATTCTTTCATCGTATCTATTATTGTCTTGCCTGTCCATTTTTGCCATTCCTCTGTCATTTTTTGTGTCATGTCTTTATAGAAAGACGGCTTCAAAATCTCCTCCACAAAGGTTTCTTTCAAGACCCCTGTAAAAAGGTAATGTAAAAAGATTTCCGACCTTTTTTTAAAAGAAATAGCTGTTACTAATTGTTGACTATTCATTGATAATTAACTGAAGACGTTTATACACCTATAGGCCAATAAGATGCTAAAACAGTTCATTATCTTTACTGTAATATTTACTTATTTAGTGACTATTTCAATGTTAACTCATTTTACCCAATCCTCGTGGGGTAAATTTTTTGGATAACTCTGACTTGAGATGTAATGAGGAAGTTACAGAAAAAAAAGGATCCAGCGAAAGCAATTTCCTTCAGAAAAATCGTATTAAGGCCTCGTTTTCCTCCTCTCAATTCATGATATGTATGCTACCTAATTTATACCTCTTTTTTATATAAGAAAGCCCCTCTCTCGGCCAAGCTGTTGTGTGTCACTTTTCTTATTGACCTACACTTGGCTGGAGGGTTTGCTGTCTCATACCTTCTTTACTTGTGGCAATATGGCTGAATCGACTCTTCATCACGTCCAGTCCCGCTCGACACTCTTCTATCGAGCCAACCATACCGGATTTGACTCCTAGTCTAACATTATCGATATATTGAATGATCGATTTCTTGTACGCCTCCAGGATTTCGCGAATGGTGTCCATATCGCTTGCATTTTTAGGCGCAAATGACGCCAGGTGACCAGACATCTCTTGGCCAATATAGCAGATCGGATGCCAGCAGAAGAAATTTGGGCCTAACATCCAATCGGCGTTGTAGTAATTCGCGCCATAGGGAAGCCCGAAGACATGCCGAAGGTATAACTTAGCCTGGGATATAGCCTTTCTCTCCCTAGGCTTTAATTTAGCCAAGTCGATGTCAGTGTCGTTTATTTTCGCTAGCAATCGCCAAGCTTCGTCGGTTCTTCGTTTAATTTCGGAGGGGGTCGGGTCATAAGGTTTGCAATTTTGGCGAATCTCTTCTTTGGTAACTTGTGGCTTGTAAATCAACATATTTGGATTTAGTTCGAAAGCCTTAGCTTGCACTGAGTCAAGAAGATTATACAAAGAGACCCTCATAGCTTCTTTTGATGGTGCACAACCGTTAACAGCTTTCATATTTTTCTCTTCCCTTTTTTGTGGATTTGGCGTTGTTTTCACATCGCATTCTTTCCTTTCCTTTGCCAACGAAAGAAGAACTATCCCAGTAATCAAGCATATAACACCGAGAAGGACGATAATTCCAACGATTAATCGCTGGCTGTTGCAACACCTCCGACCTCCTATGTCAACATCTCTAATCGAGTCATCTGGTATTGCTGTGGTAGACGGATTGTTGAAGAAACTGTCAAGCTCTGTGCTGTCTGCAGAGAAGGCAGTCACCGTTGATTTATCCCCCATTTTACCAGCAGATGCTAAAAAACTGAAAAACGCGAGCCGTTTAAAGACCTCAAATGCGGCCGCTCTCCTGTCGTTGGTGATTAAATGAGGTACTCAAATATTCAAGCTAGTTAGTGATCGCGTAAATTGGGTTTATGCATAACCCCCTTCGACGAAATCCTTTCGTCTGAAGATTTTGTTTTTGTTTTTGCAGCGTTGGATGATAATTGTTTTGATAGTTTCCAAGTTCTCAGAATAGGAAACAAAAGTAAATAGCCTTTGGAGAAAAATTACAATTTTTATTCGTTTGTTTTAATCAAGTGTTTGTGATTGAAGACAAAGCTTCATTATATTACAAATTATATTGTGTCCCGTCAGAACGTTAAGAGCCCAGCAGGTGCATCATGATCATCTTCATAACCTGATTCACGTAACCTTTTCCATTGTTTCCTTTTTCGTTAAAGAATTGGAAATACTTAATGAAACAGTAAAAGAAACGGCAGATCTAGTTGTAAACAAAAACAAGGCTTTATTTAAACCTTTAACTCACACAAATGAGAATTAATAAAAGCTATTTTAGAGCGACTTTGCGACAAAATAACATTACATAACTTTCTGTAAACACAAAAAAGCTTGACAAAAAATTGACAATGATTTCCCTGAGGAATAAATGTTTTTATTGCCATTATTTTTTGTAACAAAATAGAGTTCAATGAATGCGGACTGAAAGACTGAACTTTGATGCCTATCATTTTATGTTTGATAAAAATCAATAAACTGTATGTGCATTAAATGTAAATAAATGTTTGCTTTCGAAAAGAATTATCCACATAAAGAGGACAAACGTATTTTCTTTACACTTATATTTGTAAAAGTTTCCATTATTTTGGGACGAGTTTAGAAATCGGTACGCTCTTTAACTTAGCAGGGATTTTGTTGATTGTCATCCCAGCCAGTTCGATTATATCGAGTGGATTTTCGAACAATTGTCACCGAATGAATTCACCTGCTGGTCTAGAATATCGTGCTGGCTTCTTCGCAGGGTGGTTCGGAAACTTCAATGACTTCTAATCAACACTTAAGATAAGCGAGAATGTTTATGGAAACTGACAAATTACCGTGTGTGTGCATTACTGCATTTTCGAAGGTATAAAACTGTAGTCAAATGTTTGCAACTATATTTTCTCTCTTATTAGGAAACGGAAAGTATGGCCCAGTTGATAAACATATCTCTCAAACAAAGCTCAACTACGGAAGTAGTTTTTACCTAAATCAAACAACAAATCATAAATGTTATAACGCTTAAATATTCACGCTTCAACACAACCACGCCACCCACCCAAGTCATCACATTTTGCATTTCGATACAGTATAGGGCCACTATAAAATCATAACTGTCACAAATTCATGAGTACGAATTTTGACTCGATCGGTTTGGCCTCGTTTCAGTGAAGAAAGTTATATGAATTTACGCTTGTTTTATTTGGTCAAGAAAAACTGATATATATCCTTTGTCGATATCTCATCATGTCAATGTAATTCATTTTCAAATAAATGGTGCAAAACCCAGTGACATCAGATCCAGAGTTAAACATCCCCTCAAAAGCCAGGTACTATTTCATATTAAAGGAAAGGGGAAAACAGAAACTGAAAAATCTTCATGCAAGCCAAGAAGACTGAAAAAATGAGCGTGCTAACCCAGTCCATGGAAACACTCTTAATTCTTACGTAGTGTGTGTTCCTTTTCCAGTCGAACAAACTAAATAATCCGGTATCCTTTGGCAAAACTGAGAAATCCGTCCAATCATGCATCCTGTGATAATCCACCTCAAAGACCTTAGACAGATTGAAAACGCAGAATGATGTTCGTGATACGGGGGTTACTCCAGAGGCGCGGCAGTGACTCTCACAACCAAAAAAGTACTATGTTACATACTTTATTTCTGAGTGACTTAGTCTTTCACTTCACAATTCTTCTACTTCCTTAGCAAAGTCCTTCCTCAAGTTAACCTTCTTCTTGGTAGTTCTCTTGCTTTGCCTTGCTCTTTTTCTATAACTGCTTACTCCTTCTTCTAAAAGCTTACTTTTCAACAGCTCTCTATTTATTTGTTTGGTTGTCCGTAATATGTTTACGTTAATAATAATGCGTAGGATACATTTACGTTCTAATTAGCATACGATTAATTCGTAACCTAAAATTTCTTTGAAAAGCTTTTCTTCAGTTCTGGAGCAGGATAACCACTAAGGAAAACTAACTAAGTAACGTTCAGTAAAAGAAACACACTTTTGCACAGTTACTTTTAAGTTGTTTGGACCTTTTAAAGGTAAAACTCAAAGATACAAGCTTCGTTAATGGTAAACAAAGGACAACTCCCATATTCATAAATGTGGAAACGAGATAAATAGATGGGACAAAACTTTCTACCTTTAATTAATGAATACCTAAAAACGGAAAACTTTGTCAACATAAACTAGCCTTAAAACTCAAGTTTCCTTCGTAAATTACTAAAAGTGTCCATTAAAAGATAAGTGTTTTCCGAGGGACATGAAGTCAGGAGACATGATGTCCCATTCTCAAAAGCCTTAATTATTTACTCACGAACACACGAAATGAGAAAGTCTTAACTTAGTTACAGTCCTAAAGTCATGGAATGCAGATAACCCCTGGTTAGTAACCAACTAAAGAACGACGCACATGTTTTGATTCCCTGCGTGATGCAGGGAAGTACACTTTTTAATATTTATTATTCTAAATAAAGAGTTCATTAGCAAATGTGTTTTATATCTTTTTTCATATTTATAATGAACAGTTAAAATGTTCCAGAACCTAAAAAGCTTCCTACAACGATATATGTCAATATTCATTTCAACTTGATCAGATAAAATTTGTCAGTAATCAATCAAGATCACTTTTCATGCTTCACCTTTTTATATTTTAAATGTTGTTTATTAGTATTATGTTTGACTTATTCCGTAAAAGATACATTTGGCTAAATCGGGTTAAATATCGGTTTCACTTTAAAAATCATCGGAAAGATATATAGGACTTCCATTAGCTTATATAATTTTCATAAATCAGGGAGATAAGTCCCGTGCCATTTGCTTAACTTGCCATGCAAGGGATCTTTACACCACCAAATGCAACAGGGCCCTTTTGATTACAGTCAGTAAACCTTTTGAGAGTTTATTTATAATAATTTTGTAAGAAAGAGACACGTCCCATGCGAGGCGGTGCCTCCCATGAGACGTTAGTCCCGTTGCATCTACCCCTTTTGAGTTTTTTTTGCTTCTTTTTATTTTTTTTTTGGTGTGTGTGTGTGTGTGTGTTGTATTACAAATTTTACATTGTATATCACTAGAGGAGCACCCAATAAAGCTGTGAAAAAAAAACAAAAACAAAAACAAAACGACAACAACAAGAGATTCTTTCAAACTCCTTTTTTTTCATAAACTTAGAAGAATCATTATTAAAAGTCATGAAACCACTTATTTGATGCCCAGAATGTTGGAAATTAAGTGTATTTCCAAGGATCTCTGCCTAGTCCACGATAGATCTGAAGGAGAGTTTAAGGCCCCTTTTTCGTTACCTGAAATTTAAATTCGTGCGTCGTAACAAGTAAAGACAAAAATAGCTCTTACATTTTTGACATTTTTGGGAGAATCTGAAATGATGAATGCCTATGTTAGGATGTCAACCGACGTCATGCCGGGCCGAACAAAAACATTCGGTGCCTGCCTCTTAGCCTGTGTACAGAAGCCCCCTCCCCCCAAAAAATCGCCGGGGTGAGACACTCTCTCCCTCCCTCTCCCTCCGTTTTTTGGAGGGGAGGGGCATCTGTACAGGCTAATTATGCTGAAGGCATTTAGCACTCTGTGGAGCAAAACTCATACTGAGTACCAACGTCTCATTGAGAGATACCGAGCACCAGATGCAAGTTAAGAGTGGAAGTTGAATTTAAAATAAGGATAATGTTTTGTTAATACATTGTACTCCTGATTGCATGTATTTGAGATTTATGGATGATGATTTGCGAATGCGCAATGTTGAATTATAGAAGTTGAATACTGGACTGTAAACGCAAGCATATATTCAAAGCAACAAAGTTGCAAACAAAATTTAAAAAAAACTAAAAGCTTGCGTGTCATTCTACTAGTCTGCTAGAGGTAACTTTCTTTTTGGGAGGAATGCATAATGCGATGTTATTCAAAGGGATTTTTAATTTTTATCAAAACTCCTTTTGATAGCGGATGAGACCATTTGCCCTTTAGAACACGACAAACATTGTTTGGAAATGACATGAATTTTTGGCTCAACACAAGTCTTCTACAAGGAGACCTCAACACTGCGGTTAGCATTAGATCCCATTAGATTCTTACTCAGTACACGCTCTTCAGGATTTTTTTATTAAGTTTGCATGAGTTCTGTTAAGTCTGCATACTATTTATAAAGTTTGCATGTATTCTATTAAGTTCGCATGTTTTTTTATAAGTTTACACGCGTATTACTAATTATGCATGCTATTTATTAAGTTTGCATGTCTTCCGTTAAGTTTGCATGCTCTATATTAACTTTGCACGCGTATTATTAAGTATGCATGTTATTTATTAAGTTTGCATGTCTTCTGTCAAGTTTGCATGCTATTTATTATGTCTGAATTTGTTCTTTAAGTATGCATAATCTTTATAAGTTTGCATGTCTTCTGTTGGTTTTCATGCTCTCAATTAAGTACGTATGCTATAAAAAACGTTTGCATGTGTTCTGCTAAGTTTGCATGTGTTCTGCTAAATTTACATGTGTTCCGTTAGTTTGCATAGTCTATTAAGTTTGCAGGCGTATTATTAAGTAGCCATTCTATTCAAGTTTGAATGTGTTCTGTTAAGTTTTCCTGCTCTCTATTCAAATATTCCTGCTCTCTATTCTATTATGCACGCGTATTATATTAAGTATGCATGCTATTTATAAAGTTTGCATGTGCTCTTTTAAGTATGCATGCTATTTATAAAGTTTTCATTTGCTTATTAAGTATGCATGATATTTATTAAGCTTCCATGGCTCTGTTAAGTCTGCATGCTCTTTATAAAGTTTGCATGTGTTCTGTTAAGTTTGCAAGATTGTTGTTAAGTTTGCATGCTATTTATTACGATTGCATGTGTTCTGTTAGTTTGCAAGCTAATTATTAAGTTTGCATGTGTTCTGTTAGCTTTTGCATTCTATTTATTAAGCTTACATGTGTTTTGTTAAGTTTGCATGCTTTCTGGGCTATAGTAAGTTTGCACGCCTATTATTAAGTACGCATGCTCTTAATTAAGTTTGCATGTTTTCTGCTAGTGTGCATGCTATTTATAAAATTTGCATGTATTATGTTAATTTTGCATGTTCTTGATAAATTTGCACGCGTAATGTTAAGTATGTATGCTATTTATTAAGCTTCCATGGCTCTGTTAAGTTTGCATGCTCTTTATAAAGTTTGCATGTGTTTTGTTAACTTGGCAAGATTTTTGTTAAGTTTGCATGCTATTTTTTACATTTGCATGTTTTCTGTTAGTTTGCAAGCTATTTATTAAGTTTGCATGTGTTCTGTTAGTTCGCATGCTATTTATTAAGCTTGCATGTGTTCTGTTAAGTTTGCATGCTTTCTGGGCTATAGTAAGTTTGCACGCGTATTATTAAGTATGCATGCTCTTATTTAAGTTTGCATGTGTTCTGTTAGTTTGCATGCTGTTGATAAAGTTTGCATGTATTATGTTAATTTTGCATGTTCTTGATAAATTTGCACGCGTAATATTAAGTATGCATGTTATTTATTAAGTTTGCATGTGCTCTGTTAAGTTCATTTGCATGCTATTTATTATGTTGGAAATTATGTGTTCTGTGAAAGTGCTACTACGATCAAATTTGGGAATTTGTTTTTGATTACATATTTCGAAAATGTATGTAAAAGTGACTTACCGTGCCAAGTTTGCAGTCCAGATATGATCTAGAAGTGTGTTTATTTGCACGGCAATTTTCGTAAATGTCTTGCCGCCATTACTCGATTCAAAAAATGACCGGGAGTAGTATTTGAAGGAGTTGGGGCGAGATGTGACGTAGAAACATCAACGCGGCAAACAAAGGCAAACAAACGTGGCTAATTTCGCATGCAGGACGAGATATTTTTGGAAGCTTTTGGAGGTTCTTTCTTCGCTTTTTTGACTTAAAGCGAAAGTATGCCTGGTAGACGTTGCGTTGTTCAGGACTGTGGAAACGTAACGAACGATGAATTGGGGATTTCTATTCATAATTCTCCTGATTCGGGCAGCGTTAGATTAAAGTGGAAAAGGTTCGTGTCCATTCATCGGAAGGAGTTCAACCCAGTGGGAAAATTTGCTGTGTGATCGGAGCATTGTACAAGGGATTGTTTTACGCTTGCTTTTCCGATGAAAGACATGAAAAGGAATTTGAAGAAGGGGACGTTTCCAACCATTTGGAAAAAATCCTCTCAAACACTATCAAAGCGGAGTCGACGATCGGTGAGTGAAATTACAATGTATTTGCGCTGTGCTTACCACCATTATATTTATTTCCCCATTTACCTGTGACATGATTTTTTCTGGCATCGTTGTTCAATATTCGTGTAATGAATGCTCTGACTATTTGGACTTCCCATATTGTTGCATGTGTTTTCATACTTTTCTGCTTTCTTCTCGTAGTTATAGTAAAACGGGCATTTGCGCTGAGTGGACGTGAAGTCAATTCCCCAATTCCCAGACCTTTCCACTCAAGCGTAAAATTTAGAAAAAGTGAAGCTACATAGAAATCCGGCTCTCTATTTTTTGAGAGATTATTTGGCTGTTACTTTGACATTTGACAATACTCCAAACTTCCCTCCAAGAAATCTTACAGCAAATTAAGAGTTACACGCGAGTCTTTAAACACGACCAAAAATGGACTTAGTCTGATTTCTACATTCTTTAAGTTCAGTTACTGTTTGCGGGGTTTTTTTTTCGTTTGTATTTTAATTCTATTTTCACTGTCTGCAAATGATGCATACATGTGGTTAAACCTTGACTCCATTTCTAGTTTTGAAAACATCGACATAAAGCTCAAATTTAAACTTGTTTTGAAGGGGAGATATAAAAAATGGTCGTACCTATTTTCATTTTTAGCTACTAAATGAAATTCTGGCTGGTCAAACTACTAATGAGGATAGAGAGGAAGAAGACAATCCTGAAGAAGAGGTGATCTCTTTGAAAGGAAGTTCTGCACCTGAGGAGAGTGCTGACACTATGGGGGCTCCCAATCTCAACCCTGAGGAGTCTCCAGAAGTCGAGGGTGTTCTGAATACAAGTCAGGGTTCTTTGCTTGAGGTAAATCCTGAAAAGGAGGGCTGCATCCCTGAGACTGAGACGGGTGAGATAAGTGTTGATGCTGAGATGGCTTCAGAGGTCCTAGGTACTCCTGGTGATAAGACAGCTCTCGAGAGCCAAGGGATTTCAGGCACTGATGAGGTTACTTAGACCATGCAGATGCTGGAGGCTCAGGGAATCGAAAAAGTGCAGGATATCATTTATGGATGAAGTTATGCAGACTGATGAATCATTAACGATTCCTGAACTTGAACAGGTTTCTATGATAGGCACATAACTCTAATTAATGTTTATTTGCATCTTTGTATTATCATAACAATGGAAAACTACATGTGCAGTTATTTTACAACAATACTAAAACACAAAAATTCTAAAGTCTTGTTATTACAGCCTGTATTAATGTTGAAAGTTTGTTTTTTGTAGGATACTCCAACTGGAAATGCTGGGAATTGCACAACATGCAAAACCCTGAGGAGTGAGGTGACTCAGTTAAGGGGCAAAGTCACAAGACTGAAGAGTAAGTTAATCTCCAATCAAGATCAGTGGGTTGAAACCTTTAAGAGCGTACAAGAGCCGAAGCAGTTGCTGATGGTGAATGCTGGTGAGTCAACGATGATTGATGTTGATGAGTCATATAGGCATAACTGCCTATCTTTATATTTTTATTATATTTTATCAATATTTGATTATTTAATAATAATTAAAATTTTAACAGTGATGGAATTTTTTTAATTCCATTTGTTTACGCTATTCAAACTGATCCATGGCCAGTAGCAAATGAGACAGAGTTAGGGCTAGAGGATGAATCAGAAGATGAGCAGGAAATGCAGGACGACGCGTATGAGGAGTTTGAGTGTGATGAAGACCCTACATGGAGTCCTGAAGAAATCGAAGATGCATATAAAAAACTAAAGGAAGATGATGACTCGGTGAAGACTCATCAGAACCCAAGGTACAAAGATGCAAAATTTATTGCATTTTAACATCTTAGCTCTAAGTATCCTCTGGGAAGTGATTTAGGCCTAAAACTAACTTCCAGTATAAGAGGATCTATTTAGAAACAAGAGTACATGAAATTTGTTTTTTAATTTACTCAGATAAGAATTGCAAAAAAAAAAAAAAAAAGAAGAGGCATAGCCAGCCCATAGACTGGAAGTCCCAGGCCTAAAAATGTTTGGTTTGTCCACTCAACCACTTGTAATAAATTATGCATCGTTGGGGTGGGCTAGGTAGCTTAAAGGCTCAAAGTTGTCATGTGTGCAATCAACAGAATTATTATAAAAAAGCATTTTTCAGGATGTATGTGAGAATAAAATCCCAACCCGCAATTAGCCAGGTTTACAACAAGTTGAAAAACTGGCAACACCCTGATTAAATGAGTATTTCCTTTCAATCATTTTTTACAGGTTGGATCTACAAGGAAAAAACATTCGAGAGGAACCGAAGGGAATTGTTTTCCTTTGCAAACTTCTTCTTTTGTTTCAGTTCTGCCACTTGTGCTTCTTTTCAAAACCCAAACTTTCTGTATCACAGACAGGTACCTTGTTAACCGTAGAAAGTTTCTGCAGAAACTGTAGCCAGACAAAAGTCTGGAAGAGTCAACCAGACCTGCTAGGAAAGTTTCCAGCAGGTAACCTGCTATTAAGTTTTGCAGTGCTCTGTGAGCCGAGTGAAAAGAAAGAAACGATACATTAAAACTGTAATTAAATTCAGGCTGAATTCGATTTAATTTTTATTACTTGTGTACATAAAAATTGGAGCAACATCAGAATTCCCAGCCACTAAACTTGAGTTTAACTGAACGCTAGAAGAACAGGGCTTCACACAGTGGGCAAGTTTGTCATTCAACAAAAAGCGAGTAAGTGGCTGAGAATTCTGAAGTTTGGCCCATAAAATTAAGTGCTTACGGACAAGTATTCAAGCAACTACTGTAGGTCCTTCTTGGCCCCAATGACATACATGACACTCTTCAAGAACAAACAGTGCATTTATTATTCATTTTCTTCATCTTCAAATCCACGATAATGGCCATTTTGAATCGGAAATTGTTTCCTGATTTTATTGTAGGCACAACAGGGCAAGGGGTATCGCCTGGAACTACCAATATAACTCCACAGCAGTCTTGTAAATTGGCGATAGGCCACAGACCTCAGGAATCTAGTTAGAGAAATGAGATCACTGTTAATTCAAGGAGGGATTGGATGGAGATAAATAAATACTCCTTTTAAAAATAAGCAGTTGGGGCAATAAAGCCATTAAGAAAATAAAAAATGTGATTCTATGAGATCAGTCCATAGCGATAAGCTTAGATGTATCAATTATTCAATGCTATGTAAGGTTCGATCGTTCCGATACAAAGTCAACAATACCCCAACTTACTCATCATCACTTTTGTTGCTTTGCCCACGAACAGTTGTGTACGACTTTCCAGCTCGCGTTTTTAGGCCCAGTGCAGCCACTTCTAATACGTGGCGGTTTAAGCAGACGCTTTCAAACCCTGGGTGGAGAGTTATGCATACGGTCCGGTCTCCAATGGCTTCTTCCATGACCTCTTCGCAGCAATCGACCTCTTTGCAGCAAATGCACTCCTGCGCTTTTGTAACAAGGCTGACAGAGCAGTTCGAGCACGAACACCTGCAAAATAATGTGAAAAATTCGTCAAACACAAGAAAAATACGTCTGTATAAGATTATTAATTGTCTGACCTCTTCAATAAAACTATCGCATAAAATCAGGACTACAGCTTATCACATAGCAACGAAATTGTAAACTTAAACAGAGGGTCGTGAAGGGGGGTACCAAATCCCCGTTCCCAGGCTAATTTTTCCCAAAATCCCAGTTACCAAATCTAAAATCCCATTACTAATGATTATTTGAAAAATCATGCGCATAATAAATTAAAAGTACTGATTGACGCTATTTGGATACACGTACCTTCACCTGGACTGAAGAAAATCTCTCATTCTGCTGGTGAACACTCTTTCTCTTCCAGCCCTTGTTGACATAACCATATGAAAACGAATTCTATCATCTGCACAATCCTCGTCTGACTCACTGTCTCCGCTTTCACTGCTAGCTGGTAGCTAGACCGCGGGCGCGAAGGCGAAAAATACTGATTTCACGGTCTCTACTGACGAGTGCAAGGTCTATTGCTACGAAATTTTATTTTTCTATTTCAAAATATTGGAGCAAAGACCGCTGAAGAAAAGAAATCCCATTCCCATTTTATAATTGTTTATCCCATTCCCAGTGGCTAAATCCCAGTCCCAGTGAGTAAATCCCATTTTCCCAGTCCACAATAAGGCTAATCCCAGTTCTCATTTTACCCCTTCACGACCCTCTAAACAAAACACATGGTCGCGTTCGTCACGCGCACGATTTAACGACGGGTATGTTGAAATTGGAAAATAAAAATATAAATCTACATTCCATGATAATACCATACCATTCATTCGCTGGCACCTCTCCCGAATATCTTCGTTGAAACTGTTGTTCCTCTTCTTCTTCGCGAAGAACTCTTTCGTTGTAGTCCGCGGCTTCTTCCTCGGTAGCAAGGGGTTCGCAACTGTCGTCGTACGGCGCAAATTCAGACAATTCCCCAATCACTTCGTCAACTGTAATAACTTTCTAGATCACTTTCAGATGTGCAGGAAGAGGAATCCGACGGAGATGACATCTTAAACGTCTTGTTAAAAGGCTCTAAACTCACAGACTTTCCCAAATGCGAATCTTTTGGTTGATGTTTCTACGTCACAGTGCATAAATCACGTGGTCAAACGCACGACCGCTTTGCGGAGATCTCGCGGGCTATTGTTTTGCGAACTTTGTAATGGCGGACGGTATTTACGCACTTTTCAGTGGGAAATTTCCAGCCCCCATACGCAAGTATCGTTCCAATTTTTCGCTATTTGTATAATTTTGAACATATACAAAAGATTTATGTTAAAAAACTCGGAAACAAAAACAAAAATTTTCGTCGTAGTAGCACTTTAAGTTTGCATATTCTTTAAAAGTTTCCCCTCGTACTATTTAGCTTGTATGCTCTTTATAAGGTTTGCATGTGCTCGTTTAAGTTTGCATACTCTTAATTAGGTTTGGATGCATTTTGTTAAGTTTGTGCACGTTTTGCCATCTATTATTTGTGTCCAGTGTCCATATCGGCCAGCATAATTTTACCTTAATGTCACTGAGTTCGTAACTTTTTCATTTCATTTTTTTTGCCATGACTTTATAACGCTTGGAAGTATTTTATTAAGTCTGGCGCATTTTATTAAGTTTGTTAGTTTTGACATGTACTAACTTTGCACTCATTTTTTTTTAGTTTGCCGGTGATTTGTTAAGCCTGCGCACGTTTTGTGAGATTTACGTACACTTGATCAAGTTTTCGCACATTTTATTAAGTTTGCGTGCTTTTTATAAAGTTTGCATGTGTTCTGTTAGGTATGCAAGTCTTTCTAAATATATTAAGGAATATTTTGCACCTGTAATTGTCACTAAAATAATCTAAATGATTTCGCGATGATTACATTGAAGCCGAAGTGAAGTAACCGATAAGACAGTCGATAACATAGAGGAATGAAAGATGACGAGTGAGACTGGGTAACGTTTTTGTAGAGTTTACGAAGTTATTGATGCGAGTTCGCAAGTTTACGAAAGCGTGCGATCGAAAGTTACATATACATAATAATTTCAGGATGAATTGATACTGATTCAAGATTTCCAAAATTAAGACGATGCATATTGAAAGGGAAGTTATGAGGTTATCCGGCTATGTTAAAGCTCCTAAAAGTTTATTTTGAATGCAATGCAAGTAAACGCTGACTACAGCACTCTAGAAAGAAAAGATACCGAAAGTAGCGCCGAAAAATGACAAGATTGTTCGGTACAGTAGGCGCCATTTGGCAAAGACATTATAAGCGTTTTCGATAGCGTGGGGTCGTATTAATGTGTAAAGTAAACACGAACCGTTCCGGAAGCGGAAGAAGCTGATAATATAATAGTCGAAAGTTACCAATAGTGCCCCGAAGAGTCCGGCCATCATATTTGATATTTCACGGATCGGCTTCAAAAGTATTGAAACGCGCCTATCTTTAGAAACGAAAAACTTCGAAACAAAATAAAAAGGCTGTTTTTGCTTGGTAGCAGTCATTTTAGTAAGAAGGAAATTCCTTCTTTGTAAATGACTGCTACTCAAGCATAATTATACAAAGTTTTTATTCAGTTTATATACTTTTGGAAACATTATTAGATTAAGTTCCTAAAATCTTTCATCTTGATCGATACATCTTCGGGATGATACGCTTCACTGTAATTGTGTCGAAAGTCATAGGCACTTTTCCTGAGGGGAATCCAACCGTCGGTGCAAACAACTCCTAACGCAGATGAAAGTGCAACGCTAATTAGTACACTGTAGGTCAGTGATGAAGAAATTTGAGTCCTGGTTTTATTTGCAATTTGCTGTTGTTTTTTTGCGATGGTCGTTTATTACAAAACTATGATAAAATACCTCGGAAAGTCCCTTGCTCGAAAATGCTTGTAACAAGGGCTAGTAATATGATAATTGTCACTCAGGGAAATCACATACCTAACAGTGTTGATATTCTCACATCAATAACACGAATTTCGTCAGATGATGAACAAGTGCAGTTGGGAACAAACCTAATCTCAACAAAGATAATGGCCAAAGCAACAACTCGTTAACAAAATAAAGCATCTAAAAAATAAAAGAAAATACAGGTACTCGAGAAACAGCTACCACCATTTTGGGGTTTACCCGTAAGCGCCATAAGAAACGTTTTTATTTGTGGCTCTTGTTTTGCAACAGGGGCAAATGAGTTCACTTCTGTTGCTTACTTATTTTAAGTTCTCCATCCTCTGACTATAGCAGACGACAACATATAAAGTACTACGTTATGCTCTTATTCTAGATGTTATCGTCGGCAAATAAAGGATAAGTATATCAATCCTATCTCCATAGCTGGAATCAGTGCTTGATATGCAAGTTACTGAGAAACTCGGGGATTAATTTCTAGTAACAAACCGTTATGACAGTACAAACTACCTCAAGCTTAAAAGACGTTTTCCTTGTCAGTGAATGAAGTCGGCGACTCAATTTCATCCCAAGGTTTTTTTTCGGATACCGATTCAATCTAGAAAATAAATATGCTCAAGCAAAACAAATAAACGGTAAGAAAATGTTACCATGTAGCAGACATCATCTAAACTAATATTGAAACTATTTGATGCGGAATTATTCAGTCCAGGGAGCTCCTGTCTCCCTTGATTGCTGGGTGTAGAGTCCCAGTTATCTAGTTTTAATAGTAAGTTCCATCTATCGTAGACCGAGTTATCCCAGATAATCCCAGTTGACCTAACCACATCCTTGTAATGGTTCATAGGGAGCACCTGTCTCCCATATTTGCTGGGTTGGATCCCAGTTGACGCAAGTGCATATTACTTAGAATATCAGTTACAATCGTCTCAGGGCAACAACTCTTTTACAGAAAACCCAAAATTAAACCCAAAATAATCCAAAAATTTTATTATTAAAAAAAATAAACAAACAAACAAAAAAATGAAAAGCGTACACTCCCATGGCCTGTGCAGTATCGATATAGGTCAATAAGCGCTTGAGTGCAATGCCACAAGAATGACTGTGACCTCCGCTTGTGTCCAAACCGGGCCACCTGGGCATGAGCGCTTACAACAGATTTGTTTCGTGACAGAAGCTGAGATATTGCATGACCCGATGAGCGGTACACCGCTACAGCCTGTGCAGTATCACTCGTAAAGCTCTGGCCCACTGCAGAATGAGTTGACAAGCACTTGAGTGCAACGGCCGTTTTCTCATAGGCGCCCAATACATCACCTGTCGGTCAGAGGCGACCACCCAGACCTCGGTGTAACTGATGGCTCAATACCACTCTCCGCGCATAAGTAGACAAGCACCCTGTGGAACACACGAAACCCTCCACCTGGCTTGAGGTCACTGTATTGGCAGCAACGGGCCACCTCAGTTTTTTTTTAGAATCCCCTTTTAGTATTTTAGTACTAAAAGCAGTTTGTGTTTTTACTTTATTGAAAGAATTGCTGCTCCCCAAAAGTCCAATACTATTATTAGAGGTGAAGAAGTAATTCACTTCAGTATCAGTTCAGGGAGCTCCTGTCTCCCTTGCCTGCTGGGTTGGAATCCCAGGTTTTCTAGTTTTAATAGTAAGTTCCATCTATCATAGACTGAAGTATCAGTCCAGAAACCTCCTGTCTCCCTTGTTTGCTGGGTTGCAATCCCAGTTTATCTAGTTTTAATAGTACATTCCATCTATCATTGACTGAAGTATCAGCCCAGGAACTCCCGTCTCCCTTGCTTGCTGGGTTGAAATTCCAGGTTATCTAGTTTTAATCGTAAAATCCATCTATCACTGAATGACGTATCAGTCCAGGGAGCTCCTGTCTCCCTTGCTTGCTGGGATGAAATTCCAGGTTCTCTAGTTTTAATCGTAAAATCCATCTATCACTGAATGACGTATCAGTCCAGGGAGCTTCTGTCTCCCTTGCTTGCTGGGTTGGAATCCCACTTTATCTAGTTTTAATAATCATTGTCTGAAGTATCAGTCCGGGGAGCTCCTGTCTCCCTTGCTTGCTGGGTTGGAATCCCAGTTTATCTACTTTTAATAGTAAGTTCCATCCATCATAGACTGAAGTATCAGTCCAGCTAGCTCCTGTCTCCCTTGCTTGCTGGGTTGGAATCCCAGTTTATCTACTTTTAATAGCACGTTCCATCTATCATAGACTGAAGTATCAATCTAGGGAGCTCCTGTCTGCTTTGCTTGCTCAGGTGGAATCCCAGGTTATCTAGTCTTAATAGTAAGTTCCCATATATCACTGACTGAAGTATCAGTCCAGGAACCCGCTGTCTCCCTTGCTTGCTAGGTTGGAATCCCAGTTTATCTAGTTTTCATGGTAGGTTTTATCTATTCTGTAGTATACTTTAAGTGCAGGGAGCTGTGTCTCCCTTGCTTGCTGGGTTGGAAACCCAATTTATCTAGTAAAACGCTTCATCTATCATAGACTGTTGTATCCGGCTAGGGAGCATCTTTTCCACTTGCTTGCTGGATTGGAATTTTAGTTTACCTAGTTCTAATAGTAACATGAAGTACTTAAACTGCTGTATATTTCCAGGAGCAGCTGTCGCCCAAGCAACCCTTCATACAATCATACAAAGTATGATATGAAAGCCGAGGCCTGAAAAGGAAATTATTTTGCTTATTGGGATACAACGCTAATTTATAATTATTGGAGGACGTAAGACAATGGTGGAGATAGTACTTACATTTTTTAATCTCTCAACTTCGAGTTTCATGAGTTTCATTTCTTCTGCCAAACATTGTCTAGCTTTCTGCTAATTCTTAATCTGTTAAAATGAAAAGGTAACATTCCATTAAACAAGTCCAGATAATGGAGCTTTTAAAACATGAGCGCCGTAGAATAGGTTTGTTATTGACTTTTGCAGAGAAACAATACCTGCATCAGTGCCAGGGGAATCTTTCCAAACACAGTTACTGTTTGCATAAAAGTGCATGGTAATTTACGAAAAGAATTAAATCAAATGTTAATTTGTTTGAATTCATGTTTATTGCACTTGGTCAGTTTAAAACAGTCTGATATGGCATTTCTGACAAGAGTTCTACAGGAGAAGATTTAATCGAGAACCTTCATAAAAAAATACCCCATTCCGCATCGTTGCATATGCTCCAACCTTGCTGGTTTGAAAACGTAGTAGTCTAGGACAAAGTGCAGTTTTGTAAAGACAAGTGTTTTGAAGCTAACTACTCATCAGATCTAGGATCGAAACGGACCAATGATAAATTTAGATGCTGGAAAATTCTTATTCAAACAAAGATACTATTTATATGAACGTAATGTTTATTGCAGTGGAACCTCTATATAGCGAAGTTCTCAGTCTAATAACTATCTTTTTCAACTCCAGGAATAGAAAAAATATAAGGCAATATGAAAAAAAACTTCGATATAAGTTAAACGAACCTCGATATAACAAAGATATTTTGCCAGTCCCTTGGTCTTTCGTTATATCGAGGTTGCACTGTATTAAATTTTATTAGTTATTTTTCAAATGCGCGGGCCCTGGGTTAAAAGAGTTTAACCAAGTTAATTTTTATTAGCGGCCGGACTCAATTTAGACTTTCACAAAGTCATTCAATGTCGCGCGCTTTTTTTTCTTGTTGTCGCTCGCTTGGGTCGCGCGCAGGTCGACTTCCTAAAAGTCTTAACTCAGTTGTGTTAAGAAAGAAATGCTGAACTTGCAGGAGCGAAAGAATTGACTTCGAAATTGTTGTGCTTGCGTGCATAGATAGGTTACGGTTGCTTGCGCGTTTTGCAATTTCATTACCAAAGGAAAAATACGATATGCGAAAAACACAAAGAGGCATGATATTGTTTTCTTCAAATTTGAGTTATTTCCTTGGTGGTTCCTTCCCTGCTAGCCGAGGTTTCTCATTTTTGCCTCGTCGTGAGAGACCTCTGCTAGCAGGGAAGGTGGTTCCCTTATCAAGCCTGAAATATTTACTTTAGGAAAAATACTGCAATTGTCTGCTGACTACCACGAAAGGTGTCCGCTATGCAACCGATTAAAGAGCGATGTGTCCCAGACCTCATCTC
>NC_133205.1:24862321-24867321 GCF_958299795.1 Porites lutea | reverse complement strand
AACACTGACAAAGATTGACAAAGAACAGTCTTGAGATACCCTGCGAGCAGTGCTTTCTCCAAGCCGGACGCCACGCTACGTAGCGAGCAGTGCTTTCTCCAGGCCGGACGCTACGCTACGTAGCGTCCGCCCTGGAGAAACCACTGCTCGCAGGGTAGTTTTAAGACGGATTGACACGAGGAAAGTTCAACTTTCCAGTTCACGCAATGACTCGGCGTCGGTAATGAAACGGCCTTTTTCACAGAGGGGAATAAATAGGGAAAAAAATGGAAAAGAAGGGAAAGTGGGGACAAGAGATTACCGGGAAAATCAGGTGTAAACAGGAGTAAACTCGACCGAAAACAGATCTAAGTATGAAAAACAAAACATGAACCTTTTGTCCGCATTTATCATCGATATTTATGGATTCCTTTAAGTAATTTGTGACAAAAACTAGTCATGACAAATAGATTCAAACATATACGTCTGTGCTTATTTTTAGAACAATCGCTAATCTTTTTACAGGTCACATGACAGTTTCCACGTACACATGCTCAATCAAATTTGCACTGAGTAGGCTTGAGGAAGTCGGAGTTAGTGTTCCTTTTCCAAATTTGACACTCAAAAATACACTTTTCCTCTCTTAATAGGAGGGAAGTTGAACCATGGCAAGTTACAATGAAAATCCCTTCGCTGGAGACTCGGAAAATCCATTCGCCGTAAGTTATTATGACCGAAAGACCTTCCTCTTTCGTGACTCACTAACAGTTTGGGTTTTCTGAGATCAGGTGTAAACAGGCATAAAACTCGACCGAAAACAGATCTAAGTATGAAAAACAATACATGAACCTTTTGTCCGCATTTATCATCGATATCTTTGGATTCCTTTAAAGGGGCTATGTCAGCTGGAGAGCATGCGCTCTGAGGTTATGCAAATTACTTTCAACTGTCAAAATTCTATTGTTTTTAACGCGTGACTTTCTCCATCTTCTCTGTCACGTCCAAGGCTCCGAATTTAGAGAGGTTAACAAGCGAAATGGGTTTAGATAAGGGATATTTCGATAGAATTTACGGAACGTTTCTTCTCTGGTTATGCTAAATCAAGAATAAAATTGTGACGACAATTTTACTTGTAGTTTTCTTTTGAAGTAAAAACGCATGCCGTTCATAAAATAGAGCGCAAACAAAAATTCAACAACAACATATTGTCTTATTCAACAAAATAAATCGAAGTTGTATTTTACAAACGAGCTACAAAAGACGCTAGACCGAAGATAAAGACCAAGACTGTTTCAAATCATTAACAATTAGACTTGTCTGTCGCTAGTGATTTTATAATTTAGATGCTGATAGAACAAGAGACATCAAGTCTTTGTTTTGATCTTAGGGAAACATACATTATCGCGCAAAATTGTTCGATCGTGCCGAATCACTGCGACGTCGAGAAAAACAGAACCAAGCATCATTGGTATACTACTCCACTATAAGCAGTTCGTTGATAAAAAGGGAAAGTAAACTCTGCTATTTTCCAAAAATATGCTCTAACACAAACAGTTAAAAAACATGGCATTTACAGGATCTAACTCGTACTAAGGTGCCTCTCTAAGTCCGTTGAGAACAATCTGGACGAGCAAACGGTCGTGTTTATCTTTGCTGTGAATCCAGATAAATACAAGAAGGAATCTAGCCGAATTTTATAATGTTTCCTTCGCCAGGAGTTTAGTTTCGTCACGAAACTCATGGCCTGATAATCTTGTAATCGTTTACAAAAAACGGCCGCCGCCAACTCGATAGCCGCTTCATTATATGTCCACATACTTTGAGCACAAGAAAAATCCAAGAACCAGTAGCCTCTAAAATAACTCAATAGAAAGGTTCTGTGGACTATAGGGAAGATTCCATCAAAGATTCCATCACTCATTGTGGAGTAGCCGTCATTAACTCTGCCATTACAACGGCCGCTGATAAGAGGCAGGGGCACCCAACGGCAATTTTCGGGAAAATATCTGTTCGGAAGACGATTTGAGATCTAGAATTTTCGGAGCATTTGTTGTAAAATTTCTTGCTTGCCTGCCTCTCCTAGGAGTTTCGAAC
The DNA here is from genome assembly GCF_958299795.1 of Porites lutea. NCBI lineage: Eukaryota > Metazoa > Cnidaria > Anthozoa > Scleractinia > Poritidae > Porites > Porites lutea. Next base: position 24,865,248 of record NC_133205.1, on the reverse strand, counting down.
ATCTACAAAATGGTATAATTACTCATTTTTAACGGATTTTGAGCCTAAAACAGGCCCCCTAGAATTTTCGGGAGCCTTTTCCTGGCTGAAATTCTCGAGAAGGTAAGTTTTTATCCCTATAATTTTCGGATCACTAGATTTTGAGCTAGGAAATCTGAACAGATGAAAAGTTTTTAGGGGATAATAATATGCCTATATCTACCGTTTGAATACTAAAATACGTTCAACAATGCTATGTTAAGTGGTTTTGAACATTATCCTCGTTGGGTGCCCCTGAAGAGGACACAGTAAATCACGTAAAAACATTCCACAGGCAAACAATTTCAAAATAACGCCAAAAAATTATTCTGTAATCACCACAGAACGATTCTTAAAACAAAACTTCGCTAACTATCGAACGATGGCTGAGATTTAGACAGATAATAACAGCCTTCCAAAATCTCCGACAGAACTTGAAAAAGTCGGGCCGACTTCCGACTTTTTCAAGTTTGTTTTCATTGGCTCGCGCATGCGTGTGGGGTGACATAGCCCCTTTAAGTAATTTGTGACAAAAACTAGTCATGACAAACAGATTCAAACATATACGTCTGCGTTTATTTTTAGAACAATCGCTAATCTTTCGTCAGCGTTTTCACAGCAGGTCACGTAGTGTCCCCGATTAGTAGGCCTGACGGCAAGCTAGAAGACTAGACACTTAAATAAAGTTGTTGATTGATTGACATGCGGAATCAAAGTTGCACTGAGTAGGCTTGAGGAAATCGGAGTTAGTGTTCCTCTTCCAAATTTGACACCCAAAATACACTTTTCCTCCCTTAATAGAAGGGACGTTGAACCATGGCAAGTTCCAGTGAAAATCCCTTCGCTGGAGACTCGGAAAATCCATTCGCCGTAAGTTATTATGACCGAAAGACCTTCCTCTTTCGTGACTTGCTTTTGAGATCGAGTGACCAAGCTCGTTTAAAAATTTCTCTTGTGTATTTCAGGATCCTTCAGTGGCCTCGCACACCAGTAATGCGGCTCGCGGACTTGAAGACTTCAATCCCTTTGCAGAACAAAATACTTCACAAGCAAGCGGTGCTGCAAAGGTTCTTCATATGTTTGTTTTTATTTCCCGTTCGTAGGTCTTTCGTACCACCAGTGATCATTAAATGATCATAGTGTAATAATGTGCCTAGGCTCTCAAAAACACAGCAAATGTGCCTGCTAGGAATAATTGTCATCGTATACGCCTTTTTTGTATTGATTATAGTCTTGGTTTTGGAACTTCGAAATTAAGCTTACGTAAAATAAGCATACCTGAAATTATTTTGCTCTTTACTCTTCCATATCTTTCTTCACTCAAATTTTGCTGAATATCTGTTCTAACTAGTTATAGTTGTCACTAAATCTGCCCCCGACCTTTTAAAACCCGAATGAAGACTCCTTGTGGTTGTCCATGTATTTGCCATGAACCTTTGAAATGCAGTTTTCGTATTAGAGTTTCTGAGTGTAATTCTTTTGTTCTCTTTTGTGTTTTCTCAATTATTAGTCTCGCTTGCTTTAGCAAAGCGATAATCTTAAAATGCACTTGGTTTTTTTTTTTTCGGTGGGACCTAGTTTGTAGGCCCCGCGTTGCTAGCGAAGACCGTGGAAACTGGGGATAAGAATCGTGACGACTTTCATTGTATGGAAATGAGTCTCGTGATGAGCATGTGGTTTATTTTGGGGGATGACTGGAATAACACGCAATGTTTATCACGTTTTTGCTTTTCTTCCATGTAAGAAATCAGCCTTTATGTTTTTCGTTAAAACAGGTTACGTTTCATGCTTATATGACATAGTACGCTGATAAAATCGTAAGTGCAAAACAGACATAACAAAAAGTAAAACTGTAAACACGTGCTCTCTCTGATCTTATGGTAATTTGGTTCTGACCTTCACGATCACGTGCGAAAAAGTAAATACAGCTAAACGTGACAAAAAGAATAGTTTTGTAAAGACGTGTTCCAGGTCATGGCAGCGCAGAATCTGGGGATGAAAGTCGACACGATGCTCTCAATCTCAGTGAACACTTCGAAAAACAACGCACAATTGTCTGAATGTTATGTTTTGAGACGAAAAATTTGGAAAGATTAATGGATTATACGGTGATGTCGCTTACAAATCCACACACCATTCGTGGTAGACCCACACTAAAAGATGTCGAGCGTTTCCGGAATGGTTCGTTCCACGAATTCTGTCGTTTGAAAGCGTTGATAACTTTGAAAGAAGTGAATACATCAGATGTTGAAACAAGGAAGAATGTTCATGAGCAGAACTTTGATGATGAGGTAAAAAACAACAAGCAAATCGTCGTTAATTTACCTCTCGTGTTCAACAGCCTGATTCTTTTCTTTTTTTTTCATGATGCTGGATACTTAATTGTAACGAACAACTTGATATTTCGTACGTCATTAATACCCGACCTATCCAATCGAACAGTTCGGCAATCGAACCCAATCGAACACCAATCGTTCGATTGCTGAACTCAATCGAACATAATCGAATTCACAATAAAATTTTGCCAATCGAACACAATCGAACGTTCGATTACCGAACGATTGGTAATCGAACCCAATCGAACGTTCGATTACCGAACGATTGGTATAATCGAACGTTCGATTAACGGACGCCGCATCGCATGATAGGCACGTGGTATTGGAAAATTCCGAAGGTGAAAGTGAAATCACCGCTAACTCCCTTCCCCTTTTACGCGGCTTTTGCTGAGCACTGAAACTCAGGACTGAAATGTCTGAAATGTCAAACACGGAGGAGAGGGAGGACACTGCATGTATTGAAATTACATGCAGTGTAAAAGGTTACCAAGAATGTAATTTTACTGTTGATGTGGGAGAAGAATTCTTTATCTTTAAGAAGATTGGCTCTAAGGGAAGAGCATTCAAGGTTAC
>NC_133205.1:24849821-24852321 GCF_958299795.1 Porites lutea | reverse complement strand
AGTTCACTCTTAGCTTGGACTGTTTGGAAATTATTTTTCTCGAAAATCACGTAGTCTTTCCCTCAAAAGTCACATGAATGTGCTCTAAAATTAACTGATTTGTGGAATACAAGTTTATTGTTTGATTTGAATTATAAATTCGAGTTAATAGGAGCTTCGCTTTTAGCCCTGGCTAAATCTATATATTACAGAAAATTACGACAGAATATGAATTGCAATAACTGAGACGAATGTGAAAGGCACGTGCACTAGTAAACAAAGAACTAGCGCGATTAACATATTTAGCGATTAATGCGGCAGTAACACGTCGACTTCTTGTCAATACAAGTGAACGCTTTATCGGTTAAATATGTGAATCATCGTGATACACCTCTCTTTGAATTTGGTCCTGTTGTACAAATGCCTCGGTAAGAGCCAAAATTCACTTATATCTTTTGCCCGTTTTAAGTTTTGTAAATCCTCCTTCGTTGTTCTTTCCTTTGCCCTTATAACCTTGCCCTATTGATGTTTGATAAACTTTCTGAGGACCAGCGCCAGGCGCTGAATATAGTTCGAGAGGGACATAATCTCTTTATAACAGGCCAGGGTGGTACGGCTAGTAAGAACAATTGCCTTCTATTAAGTATTTTTTCAGCAGGGTAGGGTGCAGGCTTTGGGCAAATGATGTATCGGTGCCCAGAAAGGTCACCTCAGGACTCCCGGGATGATTTTTTTTGTACAGTGCCCAGGCCTCATTTTCTTGGCCGCGCGTTGATCTGGCCTAGCCTGTGCCAGGCTCTCAGATAGTATAGTGGGAACGTATTAAAACGAGCAAAGCGAAAATAAGACGGGCGCGACTTGAGAAAGGGGGCGGTGGCGGCGGGAAAAATGGGAGAGAGAGCCTGTTAGCATTTCTTTAACGACCCTCTTCCGCCCAATTTTGTCACGTCTGGATTTGGCTGTCAAAACTGTTAACACTTCAGTTAGCTACAATCATTCTCAAGTTTCTCGCGTGAGAATTGCACGCGACGCGAACTCCTTGTGCGATGTGTGGAAATTTATGTCTTCGAATTCGTTATCCTGTGAGAGCATCCGTTTTTTTGGCTCTAGTTTATAGCAATAAAAGGGGGCGGTAAGTTTTTTCCTCTGTTGGGTAGGTCATGCTCTGGAAGGTTCTACATTGTCACTGAGCAAATGTGACTTTAGCCGCTTGTTTCACACTGAGAGGTCACGGCACACATATCGATTTACTGTGACGGTTGTTTCTGGTCGACAGGAATTGCCCTCTGATGAGAGAGCATTTTCTTTGACCTCTTTTGAAGCGTAAAGCTTTTTATTGCGGCTGAATAAGGGTTTTAATTTTCTCCAAAGTGCCTTCTGGATCTGACTAACTAAGTGATTTTCTTTAGTCCGTGAATTAATGTAATATTTTTCTGCAATGTTGTATCACGCTGGGCCCAGCTCGGATAGTGATTTACAGATCCAGAATTATAAGAATGAAGTGCAGCTTAAGTAATGGTCCAGCTAAGAAGCAGGCAGAAAAACAATAGCCCGCGGCAATAGCGTCAGTTATTTTTCAGGCGCTAATTTCTCTAATCAAATTAAATCTGAATGCTCTGATTGGTCAATACAGCTAAAAGCGCGAAATTTGAATTTTAAAGTTGAATTAAGATAGCTTAAGACTCATTCGAACAACTTTTTATTTCGTCTATTGCTTTGTTAAGTTGAAAAATATAACATATCTAAAATTTAAAAGATTTCTATGCGCCAAACCCGAGGAAGTTAAACTGATATGAAATTACAGGAAGATGAGCACAGTGTTACATCAATCAGCGACGTTGGGAACAACATTTACGTCGGCTCTCACAAAAGAAATGTCAAAACCATGATCGTAAACAGCAGCAATTCACTCTCACGTGGCGAATCTGGCGAACGCGCCAATGTCGCGCGTTCATATTCGGCCACCATACAGAACAACAACAAGTACACAAAATCAAATCTAAATGTTATCTAAATGATCTGCTTTTGGAAAAAAAGAGGATGTTGCCCAGATAGAAAAAATTCCTGCATGTTCGGATAATCGGGTTTCAGAAAAAGCTCTCCTACAGTTTATCTGTTTTCAAGGTTTTGATATTACTCTATAAAAATCCTTCTCACAATCTCTCTCGTCCTTGGAAAAAATAAAGGCAAGCTACAGTCATGCTCGCCAGATCTTCCGTACCAAGAGAAACTCAAACACCAGTGAGAGCTATTTATGATATCTAAGCGGCTTCCGTCTCGGTATTCTCCGTCTCAGAACTCAAAGGTACAAAATGCAAACGTGTCACAAATTTCAATTCGCTCATTTTAACTTAAGGTCCAAGGCGAACTTCCATTTCGCTTGATGAAGCAGTCTAGAGAGAAAAAAAATCCAATGAAAGATGGGTAAAGATACACGGAATATGGAAGTTTCGAAAAGGGCAAACACATGAATAACACATAATGCGCGCGGAGGTGCGAAAATCTATTGAATTCAGCTTAC
>NC_133205.1:24837321-24844821 GCF_958299795.1 Porites lutea | reverse complement strand
TCTTACCTATTGAAAAGAAGCTGTTTTTTGAATAATATTTTGCAAAATACACCTGTTTGATAAATAAAGAAAGCGTTCAGTGTAAAACAGGGACTGCGGACGGCAGAGCACCGACTTTGGAGTGGGTATAAAACGTGGACTAGGCCGAGAACGCTCTTATGAAGGATAAAAATGTTACCGATTTTTTGAGATTATGCTATCTCAACATCGCTTGTCTCAGAATAAATATTTCTTTAATCTTTATGAACTCCTCAAGCAATGAATTCGCTCTTTTGTAGAAAAACTCAAAGACAGATGTTTTTGTTGGTTTTTAGCCACTATATTAACACAGGAAAATTTTGCAAAGAAACATTAGTGTGTTTTAAAATGGTTATTGTGTTATATACCATTGTCAATACCATTAATGGAAAAGCCGAATACTTAACATCAACGGTTTTCAAGAGGAAACCATAAAGGGTTAATCTTTGAAAAACACTGCGGGTTTTAGTTTTAAAACATGCATGTTTCTTAAACTTCCCATCATGGTTTTATGGCATTTACCATTGTGGATAATACATGAAAAACATTGTAGGATTTCAAAAAATAACCAGGTGTTTTTTAACTTCTCATTGTGGGTTTTAATATGTTAAACATGGATGTTTATCAGATTGACTTTCCCATTAATGGTTTTATAGCCTTTATCAGTTTTGTAAATAGAGAACAATCATTGTGGTTTAGGAAATAAAAACATGAATGTTTTCATATCATCCCATTCTGGGTTTTGCCTTAAAAACGTACATGTTTTGCAACTTCCAATCATGGTTTTTATATCTTTAACCATTCTGAATAAAACAGTAAACACCACGGTTTTTGCACCCTTAACCATTTTAGGAAAACACGAAAAACCAGCATGAAATTTAAAACCATGCAATTCAAGTTATATTATATCAGAAACTCATAAGGGGTGGAAACGTGTAACTCGCGTTCAACGGTTAATAATACACCGTTAAAAGACAAAAAATGGAAAGAGAAAGTTTAAAAGGATGCTCAGCTTTCTTTTTGTGGAGCAAGGCAAGCTTTTCATCAAGAAATCGTCCTTCGAGGAAATCAAACTTGTTTTCTTCACGACGGAGCGCATGGTCTGTTTTGAAATGCAACCAAGGCAGTGAAGTTTTTGCTGAATTTTTAGGTACATTTTGCACTCTAGTGCTTTGTACTCTAGTAGTTTGCGAAATGAAAATCTGTAGTTTGCGAAATGAGAATCTGTAGTTTGCGAAATGAAAATCTGTAGTTTGCGAAATGAAAATCTGCAGTTTGCGAAATGATAATCTGTAGTTTGCGAAATGACAATCTGTAGTTTAGGAAATAACAATTTACTTTCTCACTGCGTCTACTCGGATATTCTAAACAGAAAATCCCCCCCCCCCCCCCCCCCCAAATAGAAGCCGTTTCGCCCAGAAAATTCAGATTGCGCGGAATGCGTGACGTTTTCGTTGCCGCGTATAAAGTTTTTGAGCTACGGACAGCAACCGCAAGCAAGACCTCTTCCCTTCTTATATGCCTTGACGCCACCACATTTGTATCGATAAGTGTCATTACTCTTATAGAGACGATCTGCCTGAAAATTTGCCCAAGAACCACTGCCCAAGAATGCAAAAAAAGCCATTTCCGGTGGCCGTTGAAACGCCTTATCTTAACCAGAAACGTCACGCGATATTCAGACGAACCGATAAAATACATCATTGTGGCTTTGTTGTTTACTTTCGAACACGGTATTTTTAACGTTTTGTAAAGATAAACAAATGCAGGGAAAAAAGTATTTCCAGCAGAAGTTTTTGTTGTTTAATTAAGTGTCATTTGACGGCAGGAATTCCCTTTGGAGGAAAGTCATGGTTTCTTCTTCTGCCTGTTCATCCGACATAAATAATATATCACAAGCAACTAGTTACAAATACAGTCTATGGAGCCATTCACTACGTGCAATCCAGGCATAAGTATAGCTCCTTCTCTAGTTCAGCAAAAGCAGCTGGCGGCTTCAAACAACTTCATAACAACCTTTGCATGAGTTTCTGAATGGCGACTGAGGGGATAGTTTTCCTCTATTGTTCTTACGTTTACAACTGCGCCAAAAATTCAAATTTCGCAAACTTCAGATTTTCATTTCGCAAACTACAGATTTTAATTTCGTTTCGTTCCATTTCGTTTGGTTTCGCTCCATTTTGTTTCGCAAACTACAGAAAGCCGAGGTGGATAACACCCTCCAAGATCTGCATAATTCTTCACATCCTATGAAAGCCGAATTCATTAATTGCTCTACTATTCATTCAAAATAATTGCAAATATACTCCAAATAGCATATCTCCGTCGAGTTGTCCTCTTGCTATGTTTTTAGACAATAGTTTGTTGTGAAACAAGTAAAATGTTCCGCCGACTGTTTGGCCATTTTTCGTTTTACAACTACCCTAGGTACCAGAGGTTTTTCTCGCGTGCGGCGGGAATTTTCGGTGTCGGCCGAAGGCCGAAGCCGCGAGAAAAACCGCGGGTCACTATAAAGACTTGACAGAAACCGGAAACCGCGCTAGAAAAGTCTCTGGCACCCAGGGTATTTTACAACCGAAACAACTCAACCTCGTCCTCAGGTCTTCTCAGTTAACAGTGCATTAACCTGCAACTGTGTTGCACTTTTGACGTCGTCGGGAATCGTAAAATTCTTCCAAATTTGGTCAACAGTAGCTGGTTATGGTGAATTATGCCTGTGCTTGTAGCCAATCAGAAATGGAGAAATATTTTGAATGAATAATAAACAGTATTATTGTATTTTGATATTGTAGGAATCAGAGCGCAAGGCAGCAGAGTTGCAGAGAAAAGAGCAGGAGTTACAGAGAATGCAGTTTGGAGGTACTGAACAGTAGGGTTGCATCATGGCTGATGGAAAACATTAGCTCATACTATTTACAGGTCTTTAAGGTCAGAACACACTAGGTGAAAAGTTGCAGCAACACACCCTGATGACAGATTACGCTGGCTCGTGTACAGGTTGCGTGACTAGTTGCAGCAACATGTTGCAGTGACACATCGCAGCGACAAATCACTTTGTGTGTACAGGAGAATTTTTGTAAAAATCTTTGTCTCCGCAACAAGTTGCAAAAAATCATAATCAGACTGAATTTGTGCAACTTTTTGCGGCGACAAAATTCTGTTGCAGAGAAAAAGATTTTCACAAAAATTATCCAGTATGCATGAAGCGATTTATTGCTGCAATGTGTCGTTGCCACATGTTGCTACAACTTGTCGCCTAGTGTGTACTGACCTTTACCTGTCCAACTACCTGTTCTCTGCTACATGACTCTCTTGTGAAAAGAAAATGTGTTCTTATTTTTCTAGACATTGTCTTTGTGTTTGTCATTAGCCCCCCCCCCCCCGCCCCCCTCGCCAAAAAAAAAAAAAAAAAGATCGCAAAATCTCTGTGTGTTAAAGGCCCATTGCCAATCCTGATGCAAAACAGTCATTTGTTTTTGTTTAGAAATCTTGCTTTTGTAAATGGCATGCTCTGATTGGTCAACACTTTTGCTAGGCTTTCTCGGAAAAAAAGACAAAAATAAAAGTCAGCTGTGGTTGCGTCGGGATTGTGTTTTTCCTTAATCACAAATCATTCGAATGGATGAACATTGCTTTTGCGAATGGACAGCCAGAGCCGTTTAAACGGATGACAATTTTTGTCGAACTGATCGCCAGTTCGGACGGATACCAAATTTTTGCAGAAATAAGCCTTTCACAACTATAACTGAAAATTCGCGGGATTTGTGTCCGCTGCGCACAATGTATCAAGGTAGGCTATGGGCCTTTAAATGTAAGGTTTATCCATAGACTGAGATTTTTTCTTTGCCCACAGGAACAATTAAGTTACTAGGGACCAACAGGTACTACTAGAAGACAGCCTCACAAAAACAACTTTAAAGTTAGTAAATGTTTTCTAAAAGTTAATTTTGTATTGATTTTCTATCACTCCAAGGAGGTATTGTAAAAAGCTCCAGATTAACTCAACTTTCTAATCCACTTCTAATTTTCGATTTCAACATTTTTTTTTTAATTTCATCTAGTAGCATTACAATAAATAAAATAATGTATTAAATTAGATTTTTTGTGTATTAACCTTTATATTGCAGGTTACAGAGAAAACAACTTTCCACCTCTGCCATCAAAATGCCCTTACAAGCCATGTTTTTTTCATGATATTAGTATTGATATCCCCATTCAATATCAGAGGACATGCAAATTACTTTTCTACAGATGGCAAGGTAGGGCTGGCCATGATCAAAACATGAATTGTTTTCTTTTGTTTCTTTCTTTATTAGAAATTTGTTATTGATAGTAGAATTTTGTGGTAGAAGAAAAAGAATGAAAGAAGGTTTTATGTCAGCCGCTGGCTATTGGTGTGATTCAGCACCTGTGCATATTAGTCTCGCTTATGTAACCAACGCGTTTTTGCGCCTGGGTGGGGAAGGGGGGGGGGGCGTAGTCTCATATAGGCTATATAGGTATGTGCCGCGCCAAAGGGTATGTTTTTTGTAGCCGTTCTGGTCTGAAATTACCCTGCCAGCAGAGGCCCTTCGATCTTCCTAGATAAGTCGTCTTATCTAGGAAGATCGAAGGGCCTCTGCTCGCAGGGTAGTCTGAAGTAGGGTTTCAATTTCTACCATTTTGGTCTAAAATAGGGTATGGTTTGTGCACTCTAGTCTTGAATTGGGTCTGTTTTCTACTTTATTATCATTTGGCGATAAGACCATTTCCCTTTTATTTTTTACACCAACTACCGTGTACGTGCCATAACAGCTTGTCACGCGCTCCTGTCACGCGCCGGGCTCCAGGGCTTCAGGTCTGAAATAGGGTAGGGAAAATCACAGATTTTGGTCTGAAATAGGGTAAGGGTTTTAGGAAGCGTGCCGCACACCCCCTCCCAATTTTTCTGGAAGTTCTCCCCGGAATTCTTGGTCGTTTTTTAGGACACAAAAGGCAGGTCATTGTGCCAAGCGTTCCTTGCGGAGACCGTGGAAACTGGGACTAAGAATCGTTGTGTGATCAAAGTCACGCATGTTTTGTGAAGAAAGCTTAGGAAAGATTAAATTTAGAGCTTTTCCGAAACATGTCGGTCCACGAATTCTATCGATTGAAAGTGTTGATTACTTTGGAACGAGTTAGTGGTCGAAAAAAAATAAGAATCTTAATTAGCAAAATTGCAATGGTCAGGTGTTGTAAACTTTCACTGTATTCAAATGAGTCTTGTGATGAGTATGTGATTTATTTTCGGGGATGATTGAAATGACGTGCCATGTAATTCACTCTTTTGATATCTGGCAATGATGTAATTTCTCTGGAATCGAGGCCCTGAATTTTCGTGTATTTATACACGCGTATAGCCTGCTACCGCAGAGGTATTTCACAGGAAAAAATAAAAGATTGCCAATATTGGATATTTTAGGGTATTTAAAGAATACCTACAAAAATCCCAAATTTGGCAAAGTGAGACGAGTCCCAACCAGGGAATTCCCAACCAAGTTCCCTGGCTGGGACTTGTCTCACTCTTCCAAATCTGGGATTTTTGTGGGTATTCTTTAAATACTATAAAATATCCAAAAATGGGAATCTGTTATTTTTTCCTGTGTTTTTGGTCGTCGCTAACACGCGTACTAAATCAATTCAGAAACAAATAAAAAGTATCGATGTTGATAAAGTAGGAACTAAAAAAACCTTTAGTGAGTAAATCATGTTTCTTGTACAACAAGAATCGCCGAAAGGCGATTTTTAACTGGGCTGCAAAGGGGCTATTTTTTCTGAGGGGAGGGGGCGGCTATACACACTCAGGCTACCATAAAACCTTGTCGGCAACCAGTGCATGCAACAGAATCTCATGTGAGACTGAAACATAAACTCATTCAGAACATTGTACCCTTTTGAAAGACTTTCGTAACCAAAAAAAAAGAGTACCATTTTTAAGTGGGGGCTGTATAATAACTTTTAAATTCCACCATTATGAATAAAAATAAACAAGTTAGCCATTAATTGTAAGCAGGAAACAATTTGCATTATTTCCACGCACCCCTCCCCCAATCCCTCTGTGCCCCAAAATATAGCGTGACAGTATAACGTGACTAATTTGACGTAACCGGAAATTCCAAAAATTGTTGTCCTTCTACGAGCATAAAACAGGACAACTCGGATTAATATTAATCGGATTAATATTAATCCTAATGATTATTATAATCCAGTAATAGATTATTATAATCCAGTGATAGATTATTATAATCCAGTAATAGATTATTATAATCCATTACTGAGGTTTCAGCCGTGCCTTGATCAATTAGGATTACTATTAATCTTATGTAGGATTAATATTAATCAGATTAATATTAATCCTAATATTAGATCCAGTAATAGATTATTATAATCCATAACTGAGCTTTGAGCCGTACCTTAAACGATTAGGATTAATATTAATCTGATAAATATAATCCCACATACCTCAAATTTGTACAAGTCTCTCAATAAAGAAAATATTCTATTCTAACCACGACGAATTTACTACTTGTGCTTGTAGTTTGTGAACAAAACTCTTAATTACATTGAGTCAATAACCGCACTCCTTATTATACGTTATTATATTTTAGTAGGATTAGTCGGCAGTTGTCTCAGCTCTGCTGGTAATACAGTTGCAACTGAATTTTTTGCAGGGCCATGAAGATTTTTATCGTAGAATAGAATAAAGATCTTAAGTAATAAAAAAAATAACAAAGTGAAAGGGATGTCAGTGCGCACATCATCAAAGGAAATCCTTGAATCTTTTCCAGTTATTTCTAAAAGACTCAGTCTTTCTGAGTTTGATCCATAGAGATAGTTATTTCCCAGGGAGCATTTCATGATTTGGACCGTCTGCGTATATGCTGGACTTAAAGTAGGAGTTTGTGTTAGAGGACTGGGTTTCAGGATTGGTGTCATAGAAGGAGCCATTGTTGTTGATGGGTTAGCTGGTGGCATCCACGAAGGCGTATGATTGACTGAAGTGTTGGCACCAATTTCTGCTGGACGGAAGAACTCTAGAGTTATGTTGGCAAGTGACCTTGCAGACAACATATCCTGTGTGCATTGATAACGATACTTTATACATGCCTTGTCATTCACTTTAACAAGAATGTCGCCATCTCTAATCTGGGAGAATGATGCCGACTGTTCGACAGCTTCAACAATCCAGCCTCCTCCAATTATTGTTTCCGGTGCTGCACTCACCCGGATTATAATAGAGATTAATATTAATCCGGATGATTATTATTAATAATAATCTAATCCTTCCAATTTTTGCCGTGCCTTAATCTATTACTGGATTATAATAATCTATTGCTGGATTATAATAATCTATTACTGGATTATAATAATCTATTACCGGATTATAATAACCATATTATAATCTATTATTATTATAATCCACGGATTAATATTAATCCGAGTTGTCCTGATAAAATGCGACAG
>NC_133205.1:24754821-24834821 GCF_958299795.1 Porites lutea | reverse complement strand
TGACTTAAACTCGAACAATAAAAAAATTATAGAGTGACTCCCACTATCGAATCGCTTCGAACAACGCAAATAGCCTTCTTTAGGTTTGCAGCGCCTTGTGGGTTTTTCAGGGGGAGCGCAGACGAGGTACAAAAAGTATCCGTGTAAGGCTCCGTGCAAGAGAAACTCATATGAAACCATTTGTGAGAACATCGTTTCTTGGTACCAGACCCTTGTGTCTTCCCTCCCCCGGGAGACCACTTTTCGACACCGACGACCGAAAGCCCATTTTATGACTGGGCCGCACAGGCAGCCCAGTAATTAGTTGCCTCCTCATTTCTCGATCTAATCTCTAGGCAGGCGAGACCTGCATGCCGCTGTAAGCGCGTTCTTGTTTAACCTACATCATTCACTCTGCTGAGTTAGGGCAGAGAATGATGTCATGTTTTTGAGCTGCACTTTTTTTCCAGGAGTACAAAGAAAAACCGGGTTTTTTCGAGAGGTTCTTAACCTTGCCAGGGCTCGGAAAAATAGGGAAGCATCTCTCACAGTTTGCTTGCCTGGGCCCATTTCTCACTTGTCTTAGCTAATGATTTTGTTGGAAGATGACTTGCCTGGATCTTTGCCCTTTGGGCAGCAAGTAAGCTTTAAAAGTTACTTGCCCAGCAAGAAAATCTACTTGTCCCGGATTACTAGATTTGACTTTTTCGAGTCCTACCTAGCAAGCGGAAAATACAATGGAGGGAGTGAATTTTCTACTTACTTGCAAAACATCGCCACTGAACAAAAATTAATTTTAAACGCTGCCTCTAATTTAATAAGAATGCCAACTCCCCCCTTGTCACCCTGCCTTGTTCGAGTTATTCTCGTCTTATCAGGGTTCCAAGCAAAAGTCAACCATCCCATATGTACATTATTCTGTACAATTGACTATGATACTTCAATCTTTGTCTTTGTGGCTTGTATGATTGTCATGTGTTTATTTTTTTTAATTGAAATGCTTTTGTCAAACTTTTAAATACAAACCTAGAAAGGTGCCTTATACAGGGTGTTTCAAAAGTTCGTTCCGATTGTAAATTGTATTTTGCGCAAAGCATATAATGCTTCTTTAGGCAAATGTAAACTGATTCAGGTAAGAAATTTATCTAAATAACCGTTCAAAGCAATTTCAAACAAAAATTTGAAGAAATTATAATTTTTTTTAATTTTTGCCCCAACTGTACACGTACACGAGGTTTTTCCCGCCATACTTTTCCCGCCCATTTTGTAGGTTTTCTAGTTTGGCATTTTTATCGTTTTCATTTATTTTCTCTACTCCTTCATGAAAATGAAGGCCAACACTGTTTGTGCTAGAGCTCAGGCATCTATTTTTATGGTCCTCTGGCCATTCAGTCGAAAAAAAAATCGCCAAATTTTTGAAGAAGTCTGAACGATGCCTGAAAAAGTGGTCAAAGGTAAAGACCTTAGGACCTAAGGAGTGGATGGCCGTTTTTTCACAAACTGTGTGAGAAATATTGTCGAAAAAGCTGTAAGTATATGCGTAATAATTTCACAAAACAGAAAGGTAAAAAAATTTCAACTTCACATTATTGATCATAGTTTCGAGCACAACAGTATGGGGATAATTTACCAAAAAAAGTTGGAAAGCCCTGAAGAGAAAAAGGCGGTGCACACTTTATGCGAGCATGGTGTCAGAAGGATTTGCCAACTTTATACCAAAGGAGGACCGGCCGGCAAACTCATGTGATGTGAACCCCTTGAGACCATCTGGATTATCGCAGACGAGACAACATACGAAGATCCAGCGCCAAAAACACTGGACGAGCTAAGAGAGTGACTACGCTTTGCCTGGAAGAATGTGACTGTAACGTTGTGGCTTTGTACAGCAACAAACGGGTCTTGTAAACAAAAACAAACGATACTTTTAATCCATAAGTCGGTTCACTGAAGACTCCTGTACAAGATCGCGAGCACATGTAAAATCAGGCATCCTACTGGATAACAACTATCACGTGACGTGACCGTGACTTTGGACAAGCTTTGGGAATTCGTACATTCTATACCCCACCGCTTAGAAAATGTCAGAAAACATACAGGAAGACGTTCTGGTTACCAATATTTTAGGTGTTGAATGTTAAATGAATAATGAATAAATTACGTTTTACAACCGGAGGTTTTTGCTAATAATTAGTGAAAGTTAAGCGAATAAAAAAATCGGAACGAACTTTTGAAACACCCTGTACTTTGCTTTGAATGGTAGAGAGGAATGTGAATTGAAAATTTATGAACCTCCTTCGAAAGTCTGACACTTTGTACACTGCAATCATCTCCATGAGAAATATTTTGAAAAAAAAAATCATTCATTTGGAATTTGAAAGGTAAAAACTACACAAAAAGCCTCTGCTTTTGGCAGTATTTACTATGAAGTATAGTTATTGAAACAGAATGTTTTGACCTGATCTCTGAGGTAAAACTTCAAATGGAGTACAGAAACTGCTTCTGATCAGATGACCCAAGATTCGTGTTTTAAATCCTGTAAAATACAACCCTGTAAAGATCTTTACCCAGCAGTTTCTTTTGAACCTTATATACCTTCCAAACAGTGTTAATGTTGAAATTACCACAAATGATCTAATAGACTCCCTCTCTGAAATAAATACCTTTTGTCTAATAAGTGCCTGCCTTACACTTCTAAGTTCGTATTAGATGCCCTTCTTAATAAACACCCCCTGTCTTATAGATGCCCCCCCCTGTCAGTTTCTTGCCTGATTAACAAAGGTTGCACATTGCATCCTTCCCAATGTCTGAAAAGTTCAAAGATAAATAGGGTAACAGTGACAGTTCTCACCATGATCCTGAATTAAGATTCTGACGTTAAGGTTGAAATTTGAAGAGCGATGTATATCTCTAGATAGCCTGTTCCAGGCTCCGAGATAGTGGTGAAAAGTCGTTCAGTAAAAAGAAATGAGAAAAACGCGCGCCCCCTTTCCCAAGTCGCGCGCGTCTTATTTTCGCTTTGCTCGTTTAATACGTCCCCACTATACTGGCACAGGCTAATCTCTAGATGGCCTGGAAGTATCAATAAATGGACTGGTTATTTTGCTATTTATAAAACTCTATTGCTTTTTTCCCAAAAACATATTAATTTTGTTAAACTTTCTACAGTTATGAAATAAATGCCTCTTTTTAAATGCCTCCTATCTATTAAACCCCCCCTCCTGGACCCCTGAAACTAAATAAACATCCCAGGCTTCTATTAGATTGGTAATTGTATCTTGTATCTTGCTGCTGTTACTGTTGTAAAAAATATGTGTGTTTTGTTCTGTTTTTCTTTAAGTCTACTCTTTCACAATTTTCTTTAACTTCCTTGCCGCCTTTGCCTTCCTTGTTGACAACGATGAGCCAACAGGCCCGTAACCAGGATTTTATGTGAGGGGGGTGCTAACGAGGCCAAAGTGGACCAAACTACCGAAATGTATTTTTTTATTGTCTGATCCGTTTATTTCGAAAAGTAGCAATGCATGAGAAATTGTAACAGCAAAGTACACGGTAGGAACTGAATTTTACATTTATCAAATACAACTGTTTGAATTAAGTTATAAAGGAGAAATTTTACATCAAAATACTGTGGAACTAATCCCTCAGAATAGTCCCGAGCTCCAGCCGGACATCTTTGCACTCATTGAAATGTTCTGAATGGCTCGGGCTACTAGAGTGCAGCTGGTTTTATTTTCCCAGTGAATACACTACTGCTTTTTCCTTCTTTGATTTTGTTTAAATATCACTGTTAAGTTTGAAACTTCAGTTTAACATACTGCACTTCTTAACTTGGATATTGAGTATCAAAACGCGGACCCCGTGCACCCCCTCCCCCCCCTCTTCACTGGTTACGGGCCTGGCCAATTCATGAAGGCGAAACATTTGGACTCTCGATACTGTACTTAGTTGCAAAAAAACAGAAACAGTCATTTTTTACCTTTCAAATCCTTATACATGTATTTCAAACGTTGCGCAGCAACGCCAATGGTCATACTTTAAGCCTTGCCACCTGTGTTGCAACCAACACTCCAACAGCAAACAGCGGTAATAGCTGATAGCATGTGGCCACTGTTGTTATAAACTTAAGGTTTTTTTTCTGTTTGGTTAAGTTTTACTAACAATTCCATGGCCCTTTTTGATACATTCAGGCTGGGATAATTTATAAGCTGACTTAAACTTTTTTATGATTACTGGCCCTCTTAGCTTCCCTATCAATTTCCTTTTTGTTGCAGTTTACTGTTTTGTTCTGTTCTTTAACTTCCTTACTGCAATGGCCCAACTGATCAAGGCACCTGGTGAATCAAAAACGGATACTGGTGTAACTTTTGTCCTGTCAGCCTTATACTTAATAGCTAATGTCCCCTTATCCTTCATTGGCTGGTACAGGCCATGCTATTGTGCTTTCAAGTAAGTTTTTTGTTTTCCACCTGCATGCAGGACTGGAAATGTGGGCCATTTTCCAAACTGGCCGCATATTTCCCACCTTGGAACTTTTCCAGAGGACCCAGTCTGCAAATTTGGTATCACACTGATTCCACAACCATATAATGAATGAAGAACACTTGGGATTAATTTAGGTTTCTGGGAAACTGCCCACCTACCCTTCCCCTAAGCCAACATTTTGCCCTAAGTGAGTAGTAAGCGATAATGTTGGCTTTGGGGAGGGGTAGGTGGACAGTTTCCCAGAAACCTAAATTGATCCCAAATTGCAGTAAAAATTAAACCCACCATATTTCCTGTGATATGAAAAGTATCTTGGTGGAATGAAATCCCTTTAGACCCGTAAGTTGTAGTTAGGTGTAAATTAAACTGAAATTTGGCTTAATTATTGCTTTTATATTTGGTAAAAAATTCATCACTTTTTCCTTGATCAAAGAGAAAACCTTCCAACACCTTTACTGGATGCTTGTCTTTGGTTATAGTAAAGCTTAAACTTAAGTTGATGACTGATCCTCTTATAAATTCATGAAGGATTGGAAGACTTGATTGGCGATGATTGATTCTTGTGTTTGTTACATGTTTCCTGTCAAAATAACCAAACCGAAACAGCCTTTGTTAAAGTTTCAGTTAATAATGTTAATATTGTTTTGTATCTTGTGGAATCAATTGTTTTTTTCCTTTTTTGGTATTTTTTAGGAATGACAGCTCCTTCAGCTACGTGATTTTCTTCCTAATCTTTTTTCTGCACATAGGAATAAATATTTTTTACTGTCTTGGAGTTCCTGGTGGAGGAGCATGGTAAGTTTTGAGCATACTTAAAAAATCCTTATAGATTACCCTTGTCCTTTTCAACACAACACACAGGAACTTTTAATTTTATATCCCATTAAAATTTAATCTCCGATTAGCTAATCAGCCTTCGAACAACTGAGCGCAAGGCATTTCCTCTACTTATTATCATTCAATCATGTGGTCCGCGTTTACGTTATTTTTCCTCCTTTACGGACATCTGTTCTGCGCGATAGAACAGTCTAGAATACGTCTAAATGGGGGATCTTATCGCTGGAGTGGTTTTGGTTGCGAGAAATGGACAAACGTAAGGGAATTTCAAGATTATTCATCCTTGGCTTCGCTGGTTTTCCGAAACGAAAGTTTAGCTGATCATTTGCATGGTCATTTGCATGCTGATTGCGATCTATTGTATTGGCTGCCCTGGAATTCTAACAATGGTTTTCTTGGACGCTTCATTGCGCTGCTGGGCTCCACAAACACTCGTCGCGGTTCGCTAAAGATCAAGTTTAGGCGACACAAAAGACCGTGTGCTTACTATGCGAACTCGAATGCGACTTTCCATCTAATTTTAGATGTAGGCGACCTGGGTGTTTAAACTGAATCCAGGCCCTGATAATAGGATCACAACAATTGTTTCTTCAAATAGAATGGTCAAGAATGGTCACCTGTGGAGTAGACATTCTCTTCCAAAGGGAGCTAATTTGCATAATCTTCGTTCTTTGGATCGCATCAGTGTTGCTCCTAAATTTTCGTTCAACAGGGAATTCACCTCGTGCCTTATGAACGCTCGCTCATCTATGCAACAAAACTCTTATTGTTAAAGACTTTGTTGTGGATTACAAGGTGGATTTGTTGGGGATTACAGAATCATGGCTGCATGTGGAAGGTAGTGAAGTGACTATTGGAGAGCTTTGTCCGAATGGTTATCGTCTCCTGCACTCCCCACGGTCGGCAGGGCGTGGCGGAGGCGTGGGCCTTCTTTCAAGCAAGGTATTGGCTCTAAAACAAGGTTCTTTGAGCATTCTTTTACATCGTTTGAATGCATTGATGTCACTTTTGTTGCTCGTAAGAGTTTGAGAGCAATCGTTGTCTACCGTCCCCCGGGGTGTGCGTCAGTTGGAGTCTTTCTGGAGGAATTTTCTAGTCTATTGCAAGAGACTGTGATATGCCCAGAAGAGCTTTTGATATTCGGGGATTTTAACTTCCATATGGACGACAAGGCTGATTGGGACGCGACGCGATTTGGAGAGTTACTGGATTTGTTCAATTTAAAGCAACATGTGTGTGTACCCACCCATAAACGAGGTCATGTATTGGACTTGGTCATTACAAGGAATGAGACTGAGGGTGCCTTAGGCCTAAAGAATGTTACAGTCATGGAACAGTTTATCTCGGATCATAAGGCTGTTTGCTTTAATTTGAATTTACGGAAACCATTAAAAGAGAGGAGGACTGTTGTCTCTCGTAAATTAAAGGGATTTGATTTTGATGCTTTCAATGAGATGATTGGATCATCTGGTTTGTCAGACGGGTGTATCTCGCAAAGTGTTCAGTCATTAGCGAAGGAGTATGATGAGGTGTTATGCAAGGCTTTAGAGAAGTTGGCACCCAAAAGAACTCGCACTATTGTCATTCGACCTAATGCTCCCTGGTATAATGAGGAGATCGCTACTCAGAAGAGGAAAAGGCGAAGGCTTGAACGTAAATGGCGTTCGACTGGTCTTGAAATTGACAGGGTAAATTATATGGAACAGTGCAATGTTGTGAATGATATGCTCTATAAGGCGAAAGAACAGCATTATTCAGCAGTTATTCAGGAAAATGCCCATGATAGTAAATTACTTTTTCGCACAGTTGATAAATTACTGCAAAGGAGTATAGACAAAAGATATCCGTCTGCGAACAGTGACCAAGAACTCGCAAATGCCTTTGCTGATTTCTTTAGTGCCAAGATTGTGCGAATTCGTGATGAGTTGCTGGTTAGAAAAGAGCAGCTGGGGGAGCGCACTATGGAGAATTTGGAGTGTACGTCATGCTTTAGCGAGTTCACAATGGTAACAGATGAAGATGTCTTAGGGTTGATTAGAGGTTCAACTATTAAGGCATGCGCACTGGATCCACTTCCAGCGAGTGTCATGCGGAAACGCTATTCTAGTCTTGTCCCTATATTTAGAAGGGTGATTAATTTGTCATTGTCATCTGGATTGCTGCCCAAGGAACTTAAGGTAGCGCTTCTATCACCTATTCTAAAGAAATCAAATGCAGACTTTGAGCAGTTTAGTAATTTTCGCCCTGTATCAAATTTAAAGTTCCTATCTAAATTGATAGAGAAAACAGTGTTTGTGCAATTGAATAGCTATCTTGGCGAAAATGATCTACACGAGCCTCTTCAATCAGCGTACAAGATTTTTCACAGCACCGAGACTGCACTTCTCACTGTTACAAATGACATTATGCTGTCATTGGATAAGGGCGAGAATGTTTTCCTTGTTTTATTGGATCTGTCGGCAGCATTTGATACTGTTAACCATTCCTTGCTGCTGGCACGACTGCAGAAATCATTTGGCATCAGAGGAACTGTACTGCAATGGTTCGATTCTTATCTTTCTCAAAGAACTCAGTTTGTAAACATCAATGAGGCGAATTCTACGGTACGAGATCTTACCGTAGGTGTTCCCCGAGGTTCAGTTCTGGGACCTGTACTCTACCTTCTGTATACTGCGCCACTTGCTAAAGTGATAAGATCTTATGGCTTAGATTATCATCTATACGCCGACGATACTCAGTTTCACTTTGCATTCAAATCGATGGATGTGGACGCTGCTAAATCGAGGGTCGAGAACTGCATTTCTGCAATATGTCGCTGGATGGATCTCAACGAATTGAAGCTAAACCACGACAAGACGGAGGTCATGCTCATCCACTCAAAGTATCGTCCCTCTCCATCCTTTCAGTCCTTATGTGCTGGTGATGAGAGCGTGGCTGCCTCTCAGTCGGCTAGGAGTCTTGGTGTTATCTTTGATGAGCACATGTCTTTTCACTCACATGTGTCTAGCATATGTAGATCATCATTTTATCATCTCAGGAACCTATCTAGAATTAGGAAGTATTTTACTAAAGAATCAGCAGAAGTTGCTGTTCATGCATTTGTCACATCGAAACTAGATTACTGTAATGCATTACTATACGGCCTACCTAAGTATCAGTTACAAAGATTGCAGTATGTACAAAACACGGCGGCTAGAGTTGTGTTGCAAGTGAGTAAGTTTCAGCATATCACACCTGTTTTGTGTGAGCTTCACTGGCTACCGATTCAATATCGTATTATTTTCAAGATTCTGCTCCTCGTGTATAAATCACTGAATGGGACATCGCCTAGCTATTTAGCTCAGAAACTATATTATCGTTCTCATACTAGATCATTTAGGTCTGTTAGTAATGAACTTTTAATGCAACCTAGATCGTATACCAAGACCTACGGAGATAGAGCATTCGCTGTTCATGCACCAAGAGAGTGGAACTTAAAAAAAAATTCGGAAGTCCAACACCGTCTCGAGTTTTAAAAGATCAGTTAAGAAGTACTTGTTTACTAAATTCAGTAATAACGGATCATTGTTTTTATAGATTTGTATATATTCCGTTAGTTTTAATTTTCCCCTTTTTTATCATTAAGAATAAGATGGTTTAATAGTTGCTTTAGTTTTAATTTTTTCCTTTTTTACTCATGATTGTAAATATAATAGGATATGGTTGTAAATTTGTAAATCTTTTTCAATAATGTTGTTTACATGACTGTAAAGCGCCTTGAACATAGGATAAGAGCGCTATAGAAATAAAGTTATTATTGTTATTATTATTATTCTGTAAATAGTTATTCAGTCAAGGGCATTAGTGTCTGTGGTTAATCAATCAGTCCGCAGTATGAATTACCCATTATCGATTATCATTTAATCATCCCCAGTTGATCTGGCCGTCAATGATAAGCCAATCAACATTGAGCCAAAATTATTTTTAAAGCTGCACAGAATTCTTTCTGTGCCTAGACCTTGTTCGTACAAACACGCAGCTTTGATGGATCGTCAGAAATGCTACTGTTTTCAGTTAGAAATATTCAAAGTCATCCATTCATATAAGTACTTCTAATCTTTCTGGTACCATCTAGAGCTCTACATGTAGCACGACGTTGGAAACAGTCCCAAAATTCATGATAAATTTAGCACTCTAACTACCCGCAACCACCATGAAAGACAAAAATGAAACTTATGGCTGCAGGCCCCTTGTGTCACCTGGGCTTCGTATTCTTCTGTTCAAACGCATTTTCACGGATAAGTTTCTCGTTTCTTTATAGAGCATCAAATCATTACATTGCAGGCAAAAAAAATAACTTTGATTTTTAAGATTTCATCAGTTTCATTTCTGAATTGAAATTTAGCACTAACCCTTGGTTGTCTTAACCCTGCTTTGAACAACCCGGCCCTGGACTGTATTATTATACACATGAAACTTATTTTATTTATTGTTTGTTTGTTTTCTTTTTTCAGTGGTTTTATCAATGCAACTCAGGCAATACACAACAGTTTACCAGTTGGAGCCATGATGTTTGTGGCCGGGGGACTGTTCTTGCTTGGTGTGATCGTAGATATTTTTTTTCTTTTAAAGGTTTGTCTTCTATATAATGGTGCTAGCTAATTGTAGCTAGCTAACAGGTATCATATGATAAATCAATCTGATTCCTGGAGGTATGTTTGTAAAAGCGGGGTTTGAACCCTGGTTTGACATGTCATTATTTCATAACGTTGTATACAATTACAAGATGATCTTCACAGCTTGGAAAAATGGGAATCCGACTGGTGTATTGAATTTAATCCAAGCAAGTGCAACGTTATACGAGTAACACGCAGACCTACACCTTTCATATTTCAGTAAAAACTTCATGGCAAGGTCCTGGAATTAAAAACTGTTGATACTACTAAATATTTAGGGATCAACCTCTCGCACGTGATTTACGCTGGAATGATCATGTAAATGAAATTACCACCAAAGCAAACAAGACTCTGAACTTTTCTACGCCCCAATCTCCGCACTTGTTAGGCCAAATGCAAAGAACGAGCATACAAAGCCCTTGTGAGACCGATTGTTGAATACAGTGCCGATGTCTGGGACCCTTGCGTAGCTAAGAACATACAACAGGTCGAAATGATTCAACACCGAGCAGCTCGCTCGGTACTCGGGCGCTACGACAGATTAGACAGACTGTCACTGATATGTTATCTTCTCTCAAATGGAGATCTCTGGAGCTCAGACGATCTCACGCACGTCTCTGTCTGCTTTACAAACAGTGTAATGGATTAGCCACTTACCATTGCGCCAAGCTTCAGAGAGAACATAAGAGCAGAATGGACATCAGGCTCTCGGCTCTAAGTCATCGATTTGAGCAGCTACGTTGTACACGTGATTATTACAAGAACTCTATTTACCTTAGGAGTGCACAGTGGAACAATCTCTCACCAGAAATTATAGCATCTACTTTGCCATGTTCATTTAGGCAACCCCCTGTGTAATCTTACATATTGATTAGTAATTTTATGTTATTGTTTCATTCTTTGTCGTAATTTTTATTATTTAAAGCAGTCTGCAATACTCTGTTAAGAGTGAAGACTTAATTAGTAAATAAATACATCTTAAAATAAAACATTTATTGATGTTGACAGGTACACATGATATACTTTATGGTGGGTGCAAGCTTTCAGAAAGCTCAGGGAGAGTTTGCACGGGGAATGGCCAGTAACCCGCTTGTTCAGAATGCAGCCACAGAAGTAGGGGGCGGCTCGGGTACGCAGTGCTACGGCTCGTGTGATAACAGAAGTGATCAACAGGTTTAAGAGGACATTATTATCACATAATTATGGAAAAACTGAGGCTGAGAAGCTGTTCAAAGACGTATCTGGATTCCGAAAATATAGAGGCTCCATTTGGTAGTGGTATTAAGTTGATCAGTGCAACTTTAAACCTGAATATTGGTTGCATTTTTTTTTTTTTTTTGAAAAACCCGGTTTCTTCATTAATCAGGGCTCAACAAAGCCCGATTCACCTGGTATTCTTGGACAAAACACTGCAATTTTTCTCGCTGGGTGAGTAACTTTTTAAAGCTTATGTGCCCAATGGGCAAGGATCCAGGCAAGTCATCTTGTAACTGAATCGTTCAGCAATGGCTCTGTGCAAACAAAGTGTGAGAGCTATTGTCCAAAGGACAAGGTGGAATTCGTCACTTTCGAGACAAGAAGGGAACTGGACTCCGTTTCTTGAAAGGCGGGGAAAGCTGTTTTGTGGTTGCATTTAAGATTCAAGTTTCAATAATTCTGATAATGATACAATGAAGCCATCAGTTAACGAAGCAAAATTGACTGGTTTGTCAGCTAGGAACTGTCCTACTATTACGAAGGCTTTGATTTTAAAATTTGCCTTCGGGCCCGAAAAGTTTCCGGGCTTTTCGAGAAACAGGTCCCTGGGGCCGAGTTAACTTTCGAAAAGATTTCTGGGACTGTTACTGGAGACAGGGAAAGAGTTGGCCAATGGCTGACCAGCGCGTCCCCAGTAACGATCCCTGAAAAAATTTCACGACGCATTTCGGCTCCAGTTTCCTTCTGTTCTCGGCGAATTGCATTTTTTTGAGCCCTGCCTAAGTAATGAATTTTTCAAAGTTTCTCACTCTAAAGACTTCGCTGTCTTTACAGAGGAGTATTTTCAGGAGATGTTAGCTTTTCTACTAGTCGTTTTCAGAAAATTCTGAATGTAATGTTTAGTGCGGCCAATTCCAGCTATCCACAGTTTTGAATTAGTAGAGGAAGGCATAGTATTGACATTATAAAATTAATTTAAGAGCCACTTAGTACAAGGAGAGCCAACCAGAGTTACTCTGTGACATTTTAAAGGTGTGTTTTTTTTTAAACGTCATTGTGGTGAAATGTCGCGCAGACCTGTAACATGTAAAGAATTAAATTGCTTGTAAACATAGTACTGAGGTGGTGTAACCTACAATCCACCAAACGTGGCAAATTGTAAATTAATCTTATTTGTTGAAAGATATGAAGTAAACAGTGCAGATTTACGAAAAGTACGCTGATTTTATGATTTTAGAAGGGGTTTTTTCTTCTCAAAATCGGTTTAGCGTAGCGTAAAAATAGTCGAACTTTTATACATGTATATAATAGTAAGTGAACGTCAAGCCGGCTACAGGTCATTCCAAAATACAGGCCGGGTTTGAACGAAAATGTTTCAATAAAAGTTCTTGCCTGCGGAACAGGCATCAGTTTTTCGCGTTTTTTCAGGCGAGTGGAGACAAGCGCGAAGCGAAGTCTCCAGGATTATTAGGAGTTTCCCGGATACGTCACAGATCTTCTGGTGTCCCGTACAAACGTGAGTCACCAACTCTCCCGGATAAAACTAAATTTGAGCCAATACTAGAATGTGGAATTTAGCCTAAGCCTCTTATAACAAAAAAATAATAATTTCCCCAAATTCAATCTTTTTTTTCGATCACAGCACGGTTTTTGTGGCATATCACTATTGTTTTGGGAATGGGGTAGCATGTACACAGACGTTGTTTTATTTTTCTTTTCGTTCTCTTCGAAAACATCGGCGAGCGCGAAGGGAACGGACTTTAAAGAGAAAATAGGGGGTCCGTGAACAGGCTAGGAATGGGGATGCCTAAAACGCGGGGATGCCCATGTGACACCGATAATCCCTGAGCGACACCCATAATTTGGGACTTGGTTGATTTGTGTTTATGGGGGAGGGGTAAAACTGTCCGTCTCCACCTCTGGAGGTTGGCATCGGTAGGTGTTGGTGCTGAGTTTTAGTGGGGGACTGGGGGGTCCATTGGGCTGCCGACTGCGCGTTTTTAAGCCGGGGCTGTACAGTGCCTTATACTGGACTGTTATGAATTAAAATAGGCCAGTTAGCCTAATGAAAAAGAAACGATTGGCATTATTTTTAACTGGGGCATATAGCATATTCCTTTCTTGAAAGGAAAGATTTTTCACACACAGGAAGTCGAGGGACCTTTAACAAATTAAAACTTTCCCTCTGGGGACCATCGGAGGTCCGCTCGTTTCTGCAGCTCCCTTGCAGGCTATCTGTCATCGAATACTGTATTCAGATAATCATCCCGCGTATATGTAGGGCCAACAACTCCACGCAATAAGTTAAGTTTGTGTTCGTCCCAAACTGACTTCTAAATCTGTCCGCCAGAAGACCTGAAACGACCCGTCCACTTCCCGCAAAAGGCGGCCCCATTGAAGCGGGGATGGGACACGCTGGGGGCTCCGTCCGCCATTTTGTCCTTTTTTGTAATATAGACGGGAATCATTTCTCGATTGGACGTTGCCCTTGCGGGCAGTCCGATAAAAACAGAACGACGAAGAGGCAAAATTGACTTGTTTGGTAGCATACGAGAAAGCTCTCCATTTGGAGAAGTCGTAGCCTGCGTAGCAAGCGTTTCCGTGCGATTTCGGAGCAAAGAACGAGGAACGAGAGTCAAAGACCGCGCAAAAAATGGCTCTCGTTCCGAAAATCACGTTACTTGGTCTTTCCTTACTCCGAAACCCAACGGAGACGTTTGCTACGTAGGCTACTTGTTTGGTGTCTCATGTAATTGCCCATTTCTGGCGTTTCGCAACAGAGTCTAGGCTCGTTTTCCGCCGGCTTCTGTTTCAATGCGTTCTTGAGGGAGAGGGGGGGGGGAGGGTGGCTGGGTTGGGTAGGTAGGTAAGGGTCACGAGCAACAAACAAACAATTACAGCAAGAAAAAGAAGTCTTATTAAAAATATAAACACTAATTCAAGGAGACAACTACCTCGTTTCAATCATAATCTCATAGCTGGCCGTTTCTACTTTCTTCCGAAAATTCATAAACAGGAAAACGTGTCTCCTCTTAAATCTGATTATCATGATCCAAGCAGGCTCATTCTCTCTCTCAGCATGATCACATCCCGGGGCGGGAGGTGCAGGGGTGCTTGAATTAATTTTTGCTGGGTATGTGCCGCTGCCCGCTGGTGTCTCAGAACCCCTAATCCATTATAGTCAAGAGATTCTCTCTTGTTATAGTCTATTCTGTGGCCAAATATAGACCCCACCTTATATTAGTCACTTTTGGGAAACTGTTATTTTCGCGATCCCAATTTAGTTGTATGCATCTACTTCATAAAGCCTTTCAACTGGGCCTTCTAGTAACTCCAGTGAAAATGCAACCTTATTATAGTCTGATCCAGCCGTGAAAATGGGACCCCATCCAGCGGCACATCCCTATTAACATATTACTAGGAAGTACCCCCCCAGATCATAACAAGCAATGGTCATTTTTTTTTTTGAAAAAAATAGTTTTTTGTAAATGTCAATGTTTCTAGTTCTTATGTGTTATCTGTGCCTTCTTTCCGCTCCCCCGTCTTTCACTTTTTCTATGTTGTTCCATAGTCCAGTACGCGTCGTTTTACTTTTCCTACCTCAGTTGCAATAGAGAGAAGAATTGTGACGTCACATTACCACGGAAGCAAAATTTCTGGATAGCAACAATCTTACCTAGGCCATTTGCATTGTTAATCGAGGGCTAACGTTTTGTTCCCAAGTGCAATCATACGCAGGAAAGTCACCGTTCATGTCAATATTAATTTTTTTTCGTTTTTTTTTTCTTGCCACATTTGCAGGACTACGGTTTGTTGAGTTCCTGAAATTCTGTGCTGCGTTTTGATGTAATAATGATCGTCTTTTTCCCGAGAAATATACAGTGAAATTCCATATTTCTAATACTAAGCTACAGTAGAAGAAGGCGATCATTATTACATCAAAACACGGCACAAGGATCTTTTTTCCCATTACATTCTTATTCTAACAAAACTTTAAGAAAAAATGTCCCGAAAAGCGCTCGAAAATACAAAAGAAATGTGCTCATGTTCCCTGGACATCCTATAATACTCCTTAAATCGAATTAATTCAATATGGCCGCCGTATCGGTAAAAAGGTCTTTTTTTTCCTTGTACGTTCATACATATGCCTGTTGTATATGCTTACAACCTCAACTTCACCAATATCGATCAATATTAAAGGTTTTCTTTTCAGTTTCATTATTTGATTCAGGAATCGGGATTTGATTTAACGAAACTTACTAGTTTTAAAATACTTTCCTCTACAGACTATCTCTTAACTTTTTCTTCATCAGACCTCTCCGGGCCCTGATCGTCCACGGCTCGATGTGATCTCAACAAGCAACTGATGGCAAGAAAAGAAACAAAAAGCTTGTGTTAAGAAATGTGATTGAGCTAAATTTCTGACCAGTTTTTTTCTCGATAGGACAAGGTATGACAAAAGTAAATAATAATTTCTTACATTTTCATACTCTCATGTTTCAATGTTGGCTCTTTTCCTTGGGAGCGCGGCGTCAGGTGGTGCAACTGCACTTTATGATAAAACGCCATAGGAATAACAAGAAAATAATCAATCAAAGTATGAAAATAAACCTAACAAAAATTAAAGGGTACTTTTGTTCGCGGGCTACTTGGACAAGCTGAAGATACATCAATGTGAAATTTTTGGTCTTCGGTTTTCTCAGTAGCAGGGTATCGACCATCAGTCTAACGCTCGTTAGCTATGTTTCTACACGAATCATTTGAAAACAATTTTGTGAAAAATATCATGGCGTTTAACTATAAAATTAGTTGATTCTACTTACCACTTTAATACCAAGTCCTCAACGGATTGTAATATCGCCACGTCGGTTGGTCAAGACGTGGAAAAGCAAGGATAGCCTTGAGGTTCCGAGCTCTGTCGACGCATGATACATTTTCAGTGAGTTCGTGAGACTTAGCAGTGATCCAGATCGTCTGAATTATTCATAAAGTCATCCTGGCAACTTGACTTTCCTCAGTTTTCATGAAACGCAAGCGATCCGCAATCTTTCAGTGGAAGAGTAGCAGCTGACAACGATGTCGTTAAAAATTTTCAAAAATAATGTTGGCCGAATTTGCGCATGGGTGAACAAATTTGAATCATTATTATATTTTCTCGCAAACATTCGTGAAAATCTATTAATCGTACGGAAAAAGTACCTACACAGAAACGCGCGTAAAATATTCATCTCATTAGCACAGCACAAAGGTTGGACCGCGTTAGTGTCGCCCCATGTAAGGGAATCCAGGACAGTCTTGGATTCTGGATTCCATGCTGTGGATTCCGGATTACGGGTACTGGATTCCGGATTCCAGCACAGTGGATTCCGGATTCCAAAAAGAGCTGGATTCCATTTTTTTACCGGTTTTAATGCTTTTCTTCGCACTTCGTTTTCGTGTTCGAATCTTGCTATATTGAAAGACCCGGGTATAAAATTCTCGCGTAGAAGTTGACGCGTGCTGCTTTGAGGTTTTAGGGCGGGCAATGATAATGAAATTCAAACTAGTGTTGCGTTGAATTTGATGTTAAAAAGAACCAAAACAACAAAAATTTAGTTGGTTCATACTTAAGATGTGCATATAACCACGTTTTGTTAGAAAAAAACTTCACGGCTCTATCAAATTCGTTGTTTAACACGTCGAAAATTGAGGATTTATTTCGAACATGCGCTCTTTCACCGCCTGTCACATTCCTGACAGGCAATAATCGGATTTGACCAGATCTCGCCTTCGGCTTCGTCAATAAGAGATCTGGGTCTCTGAGATGATCTGGGGTCTCTAGGATCCATTTCAAACAAAAAAAAAGTTACGGGCTAAACCGATCTCAGATCGGTCTAATTTTTAAGAGCGACCTCAATGTGAACGAGGCCTATTCAGGAGCACAACTGTAGAAAGAAAACATGAAAAATTCGTCTGTTCCTCGACCGAATCTGAGATGACTGAGAGATCAAGAGAGACTTGAACGTTTCTGACACGTTGGCTCATTTTAAGCGTTTTACAACCATATAGCGCTCATTTATATGATATTTTCTCCACGGACGACGTACAGCTGGGCGTAAACTTCATATCACATTCAATTATGATTGAGAAAAAAATCAATCTTTCGTTCATGTTTGTGACTTGCTTACCGCCACGTTACAGTCCACAGATAGACACAAACGAAAAATCATGCAGCTTTGCCTTTGGCACGTTTAGATCTATCAGTCAGCTAAAAATTGGTATAAAATTTCACAACACAGTATTACACGTACCTTTCTCTCTCAGCCTTTTGTTTTTGCTTGGGCTTTCCCATAACGCATTTAAAAAAAACAATAAAGGAGAAAAGAAAAATCCAACAGACAACAAACTTAAAACTCGTCTCATCGATGTGGTGGCGAGATTTCACTCGAATGCGGGGGATGAATGAAAAAGACACCCACCACGTCCTTGCAAGTGATTACTTTAGTGACAGCTGATTGGTACGGTTCTGACAGTACCTAGCTTATTTCTCAAATAAAGATCATCGAAACCATGAAACTGTTCTCACCGAAACTACTAGGACCAAATTAGGGACTGGGAGACTGTGAATTTCCTTTTTTCTTTTTTGGTAAAATGTTGAAAGTGGACGTTTATTTTCAATTGTGAACCAGGAGGACCAGGAAGGTTCAGGAAAAGGTTCACCCTAGGTTCACCTTTTCCGGTCCTATGCCAGGTCAAACTGCTTTTGATTTTTTTTAAGTTCAGCGAAGCGAGTGAAAAACAGAGAATCAAACATAGCCAGAGGTTGAAGCTATTCACAACAATCCAATTTATACCTTAAAAAGGCTGCGTTGTATTCCCTCGAAAACCCCCGAATTTTGTGATCCTGCCAGCCGCTCATAAACAAGAGTTCCCTCGCCGACCGTGACCTTGACCTTTCATATGCAACTCGTGAACAATGGTTTTTACACCAGATATGCCGATATTACACTGTATGTCGTCACGTTGAGGCATATACCCTGAGGAGGCTTTCTATAGATGGTTTTTCTTTCGAGCGAGCGTAGCTCAATCCAATCTGGAGTGGATCTTTCGGTAACTTGGATTCTGGATTCCAATCTTTAGTAGGATTCCGGATTCCTAGTGCTGGATTCCGGATTCCAAAGCCCAGGATTCCGGATTCCACAAGCAAAAAATTCCTGGATTCCGGAATCCGGATTCCCTTACATGGGGCGAGTTAGTGAAAGTATGGCGAGTTAAACTAACAACAGAGTTAAGAACCGAGTAGGGAACCGAGTTGGCAAGCGAGTTACACAAACTTTGGACGATTTGGTTATTGATTTGAGACAAGTTTTTGGCTGTTCTTTTTGTTGTTGTTGTTGCTTTTTAAAGGAAATCGTCTTTGTACTGAAGCATCAGTTCCGATCAGGGTTTGAAGTCAGTCAGGTTATAGCGGGGATAACCACACATTGCTCAACAACTTTGTCGTAATAACTTTGTCGATCTAACAATGAATCAGTGAAGCAGTTCACTACCAAACTTAAACCATGTTTTTCTAAGACTTAGTTCAAATGTGAACGAGAGGGGTAGGAGAAAGAGCGGAAAGGATACTAGGACCCTCGAAAAGAAGAGGACCGCTACGCAACCTATGGCGTTCTGTATGGCTGCTGGCGTTTTTGTCCGACTCCCTCTCCTCTCTCCTCTCATTGCTTTTTCTCGCACCCCATTAGGTCTCTGAATTCAAAGGAAACAAGCAAGTCATTAAGCGATTTATAAAGGCTACTATGGCCTATAATGTACTTGAAATCTGGATGGAAATTTAACTTCTCTTACATTGAGGCTCTCATAAATGCCAGGGAAGTCCGCTGACCAAAAAGCCAGAAGAATCTGGGTAGGTCTCGGTACGAGATTGGTCAACAATGACAAAGATTGACAAAGAACAGACCAAAGAACAGTCTTGAGATACCCTGCGAGCAGTGGTTTCTCCAGGCCGGACGCTACACTACGTAGCGTCCGGCCTGGAGAAATCACTGCTCGCAGGGTAGTAGTTTTTTTAGACGGATAGACACGAGGATAGTTCAACTTTCCAGTTCACGCAATGACTCGGCGTCGGTAATGAAATGGCCTTTTTCACAGAGGGGAATAAATAGGGAAAAAATGGAAAAGAAGGGAAAGTGGGGACAACAGATTTCCGGGAAAAACAGGTGTAAAAATGGAGTAAACACGACCAGAAGCATATGACACGACCGAAAACAGTTCTAAGTATGAAAAACAAAACATGAACCTTTTGTCCGCATTTATCATCGATATTTATGGATTCCTTTAAGTAATTTGTGACAAAAACTAGTCATGACAAATCAAGAGAGAATGCTTGGACAAATAGATTGAAACATAGAGCGGTTTTCATTTGAGTGTCGAAAAGGAATTGGTTTTGCACTTTCTACACGATGCGATTGGCTTAAAAGATTCGCGCCACCTTTTCATCCAATCAGAAGTAAAACCAAAGCCAATTGTGACGCGCTCGCATGCATTTTCCCGCGCTTTGCGTCAGCCTCATGTAATTACTTCGAGTTTTGATTGGTTCAATGTATTGTCTGTGTCCTATGTGATTGACCAGAGTAATTACTTTGGTTTTGGTTTTACGACACTCAAACGAAAACCACTCTATACGTCTGTGTTTATTTTTAGAACAATCGCTAATCTGTCGTCAGCGTTTCCTTTTATAGGTCACATGACAGTTTCCACGTACACATGCGCAATCAAATTTGCACTGAGTAGGCTTGAGGAAATTGGAGTCGGTGTTCCTTTTCCAAATTTGACACCCAAAAATACACTTTTCCTCGCTTAATAGGAGGGAAGTTGAACCATGGCAAGTTACAATGAAAATCCCTTCGCTGGAGACTCGGAAAATCCATTCGCCGTAAGTTATTATGACCGAAAGACCTTCCTCTTTCGTGACTTACTTCTGAGATCGAGTGACCAAGCTCGTTTAAAAATTTCTCTTGTGTATTTCAGGATCCTTCAGTGGCCTCGCACACCAGTAATGCGGCTCGCGGACTTGAAGACTTCAATCCCTTTGCAGAACAAAATACTTCACAAGCAAGCGGTGCTGCAAAGGTTCTTCATATGTTTGTTTTTATTTCCCGTTTGTAGGTCTTTCGTACCACCAGTGATCATTAAATGATCATAGTGTAATAATGTACCTAGGATCTCAAAAACACAGCAAATGTGCCTGCTAGGAGTAATTGTCATCGTATACGCCTTTTTTGCATTGATTATAGTCTTGGAACTTCGAAATTAAGCTTACGTAAAATAAGCATACCTGAAATTATTTTGCTCTTTACTCTTCCATATCTTTCTTCACTCAAATTTTGCTGAATATCTGTTATAATGATAAACTATATAGCCTAAATTATTCTAGAATAGAAAATGCGAGCTTATCTAAACTAACTGTGAACATGTGCTTCATTTAAGGAAGCTTGATCGCAAATTGATAGAGATCTTTCGGTCTCTGGATTATATTCTCAATAATATATTATATAGATTAAGGCCCCCAAGATCTATGGCAGATGCATCATATATATTGTGCCCATTGTTCGTTTAATCTAGATGATTAACCTCATAACCGTAAACATTGGGGTGTGTTCTATGGTACACGGTGGATGACATGTATCTTACCTATTGAAAATAAGCTGTTTTTTGAATATCATTTTGCAAAATACACCTGTTTGATAAATAAAGAAAGTGTTCAGTACAAAACTGGGACTGGGTATAAAACATGGACTAGGCAGGGAAAGCTCTCATGAAGAATAAAAATGTTATCGATTTTTTCAGATTATGCTGTCTCAACATTGCTTGTCTCAACATTGCTTGAACTCCTCAAGGACAAATTCACTCTTTTGTAGAAAAACTCAAAGACAGATGTTTTTGTTGGTTTTTACCCACTATATTAATTTTGTTCGCCTCAAAGGGACGCCAACATGGCATCTCCATATAAAACCTTATAAATTTGTGTAACACATTATTCCAAGTATCTCGCATATGAAATATTGCATAGACCTGATTATTAGCAATGCTGTTTTCAAATTTATCTTCTCTCATTTCCCATTTTCTGAACTTTCTGTCAAGGCTCAAAATAATGGACAGCAGGTCGCCTGTCATGATGACCGGCCAAATATTTTTTAGCCTGGACAAACCCCGATTTTGGCCAGTCAAATAAATGAATAATATATTTTTATTTGCCTATGGAATATCGAATTACGCTGGCAATAGATCGTTGTACTGCCTTGACGTTAAGGTTTTTGTTGGCAAGTTGATGAAAAATTCCTTCACATGTTGTTGAGTTCCTTTCCAGGATTTTCGCCTGTTTTCATGTCCGTTTATATATACCTTGAGTATCATTGTACGGCAGTGGCTGAAGTCTCCAAGGTTCGTCCTATATCTGCATATCAGTGAAACTTGATCCTTTTCGTTGCGTGGCGCGTGATCAAAAGTTTCGTCCACAACGAAGAAACGTCACTAAATATTTCCAGCAAAGAAGTTGATTTGGCGAGAAATCTGTTCCACAAACAGCGTATTTGTCATCAAAAGTCAATAAATATACAGCAGAGCTTTCGTTTGGGTCATCGCGCAACACTTTATCATGAAGGGCTTATTAACGTCAACAGAAATTTGGATAACGCTGTTTACAAGAAGGAGGATTTTAAGCGCCAAGATAGGCGACGTTCGTTCTCAATTAGCTTTATAGTTTTTATCAGACAATTCTGGAAGCAGGTCCGCAAACGAGATTCATGTTCAACGTAAAGAAATTAGTATAATTATTAATCAATGCACTGAAATTTATTCCTGGAGAAACAGTACAGGACGAGCAATCGATTAGCCCGAATTCCGTCGAAGGTGATTTTCACAATCCTCTTACAAGTAGATGTGAAATGTTTCATTGAAAAAAAACTGTTAGCTATCCTTTAGTTTTCCAACAAATAATGGATTATCGTTAGTGTATGTTTTCCCAAAGAAGGTCACATTACTGATCACAGCAAGGCAGAATGCACAGTACCGACCTGCTGTATCGTTGCATTACTCCACAACTCAGTTTGTTGTTGTTTCGCTTTGTTGCGTTTCATCATGACATAAAATTTATTACGGCATTCTTTTTCTTTAAAGGGTTTAGTGCAAAGCAGCAAAAAAAGCCAAAGAAAAAAGAAATCATTACAGCGTTATAGAGCAAAACGCAATAAGCGTCAACTATATGGAAAATATTATAAAATGTTCGCATCCAAAAATGACCAGTCAAAATGACCAGCAAGAAGAGAGTTTGACCGGTCAAGCCCACGATCAGGCTGGACGTTGTCCATTAACTGGCCGTTATTTTGAGCCCTGTTCTGTTTTGAATGGTTTCAATTTTTATTTTTGATGGTGTGACAGTGACAACAGAGAACAATACTGAAATTATGAATATATGAAAACCATATACTTTTTATGTGAACTGCAGAGAAGAATATTATTACATGTATTTGAAGGAAGATCATTGCAGTTATATACGCATCATATACTGTAAGACTAGTCTTGCACAAGTAGCATTTTATATGAGTCAGGAACTGTACCTTACAAGCATGTAAGATTTGCCTTTTATCGAATCAAAAAGACCTTTTTTTACCATTTACTCTTAAAGTCAATGTCTTATTTTTTCTGGTGTAAATGACTCTACTGTGTAAGCTGATTGTGAGGTGAATGAAGGTTATGTTTTGCACCCAAATGTAGTTCACAGCTGAGATAATGTTCAGAAATAAGCCCTTAAACATAACCAGACAGGCACATAATTTACACCTAAAATAGCAATTCTGTACTTGACCACTGGTTGGTTATATGAGTGAGCCGTATACGTTAGTCTTCTAATAATCTTAGTCTTGGCGGCTTGGGTTTTTTTCCAGCTACAGTACTGTGAGGATGACCTGCTTCAGTCAAACCCCGCTTTATATACACCCACTTAATACGGACACCTTGTTATTATGGACAGTCTTTCTTGTCCCCAGCCCTCACATTATTTAAATTTAATATGTAAACATTCTATGGCCCCTCTTAGATTCTGTATTAACCCTTTACACCCTAAGATCAAAATTTGTTTCACGAAGCATTGATATTACAAGGAGAAATTTGATGCTTATCACTCTTAGGGCTTAAAGGGTTAAGGGGTTTGAGTGTACTTTCATAGAAGACAAAAGGAAGATAGAACCAAAAGAGTTTCTTAGCTGTTCAATTCCCCACCTACTGATCCCAAACACCCAGCAACTTTTTAATACTAGTGACAGCCCTGTTTATTGTTTTGCACTGATATAATCATTGCAATGGTTCTTAGTTCTCCACCGGAAAATTGTGAGAATCAAAGGTTGTGCTTGAGGAAGCCATGATGAAATGTTAGGGCAGGGGAAGAGAGCTTCTCCTGACCTTATGGTTATCTCTTATCCATAAGATTTCCAACTTCAGATTTAGGAGCTAGATTTTGACAAATATGTATTCCTGATAATAATGTTTTTCTTGTTTGTGGTTATTTTAGCTGAAGACAACTCCAGCCGCACCACCACCAGCTCCAAGACAACCGGCAGCATCACCTTCTGCATCGCAGCCTGCAGTTCTTCAGACTAAAGAGGAACCACCCCCTTATGTGGTGTGTGCTTGTATTTAACCCTCTTGTGATGTAATAGCAAATTAATAGCAATCTTGTTATCAGTATGATCAATAGACTGATTGCAAATGTGATGACATATGCACGAAAGCGAGGCCTTTTGGTGGCAACGGTTGCTAAGGGTCAATTTTCCTTTTTGCTTTAAGAGAGTTTGTTGTTTTCATTTTCTCGAAGTGTTTCTATCAAAGATCTCTTGAGAAATTACCTAATTGTGGACAAAATTTATTTGAGTGATCTTTTCTTAAAACTTTAGGTGTTATATCTAGGTCAGTGCTTTGTCACTGCTCAGTGCAAGCAGTCTTTATTATGCCTATATTTTCCTTGCGTAGAATAGAAGTCAGTGACATGAAGACCAAATTGATTGCTCCATAAAACACTCTACAGTCACTAGGCAGATGGGAAAGCTTACTCAAAATGAACAACCCAAAAGAAAACTGCTTGAAAACTTTCTTAAACAGTTCATAACGAGAGGGTCAAGAGTTCAGAAACATTGCCTGCACAGTTTATGTTAAAATGGCTCATGGAAAAGCAAGGTTCAGTCTTGGAAGTTCTAAAGTACGCTAAAAAATAGCTTAACTCTTCTGGTACATTTTTAATTATAACAGTTCATTATGCAGAAAACTAAACAAAGTTCCCTAGATATATTAAGTTCAATTGTGGAGTGAAAAGAATTAACCCGCTCCTTGCCCAAAATATGACTTGGAAAGAAAAGGAAAAGCAAAACAACAACAACAAAACCTTGATAGCCCATTTCTATGCCGCAATAGGCCTTTTTTGCTTTTAATCGCAGACCACTCACCTTGTGTTATTTTTTCGATTCAACCAGTGCTGAATGCGGTCCTGAGACAAATAGTTTCTGATGTTATTTAAGTTCATATTGAAGATTACCTTCAGTTGTGTTAGCTTGCGTTTGACAGCTGGTTTGATGCTTTGAGGTTGAAAGAAAGGTGGGCCAAGAATGATACGAAAAGAAAATAGCAATGCACCTTTAAGGGCTGTCCTATAATACTTAAGAATTCACAAGAGCTTTTTGGCTTTGACAATCTGATGTTGTAAGTCAATTAATAAGGAGGTCCGATAGAACATGATTCGTATCAGAAGAGAAAGTCTCTTTGCAATAACGGTGTGGAGAAGGATAACAAAGCTATTCCTTGAGTCGATGATACATAATCAGTTAAAAAGCAGTTCTGCATGAGCAGCTTTCACACCTGTTTGATGACTATTCTGTCCTAATGCTTCGCACCTGCTGTGTCGAAGTGCACTCTATACATGAAAAGTAAGGGCATAAAAAGGGCTGCCTTAAACCAAACTGTATCGTAACCCTGACCTAAATATCACTTTTATAGTGCAAAGGAAAGATATTTCAAGTATATTTTACCCACAATTAGGTAATTCCTTTACAGAAGTTTAAAAGAAATGCTTTGAGAAAATGTAAACAACTTACTTTTTTGAAGCAGAAGGAAAGGAAGAAAGACCCTTAGCAACCATTGCTACCTATAAGCCTCGCTTTTGTGCTTACGTCTCCATATTTGCAATCAGTCTATGATAGTAAAAATTACATAACATAAGAATATATTGTTTGGGGGGCCTGAAAGGCAATTTTCTTATCTCAGGCGACAAACCCCTTAATAATTCCTATCTGAAAAACGAAATTAACATTATCTCCCCTAGATGTTTGGTACCAAAAAAAAAGAGCCTTTTCCATGACTTACATTGTATTTTTGTCAACACTTTTGTGCGCTAAGAGCAAATTTATGGTAAACTATGAATGGAAGGCATCCCACCCCCTACCATACTTATAAATACCCCCTACTATGGTTGCCCATTTCTATTGATGATATTGCTGCCTACTTAAATTTTTTCTTCTTCTGCTTTTAAAATTTTTGGGAAATTTTCTGGCCAGTATTTAGGCAAAAAAGAGGCAAAACTTGCATGAAGTACAATAAACTGGTGAGTTTACCTAATGTGCATTATTATAACATGCAATATTGTTATATTGTCATTCTATTTAAACTTTATGTGCAGGTTGAAGAGGAGCAAGAAAACTTGAGAAAACGTCAGGAGGTATGTATACTGTAATCATGACAAACATTGAAGAGGAAAAAGATTTTGTGCAAATTAGGCTAATGGTAATTGATTCACTTTAACAAGAAAGTGCAGTTTACAAGTTTAGGCCAACAAGGACTTTTGAGTTGTCGCTTGTGATCTTTGCAGTAATTCCTTTTTCTATATGCTTCAGAATATGCAACATTTTCTTGAGATTGTCACAAATGTAGGTAGCAATGCAAAATCGCAGAGTATATTGTTAGAGAAATCTAGATTTAACAAAGAGCCCACTGAAGCGTAGTGCACACTGTGTTGAGTAAGATAACTTTTCTGGCCTATAAAAAGAAAGGAAAGAAAAAGGATTGCTCGAAAGGAATGCTTATTTGTTTTATCATTTCGTACAAATATGTGATTAGTAATATAACAATGTTTTTGCATTAGGCTGAGTGAGATATGAAGAATATGCAGATTGAGGAAATTGAACAATAGGGGGAAAATAATATAATTATCTCCCCTAGATTTCTGAGATCTGCTTAATTCTTTAGGTCATACCTTTAGGTCTTAGCTCCCTCTTTGCATGACATCCATGCCCATTTTTTTCAGTCAAGTAATTTACTATTGTTATTAGTGTTTACAAAATGTAAAGGCTAGAAAAAACACAAGGTTGGCATTGTGGTGAGAGCACTCGCCTCCCACTAATGTGGCCCAGGGTTCAAATCCTGGTGTCAACACCAGACATTAAATTTTGTGGGTTGAGTTTGTTGTTGGTTCTCTCCCTTGCTCTGAGAGGTTTTTCTCCTGGTACTTCGGTTTTCCCCTCTCTTCAAAAACCAACATTTTCAAATTCCAATTCAACCAGGAATAAGGCAGATGAAGGATCCTATGTGGACGTGCTGCCTCTAAAGGCTGGTTTTCACTAGCGACGGAGTCGGAGTCAGTGTCGTAATCAGAAGCATAGAGTTTATGATCTAGTGAAAACAGCATTCCGATTCCGCTTACGACTGTGTCGCTTACATTCTGCTTTTGATCTAGTGAAAACGAGATTGTCGGAGTCAGAAGCAGAAGAGGAAGACCTATACCAATCACAAAGCGTGGGAATGTGCACTGTGATCAAGGTTTATCCTTCTGCTTCTGCTTCGGACTCCAACAATCTGGTTTTCACTAGATCATAAGCAGAAAGTAAGCGACAGAGTTGTAAGCGGAGTCTGAAGAAATGGAAACATTCTGATTCTTCTGACCCCGATTCCATCGCACTTATGACTCCGCTTACGACACCGATTTTTTTTTTTCACTAGGTCATAAGCACTCTTAAGGCTCCACTTACGACTCCAACTCTGACTCCGTTAGTAGTGAAAACCAGCCCTAAATCATTATTTTATTTATTTATTATATATTATTAGTGAAATGGTATACAGTATTATTGTATCTTTATTTTGTAGGAATTAGAGCGCAAGGCAGCAGAGTTGCAGAGAAAAGAGCAGGAGTTACAGAGAATGCAGTTTGGAGGTACTGAACAGTAGGGTTGGAGAATATTCTATTTTCATGTTCATTTTGGCTGATTGAAAACATTAAGTCATGCTTCTTACAGGTCTTTAAGGTCAGGGCACACCCACTGTGTCGACAGATCACTCTGGCTTATGTACAGGTTGCATGATGAGTTACAAGAACATGTTGCAGTGACACATCAAAGCGACAAATCACTTTGTGTGTACAGGAGAATTTTTGTAATAATCTTTGTCTCTGCAACAAGTTGCAAAAAACATAATCAGACTGAATCTGTGCAACTTTTTGCAGTGACAAAATTCTGTTGTAGAGACAAAGATTTTCATAAAAATTATCCGGTACATGCAAAGCGATTTATAGCTGCGATGTGTCATTGTGACATGTTGTACATGTCACCTAGTGTGTACTGACCTTTACCTGTCCAACTACCTGTTCTGTGCTACATGATTCTCGTAGTACAAAAATCAGTGAATATTAAAGTGTTAATGATCTGTCCTGGATGTAAGATTTGAGTTACACTGTATGTGTAATAAGGCCTTATGTAACTCCTGGGAGAATAATTATAGCGTTTTATCAGAAATCACTCAATCCAGGCAGTCCTTGAAATAAGCCTTTCACAACTATCAGTAATTTCTTTCAATACAAAATTTGCGGGATTTGTGTTTGTGGCGCACAATGCACCAAGGTTGGCAATGGGCCTTTAAGTGTAAGGTTTATTCATAAACTGAGATTTTTTCTTTGCCCACCTGAGGTAAAATTAAATTACTAGGGACCAACAGGCACCACCAGAAGACATCCTCGTAAAAACAACTTTTAAGTTAATTAATGAAGTAGTGCGGCTGACAATAATATTGTTTTGAACAGATAACTTGAGCTGTTTAAACGGATGACAATAATTGTCATCTGTTTGAACGGCTCAAGTTATCTGTTCAAAACAATATTATTGTCAGGGGCGCAACTTCATTAATTAACTTAAGGCTCGGCTAACAGATCGAAATCAATTATTGATTTCGAGCTGTTAGCCGAGCCTTTCCTTTTTTGAATGGAAAGCCCGAGCCGTTACAACTGATGACAGTTTTAATCAAACAGATAGCCTGAGTTATTCAAACAGATGTCATTGCTTTTTCAAATGGATAACCAGATCTGTTTGAACGGATAACAATTTTTTTTGAACTGATCGCCAGAGCTGTTCGAACCAGGGTTTGATCAGATACCAAATCTTTGCAGAAATAAGCCTTTCACAACTATCAGTAATTTCGTGGGACACAAAATTCACGGGATTTGTGGTTGCGGTACACAATGCACCAAGGTTCGCAATGGGCCTTTAAATGTAAGGTTTATCTATAAACCAGGGACCAACAGGCACTACTAGAAGACATCCTCGTTAAAACAACTTTTAAGTTAATTAATGTTTTCTAAAGGCTAATTTTGTATTACTTTTCCATCACTCAAAGGTACCCAATACTAATTTTCATCACAATTTCAACAATTTTTTCTTAATTTCTTCTAGTAGCATTACAATAAATGAAATAATAAATTAAATTAAATCTTTACATGTATTAACCTTTATATTGCAGGTTACAGAGAAAACAACTTTCCACCTCTGCCATCAAACTGCCCTTGCAAGCCATGTTTTTTCCATGATATTACCATTGACATCCCCATTCAATATCAGAAGACGTGCAAATTACTTTTCTACAGATGGCAAGGTAGGGCTGGTCATGATCAAAACATGAATTGTTTCTTTTTTGTTTCTTTCTTCCGTAGAAATATGCCATTGATTGTAGAATTTTGTGGTAGAAGAAAAAGAATGAAAGCAGGTTTTATGTCAGCCACTGGCTATTGGTGTGATTCAGCACCTGTGCATATTTAACCTACATCGTTAGGGCAGAGAATGATGTCATGTTTTTGAGCTGCTCCTTTTTTCAAGGAGTACAAAGAAAAACTGGGTTTTTTCGAGAGGCTCTTAACCCCGCCAGGGCTTGAAAAAATAGGGAAGCAGCTCTCACAGTTTACTTGCCTGGGCCCACTTCTTACTCGTCTTAGTTAATGATTTTGTTGGAGGGTGACTTGCCTGGATCTTTGCCCTTGGGCAGCAAGTAAGCTTTAAAAGTTACTTACCCAGCAAGAAAGTCTACTTGTCCGGGATTACTAGACTTTTTTGAGTCCTACCTAGCAAGCAGAAAATATAACGGAGGGAGTGAAGTTACTACTTACTTAAAAAACATCACCACTGGACAAAAATTAAGTTTAAACCCTGCCCCTGATTAGAATGCCAACTCCCCCTTGTCACCCTGCCTTGTTTGAATCATTCTTGTCTTATCAGGGTTCCAAGTAAAAGTCAACCATCCCATATGTACATTATTCTTTACGATAGACTATTAGTAATACTTCAATCTTTGTCTTGGTGGCTTGTATGATTGTCATGTGTTTATTTTCTTTTTTATTAAAATGCTTTTGTCAAACTTT
This sequence comes from Porites lutea, assembly GCF_958299795.1. NCBI lineage: Eukaryota > Metazoa > Cnidaria > Anthozoa > Scleractinia > Poritidae > Porites > Porites lutea. The sequence goes on along the minus strand of NC_133205.1, from coordinate 24,804,977 downwards.
TAAATGTAAACCTAGAAAGGTGCCTTATACTTTGCTTTGAATTGGCATTCATTTGGAATTTGAAGGCTAAAAACTACAAAAAAAACCTCTGCTTTTGGCAGTATTTACTTTGAAGTATAGTCATTCAAGGAGAATGTTTTGACCAGATCTCCGAGGTAAATCTTCAAATTGAATATAGAAACTACTTCTGATCAGATGACCCCAGATTTGTGTATTAAATCCTGTAAAATACAACCCAGTAAAGATCTTCACCCGGCAGTTTCCATTAAACCTTTTTGATACCATCCAAATTGTTTTAATGTTGAAATGACCATAAATGATCTGATAGACTCCCTCTCTGAAGTAAATGCCTTTTGTCTAATAAGTGCCTCCCTTACACTAACTTTTGAGTTTGTATTAGAACACCCCCTATCTAATGGACGCCCCCCAGTCAGTTTCTTGCCTGATTAACAAAGGCTACACATTGCACATCTTGTCCAATGTTTGAAAAGTTCAAAGATAAATAGGGTAACAATGACAGTTCTCACAATGATCCTGAATGAGGATTCTGACGTTAAGGTTGAAATTTGAAGAGCAATGTAGATCTCTAGACGGCCTAGAAGTATTAATAAATAGACTGGTTATTTTGCCATCGATAAACTATATTGATTTTTTTCCCGAAAACATATTAGTTGTGTTGAACTTTCTACAAATATGAAATAAATGCCTCCTATCTATTAAACGCGCTCTCTTGGACCCCTACAATGAAATAAACATCCCAGGCTTCTATTAGGTTGGTATGTATCTTGTATCTAGCTGCTGTTACTGTTGTAAAAAAGTAGGTGAGTTTTTTGTTTTTCTTTCAGTCTACTCTTTCACAATGTTCTATAACTTCCTTGCCGCCTTTGCCATGCTTGTTGATGATGCTGAGCCACTTCATGAAGGCGCAACATTTGGACTCTCGATACTGTACTTAGTTGTAAATGTACCTGCGTCATTTTTGGGGTGGTACAGGCCTGCTTATAATGGTCTAAAGTAAGTAAGGATAAGAATCACAAAAGTTTAAGTCAGCAAAGTGTCAGCTTGAATGTTTCATGAAATATATATTTTTTTAAAATATTGCTGGTAATTTTGTGCCTGTTGCAAGGGTAAATTAGTCTACAACGACAGGTAACCCAAGTTCGAAATATGACCATCAGCCTTGTTACATAAGGTTAAAAATATAAGGATTTGTATGGTGAAAAAAATAATTATTACTATAATTACAATTATTGTTACTGTAACCTATGATTGTGAAAGTATTGAAATAAAAATTGGCTAACCTCAGCGGCATGTGTTTCTTTTTTCCTGTGTGGTTTCTGGGTTGATTCATGGCCATTTTATGCATGTTAATTCAGCTGGTTTGTTCTCTCAATAATCTCAATTAAAACACATAAAATGGCCATAAATAGACTTGGGAACCACCGAGGAAAGAAGAAACACACAAATTAAGTGAGGTTAACTGAGTTTTTGTTTTACTTTCATTCTTAGGTTACAGAAACTGTTGTTTTTTACCATGCAAATCCTTATACATGTATTTCAAACGTTGTGCAGCAACACCGATGTTCATGCTTTAAGCCTTGCCACCTGTGTTGAAACCAACAGCAAACAGCGGTATTAGCTGATAGCAGGTGGCCACTGTTGTTATATACTTAAGGTTTTTTTTCTGTTTGGTTAAGTTTTACTAACAATTCCATGGCCCTTTTCTGATGCATTCAGGCTGGGATAATTTATAAGCTGACTTAAACTTTTTTATGATTACTGGCTCTCTTAGCTTCCCTATCCATTTCCTTTTTGTTGCAGTTTACTGTTTTGTTCTGTTCTTTAACTTCCTTGCTGCAATGGCCCTACTGATCAAGGGACCTGGTGACTCAAAACTGGATACTGGTGCAACTTTTGGCCTGTCAGCCTTATACTTAATAGCTAATGTCCCCTTATCCTTCATTGGCTGGTACAGGCCATGCTATCGTGCTTTCAAGTAAGTTTTTTGTTTTACACCTGCATGCAGGACTGGAAATGTAGGCCATTTTGCAAACTGGCCGCATATTTCTCACCTTGGAACTTTTACAGAGGACCCAGTCTGCAAATTTGGTATCACACTGATTCCACAACCATATAATGAATGAAGAACATTCAATTTAGGTTTCTAGGAAACTGCCCACCCACCCCTCCCCTAAGGGACTTGTCAGAAATTAGTAGGGGGGGGGGGGTGGGAATTTGAAATGGGGGTTCGGAAATGAGGTGACCCATTCCTGCAATGGGAGTGAAATTTCCTAACCCTCCCCTTGAGCTTGGCCTAAAATATCATGACCCTCCCCCTATTGTATAAATGAGAAAATCTAGTTCTTGCAATACACTAGGGTGAGTCAGTATTGTGAAAACTCAAAATATGTTTCTAATCTGTTCTTTGTAATGCAATAGCTATATAAATACATTTTAGATGACAGCATTAAGAGTCCGACTCTGATTCTGACAGCCGATCACTTAACGGAATAAAGAACTTCCTTTTTCTTTTGTGGGTGAACCTATACATGATCATGGGCATATATTTGCGTGACCCTCCTCCTTTAAACGGCCCATTTTTCATGACCCCTCCCTTTTCTGCAGTCTCAAAAAGTTGTGACCCTCCCTCTGTTCCCCCCCCCCCCCCCCCCCCCTCACCCCTGCTAATTTCTGACAAGTCCCTAAGCCAACATTTTGTCCTAAGAGAGTATTAAGTGATAATGTTGGCTTTGAGGAGGGGTAGGTGGGCAGTTTCCCAGAAACCTAAATTGATCCCAAATTTGCAGTAAAAATTAAACCCACCATATTCCCATGTAGTGATATGAAAAGTATCTTGGTGAAATGAAATCCCTTTAGATCCGTAAGTTGTAGTTAGGTGTAAATTAAACTGAAATTTGGCATAATTATTGCTTTTAATTCACTTTTTCGTTGATCAAAGAGAAAACCTTCCAACACCTTTACTGGATGCTTGTCTTTGGTTATAGTACAGCCTAAAATCAAGTTGATGACTGATCCTCTTATAAATTCATGAAGGATTTGAAGACTTGATTGGCGATGATTGATTCTTGTGTTTGTTACATGTTTCCTGTCAGAATAACCAAACCGAAACAGCCTTTGTTAAAGTTTCAGTTAGTTGGAATCAAGTGTTTTTTTTCCTTTTTTTGTATTTTTCAGGAATGACAGCTCCTTTAGCTACGTGATTTTCTTCCTAATCTTTTTTCTGCACATAGGAATAAATATTTTTTACTGTCTTGGAGTTCCTGGTTCAGGAGCATGGTAAGTTCTGAGCATACTTAAAAAATCCTTATAGATTACCCTTGTCCTTTTCAACACAACACACAGGAACTTTTAATATTATATCCCATTAAAATTTAATCTCCGATTAGCTAATCAGCCTTCGCACAACTGAGCCCAAGGCATTTCCTCTATTTATTATCATTCAATCATGGGTATTATCTTCTGTAAATAGTTGTTAAGTCAAGGGCATACGTCTGTGGTTAGTCAGCAGTATTAATTACCGATTATTGATTATCATTTAATCATCCCCAGGTGACCTGGCCGTCAATGATAAGCCAATCAACATTGAGCCAAAATTATTTTTAAAGCTGGACAGAATTCTTTCTGTGCCTAGACCGTACAAACCAGCAGCTTTGATGGATTGTCAGAAATGCTACTGTTTTCAGTTAGAAACATTCACAGTCGTCCATTCATATAAGTACTTCTCATCTTTCTGATACCATCTAGAGTTCTACATGTAGCACGACGTTGGAAACAATCCCAAAATTCATGATAAATTTAGCACTCTAACTACCCGCTACCACCATGAAAGACAAAAATGAAACTGATGGCTACAGGCCCCTTGTGTCATCTGGGCTTCGTATTCTTCTGTTCAAAAGCATTTTCACGGATACGTTTCTCGTTTCTTTATAGAGCATCAACTCATTACATTGCAGGCGAAAAGAGTAACTTTCAAGCTTTCATTTCTGAATTGAAATTTAGCGCTAACCCTGGGTTGTCTTAACCCTGCTTTGAACAACCCGGCCTTGGACTGTATTATTATACACACGAGATTTACTTTATATATTGTTTGTTTGTTTTCTTTTTTCAGTGGTTTTATCAATGCAACTGTGACAATACACAACAGTGTACCAGTTGGAGCCATGATGTTTGTGGCCGGGGGAATGTTCTTGATTGGTGTGATCGTAGATATTTTTCTTCTTTTAAAGGTTTGTCTTCTATATAATCGTGCCAGCTAATTGTAGCTAGCTAACAGGTATCATATGATAAATCAATCTGATTGCTGGAGATACGTTTGTAAAGGCGGGGTTTGAACCCTGGTTTGACATGTCATAACGTTGTATACAATTACAAGATGATCTTCACAGCTTGGAAAAATGGGAATCCGACTGGTGAATGGAATTTAAAAATTATACGGGTAACACGCAAACATACACCTTTCATATTTCATTAAAAACTTCATGGCAAGGTCCTGGAAACTGTTGATACTACTAAAGATTTAGGGATCAACCTCTCTCACGTGATTTACGCTGGAATGATCATGTAATTGAAATTACCACCAAAGCAAACAAGACTCTGAACTTTTCTACGCCGCAATCTCCGCACTTGTTTGGCCAAATCCAAAGAACGAACATACAAAGCCCTTGTTAGACCGATTGTTGAATACAGTGCCGATGTCTGGGAGGCGAACTATCACTCGCCACACAATCAAGCTGTACCCTTGCGTAGCTAAGAACATACAACAGGTCGAAATGATTCAACGCCGAGCAGCTCGCTGGGTACTCGGGCGCTACGACAGATTAGACAGTGTCACTGATATGTTATCTTCTCTCAAATGGAGATCCCTGGTGCTCAGGCGATCTCACGCACGTCTCTGTCTGCTGTACAAACAGTGTAATGGATTAGCCTCTTACGATTGCGACAAGCTTCAGAGAGAACATAAGAGCAGAATGGACACCAGGCTCTCGTCTCTCAGTCATCGATTTGAGTAGCTACGTTGTACATGTGATTATTAAAAGAACTCTATTTACCCTAGGAGTTCACAGTGGAACAATCTCTCACCAGAAATTATAGCATCTACTTTGCCATGTTCATTTAGGCAATCCCTGTGTAATCTTACATATTGATCAGTAATTTTCTGCAATACTCTCTTAAGAGTGAAGACTTAATTGGTAAATAATAACATCCTGAAGTAAAATATTTATTGATGTTGACAGGTACACAGGATATACCGCATGGCGGGTGCAAGCTTTGAGAAAGCTCAGGGAGAGTTTGCACGGGGAGTGGCCAGCAACCCGCATGTGCAGAATGCAGCCACAGAAGTAGCGGCAGCTGGGGTGCGCAGTGCTATCTCGGGTGATAACAGGAAGTGATCAACAGGTTTAAGAGGACATTATTATCACATATTTATGGACAAACTGAGGCTGAGAAGCTGTTCATAGACGTATCTGGATTCCGAAAATATAGAGACTCCATTTGGTAGTGGTATTAAGTTGATCAATGCAACTTTAAACCTGAATCTTGGTTGCATTTTTTTTTTTTTGAAATATCAGGTTTCTTCATTAATCAGGGCTCAAAAAAGCCCGATACACCTGGTATTCTTGGACAAAACACTGTCATTTTTCTTGCTGGGCGAGTATTTTTTTAAAGCTTATGTGCCCAATGAGCAAGAATCCAGGCAAGTCATCTTGTAACTGAATCGTTCAGCAATGGATCTGTGCAAGCAAAGTGTGAGAGCTGTTGCCCAAAAGACAAGGTGGAATTCGTCACTTTCGAAACGAGAAGGGAACTGGACTCCGTTTCTCGAAAGGCGGGGGAAGGTGTTTTATGTTTGCCGTGTTTGCATCCAAGATTCAAGTTTCAATAATTCTGATAATGATACAATGAAGCTATCAGTTAACGAAGCAAAATTGACTGGTTTGTGAGCTAGGAACTGTGCTACTTTTACAAAGGTTTTGATTTTAAATTTGCCTTCGGGCCCGAAAAGTTTCCGGGCTTTTCGAGAAACAGGTCCCTGGGGCCGAGTTAACTTTCGCAAAGACTTCTGGGACTGTTACTGGAGACAGGGAAAGAGTTGGCCAATGGCTGACCAGCGCGTCCCCAGTAACGATCCCTGAAACAATTTCATGACGCATTTCGGCTCCATTTCCCTTCTGTTCTCGGCGAATTGCTTTTTTATGAGCCCTGCCTAAGTAATGAATTTTTCAGTTTCTCATTCTTAAGACTTGCTGTCTTTACAGAGGAGTAATTTGAGGAGTTGTTAGCTTTTTTGCCAGTCGTTTTCAGAAAATTCTGAATGTAATGTTTAGTGCGGCCAATTCCAGCTATCCACAGTTTTGAATTAGTAGAAGCATATATTGATATTATAGAATTAATTTAAGAGCCACTTAGTACAAGGAGAGCCAACCAGAGTTACTCTGTGACATTTTAAAGGTGTGTTATTTTTTTATACGTCATTGTGGTGAAATGTCGCGCAGACCTGTAAAGAATTAAATTGCTTGTAAACATAGTACTGAGGTGGTGTAACCTACAACCGACCAAACGTGGAAAATTGTAAAATTAATCTTATTTGTTGAAAGATATGGAGTAAACAGTGCAGACTTACCAAACGTACGCTGAGTTTATGGTTTTAGAAGGTTTTTTTCTTCTCAAAATCGGTTTAGCGTGGCGTAAAAATAGTTTGAGTCTCACGCGCGCGAAAAATACAATGACTGAAATTAAAATACAATGACTGCCACCACAGCTAGGCAGGCTATCCCAGCTGAAATCTTGCACTCGCATTCATAACACGTTGCAATTTCCAAGTATGATATTCTGGGATTCCATATAAAAGGCTATTACAATAATCCAATGTATTCTGTTAAGTTCGCATGTTTCTTATAAGTTTGCACGCGTGTTATTAAGTATGCGTGTTTGCATGTCTTCTGTCAAGTTTGCATGCTATTTATTATGTTTGAATTTCTTCTGTTAAGTATGCATAATCTTTATAAGTTCGCACGTCTTCTGTTTGGTTTTCATGCTCTCAATTAAGTACGTATGCTATATATAAAGTTTGCATGTGTTCCGTTAGTTTGCATGTGTTCCGCCCCCCTCGGTACATTTGAAAATCAAGAGGGCCTCGACGATCTCACGAAAAAATAGGGGACTGTGAACAGTCTATCCCTTGCTCGAAAATGCTTGTAGCAAGGGCTAGTAACATTATAATTGTTACTTAGGGAAATCACATACCTGACAGTGTTGATATTCTCGCATCAATAACACGAATTTCGTCAGATGATGAACAAGTGCTGTTGGGAACAAACCTAATCTCAACAAAGATAACGGCAAAAGAAACAACTCGTTACCAAAATAAAGCATCTAAAAAATAAAAGAAAATACAGGTACTCGAGAAACAGCCATCACCATTTTGGGGTTTACCCGTAAGCGCCATAAGAAACTTTTTTATTTGTGGTTCTTGTTTTGCAACAGGGGCAAATGAGTTCACTTCTGTTGTTTACTTATTTTAAGTTCTCCATTCTCTGACTATAGTAGACGACAACATGTAAAGTACTACGTTATACTCTTATTCTAGATTTTATCGTCGGCAAATAAAAGATAAGTATATCAATCCTATCTCCATAGCTGGAATCAGTGCTTAACTGCCATAGGGCTTGTTATTCAAGTCTTAAGAGAAACTCGGGGATTAATTTCTAATAAAAAACCGTTTTGACAGTAAAAACTACCTCAAGCTTAAAAGACGATTTCCTAGCCAGTGAACGAAGTCGGCGACTCAATTTCATTCCAAGGTATTTTTCGGATACCGATTCAACCTAGAAAACAAATATGCTGAAGAAAAACAAATAACCGGTTCGAAAATGTTACCATGTAACAGACATCATGTAAACTAATATTCAAACTATTTGATGCGGAATTATTGCGCTGGATTGGAATCCTAGTTTATCTAGTTTTAATAGTAGGTTCCATATATCATAGACTGAAGTATCAGTCCAGGGAGCTCCTGCCTCCCTTGTTTGCTGGGTTTGAATCCCAGTTTATCTAGTTTTAATAGCAAGTTCCATCTATCATAGACCGAAGTATCAGTCCAGGGAGCTCCTGTCTCCCTTGCTTGCTGGGTTGGAATCCCAGTTATCTAGTTTTAATAGCAAGTTCCATCTATCATAGACTGAAGTATCAGTCCCGGGAGCTCCTGACTCCCTTGTTTGCTGGGTTGGAATCCCAGTTTATCTAGTTTTAATAGCAAGTTCCATCTATCATAGACTGAAGTATCAGTCCAGGGAGCTCCTGTCCCCCTTGCTTGCTGGGTTGGAATTCCAGTTTATCTAGTTTAAATAGTAAGTTCCATCTATCATCGACTGAAGTATCAGTCCCGGGAGTTCCTGTCTCCCTTGTTTGTTGGGTTGGAATCCCAGTATATCTAGTTTAATAGTACGTTTTAACTATCATAGACTGCAGTATCAGTCCAGGGACCTCCTGTCTCCCTTACTTGCTGGGTTGGAATCCCAGTTTATTTAGTTTTAATAGTATGTTTAACTATCATAGACTGAAGTATCAGTCTAGGGAGCTAATGTGTCCCTTGCTAGCTGGGATGGAATCCCAGTTGACCTAACCACATATTACTATTATAGTAAGTAATGCACTTCATTTGCTTCCAGAATTTGGGCATAAAAAGTAAGTTTCATCTACATGTATCATAAACTGAAGTATCAGTCCAGGGAGCTCCTGTCTCCCTTACTTGCTGGGTGTGGAATCCCAGTTATCTAGTTTTAATAGTAAGTTGCATCTATCATAGACTGAGTTATCAGTCCAGGGAGCTCCTATCTCCCTTGTTTGCTGGGTTGGAATCCCAATTTATATAAATTTAACAGAAAGTTTTAACTATTATAGACCGAAGTATCTGTCCGGGGAGCTCCTGTCTCCCTTGTTTGCTGGGATGGAATTCCAGTTTATCTAGTTTAAATAGTAAGTTCCATCTATCATCGACTGAAGTATCAGTCCTGGGAGCTCCTGTCTCCCTTGTTTGTTGGGTTGGAATCCCAGTATATCTAGTTTAATAGTACGTTTTAACTATCATAGACTGAAGTATCAGTCCAGGGACCTCCTGTCTCCCTTACTTGCTGGGTTGGAATCCCAGTTTATTTAGTTTTAATAGTATGTTTAATCATCATAGACTGAAGTATCAGTCTAGGGAGCTAATGTGTCCCTTGCTAGCTGGGATGGAATCCCAGTTGACCTAACCACATATTACTATTATAGTCTTAGAGTATCCTTGTAATGGTTCAGGGAGCACCTGTCTCCCATATTTGCTGGGTTGGAATCCCAGTTGACCTGAGTGCATATTACTTAGAAAATCAGTTACAATCGTCTCAGGGCAACAGCTCCTTCACAGAAAACCGAAAATTAAACCCAAAATAATCCAAAAATTTTATTATTTAAAAAACAAACAAACAAAAAAAAGATGAAAAGCGTACACTCTCATGGCCTGTGCAGTATCGAATAAGTCAATAAGCACTTGAGTGCAGTGCCACAAGAATGACTGTGACCTCCGCTTGTGTCCAAACCGGGCCACCTGGGCATGAGCGCTTACAACAGACTTGTTTCGTGACAGAAGCTGAGATATGGCATGACCCGATGAGCGGTACACCGCTACGGCCTGTGCATAATCACTCGTAAAGCTCTGCCCCACTGCAGAATGAGTTGACAAGCACTTGAGTGCAACGGCCGTTTTCTCATAGGCGCCCAATACATCACCTGTCGGTCAGAGGCGACCACCCAGACCTCGGTGTAACTGATGGCTCAATACCACTCGCCGCGCATAAGTAGACAAGCACCCTGTGGAACGCACGAAACCCTCCACCTGGCTTGAGGTCAACGGGCCACCTTTTTTTTTTTAGAATCCTCTTTTAGTATTTTAGTACTAAAAGCAGTTTGTGTTTTTACTTTATTGAAAGAATTGCTGCTCCCCACCAGTCCAATACTATTATTAGAGGTGAAGACGTAACGCACTTCATTTGCTTCCAGAATTTGGGCATGAAAAGTAAGTTTCATCTACATGTATCATATACTGAAGTATCAGTCCAGGGAGCTCCTGTCTCCCTTACTTGCTGGGTTGGAATCCCAGTTTTTCTAGTTTTAATGGTATGTTCTATCTATCATAGACTGAAGTATCAGTCCAGGGAGCTCCTATCTCCCTTGCTTGCTGGGTTGGAATCCCACTTTATCTAGTTTTATTGGGAAGTTCCATCTATCATAGACTGAAGTATCAGTCCAGGGAGCTCCTGTCTCCCTTGTTTGCTGGGTTGGAATCCCAGGTTATCTAGTTTTAATAGTACATTCCATATATCATTGACTGAAGTATCAGCCCAGGAACTCCTGTCTCCCTTGCTTGCTGGGTTGAAATTCCAGGTTATCTTGTTTTAATAGTAACATCCATCTATCATTGAATGACGTATCAGTCCAGGGAGCTTCTGTCTCCCTTGCTTGCTATGGGGTTGGAAACCCAATCCATCTAGTAAAACGTTTTATCTATCATAGACTGTTGTATCCGGCTAGGGAGCATATTTTCCTCTTGCTTGCAGGGTTGGAGTTTTAGTTTACCCAGTGCTAATAGTAACTTGAAGTACTTAAACTGCTGTATATTTCCAGGGAGCAGCTGTCGCCCAAGCTAGACCAAGCAACCCTTCATACAATCATACAAAGTATGATATGAAAGCCGAGGCCTGAAAAGGAAATTATTTCGCTTATTGGGATATAACGCTAATTTATAATCATTGCAGGACGTAAGACAATGGTGCAGATAGTACTTACATTTTTGAATCTCTCAACTTCGTGTTTCATGAGTTTCATTTCTTCTGCCAAACATTGTCTAGCTTTCTGCTAATTATTTATCTGTTAAAATGAAAAGGTAACATTCCATTGAACAAGTCAAGATAATGGAGCTTTTAAAACATGAGCACTGTAGAATAGGTTTGTTATTGACTTTTGCAGAGAAACAATACCTGCATCAGTGCCAGGCGAGACTTTCCAAAAACAGTTACTGTTTGCATAAAAGTGCATGGTAATTTACGAAAAGAATTAAAATCAAATGTTAATTTGTTTGAATTCATGTTTATTGCAACTTGGTCAGTTTAAAACAGTCTGATATGGCATTTTCTGACAAGAGTTCTACAGGAGAAGATTTAATCGAGAACTTTCGTAAAAAAAGACTCCATCCTGCATCGTTGAATATGCTCCGGCCTTGCTGGTTTGAAAACGCAGTAGTCTAGGACAAATTCCAGTTTTGTAAAGACAAGTGTTTTGAAGCTAACTACGCATCAGATCTAGGATCGAAACGGACCAATGATAAATTTAGATGCTGGAAAATTCTTATTCCAACAAAGATACTATTTATATGAACGTAATGTTTATTGCAGTGGAACCTCAATATAGTCCTCAGTCTAAAAACTATCTTTTTCAACTCCAGGAATAGAAAAGATATAAGGCAATATGAAAAAAACTTCGATATAAGTTAAACGAACCTCGATATAGCGAAGATATTTTGCCAGTCCCTTGGTCTTTCGTTATATCGAGGTTGCACTGTATTAAATTTTATTAGTTATTTTTCAAATGCGAGGGCCCTGGGTTAAAAGAGTTTAACCAAGTTAATTTTCATTAGCGGCCGGACTCAATTTAGACTTTCACAAAGTCATTCAATGTCGCGCGCTTTTTTTCTTGTTGTCGCTCGCTTGGGTCGCGCGCAGGTCGACTTCCTAAAAGTCTTAACTCAGTTGTGTTAAGAAAGAAATGCTGAACTTGGAGCGAAAGAATTGACTTCGAAACTGTTGTGCTTGCGTGCATGGTAGGAAAAGCCAAAATATGGACCATTCTAAAGAATTTACACGGTTGCTTGCGCGTTTTGCAATTTCAATACCAAAGGAAAAATACGATATGCGAAAAAAACAAAGCGGCATGATATTGTTTTCTTCAAATTTGAGTTATTTCCTTGGTGGTTCCTTCCCTGCTAGCAGGGAAGGTGGTTCCCTTCTCAACCCTGAAATATTTATTTTAGGAAAAATACTGCAATTATCTGCTGACTACCACGAAAGGTGTCCGCTATGCAACCGATTAAAGAGCAATGTGTCTTAGACCTCATTTCTTCCCCCCAAACCCGGCATGCGTTTCACTCTAACGGACCACTCGGAAAACACGTGCTTCTTCAGCGGGTTCAAAAGGTCAAGTCTGTAGGTTGATTTCTATCCATGTTGTTTATTTTCGTTTCGTTTATTATGATTGACAACTAACTTTCTCCGAATGTATTGTTATTTTCCTTTGTAATCCGATTGGTCAACTTTTTGTCTAGGTGGCCCCGATTACAGTAGTCGCAAAGTAATTTAACTTTAAATTGCTAGTATAGCTCTTGATTTAGCATTTTTCAATTTTTTGTTTTGGAAATTTCATGATTAAAAATTTAGGGCGTTGTCTAGTTTTTCCACTACCAGGAATGTTTTTTTGAAGCTAATTTTCAAAACCACAAAATTTGTGATGCGTACCTACATCAGTATTCTCTCGTTGTTGTATTTAGGCGGCTGAATTCTTAGAGTCCTTTCTAATCTGTAAATGAAGAGAGATAACAAGAAGAAATCAATGTATTTTGATTCTGAAAACTAATGCAATTATGTGTGCGAGAGTTATAGAATGGAATTCTGGTACAATTATGGGTGAGTTGCGAGTTAACTAAAAAAACTCGAAAAGGAATGGAGTATTTTGACACTAAAATTAAAAAAAAAAACACCAAGTTGAATTTTTTTAAAATTTTCATATTGCAAGAATTTCTATGCTAGAAAACAACTGAGTTACTTCGCAATATCCGCGGATGGGAAACATTTCTTCTATAAGTTTCCGTGTGGTTCTATAATATTACCATAACTTAATAATTTTGTGTTTTTAAGACCAGTTAACTCAATTAACTCAGTATTGCAAATGATTTACACTTGCTAAAAAATCCACCGAGATTAGCGGAGGAAACCAGTCACTGAGTCACTCGTCTGAACCTCAACTTATCGCAATCCGTTAATTCAATTCAGTTTTCCCTTGTACGTTCATACATATGCCTGCTTATATCCTTACATCCTCAACTTCACCAATACCGATCAATATTACCGGTTTTTCTTTTCAGTTTCATTATTTGATTCAGGAATCGTGATTTGATTTAACGAAACTTACTGGTTTTAAAATACTTACCTCTACAGACTATCTCTTTACTTTTTCTTCATCAGAGTTCCCCGGGCCCTGATCGTCCACGGCTCGATGTGATCTCAACAAGCAACTCATGGCAAGAAAAGAAACAAAAAGCTTGTGTTAAGAAATATGATTGAGCTAAATTTCTGACCAGTTTTTTTCACGACAGGACAAGGTACGACACAAGTAGTATATAAATAAAATTTCTTACATTTTCATACTCTCATGTTTCAGTGTTGGCTCTTTTCCTTGGGAGCGCGGCGTCAGGCGGTGCAACTACACTTTATGATAAAACCCCATAGGAATAACAAGAAAATAATCAATCAAAGCATGAAAATAAACCTAACAAAAATCAAAGGGTATTTTTGTTCGTGAGCTCCTTGGACAAGCTAAAGATACATCAATGTGAAATTTTTTATCCTCGGTTTCCAGTACCAGGGTATCGAACATCAGTCCGAACGCTCATCAGCTATGTTCCTGCTCGAATCACAAACTTTGAAAACAATTTTGTGAAAAATATCTTGGCGTTTGACTATAAAACTAGTTGATCCTACGCACCGACTGTAATATCGCCCCGTCGGTTGGTCAAGACGTGGAGAAGCAAGGATAGCCTTGAGGTTCCGAGCTCTCTTTGCGATCAGAGTCGACGCATGATACATTTTCAGTGAGTTCGTGAGACTTAGCAGTGGTCCAGATCTTCTAAATTGTTCATAAAGTCATCCTGGCAACTTGACCTTCCTCAGTTTTCATGAAACGCAAGCGATCCGCAGTCTTTCAGTCGAAGAGTAGCACCTGACAACGATGTCGTTAAAAATTTGAATCATTATTATATTTTCTCGCAAACATTCGTGAGAATCTATTGTACGGAAAAAGTACCTACACAGAAACGCGCGTAAAATATATATTCATCTCATTAACACAGTACAAAAGTTGGACCGCATTAGTGAAAGTATGGGGAGTTAAACTAACAAGAGAGTTAAGAACCGAGTTGGGAACCGAGTTGGCAAGCGAGTTACACAAACTTTGGACGATTTGGTTATTGATTTGAGACAAGTTTTTGGCTGTTTTTTTGTTGTTGTTGCTTTTTAAAGGAAATCGTCTTTGTAGTCAAGCATCAGTTCCGATCAGGGTTTCACCTGGTTAGAAATAGAATGCGGCCCTATTTGAAGTTGAAACAACTGAGAATTTTGAAGTTAGTCAGGTTATAGCGGGGATAACCACACATTGCTCAACAACTTTCTTGTTATAACTTTGTCGATCTAACAATGAATCAATGAAGCAGTTCACTACCAAACTTAAACCATGTTTTTCTAAGACTTAGTTCAAATGTGAACGAGAGGGGTAGGAGAAAGAGCGGAAAAGATACTGGGACCCTCGAAAAGAAGAGAACCGCTACGCAACCTATGGCGTTCTGTATAGCTGCTGGCGTTCTGGTCCGACTCCCTCTCCTCTCTCCTCTCATTGCTTCTTCTCGCACCCCATTGTAATTGCTGAAATTCTGGAGGTCGCGAATAATCCAAATCTCAACAATAACAGGGGTAGCACGGTGCGAGGCGATAGATGATTCGAACTCCACGTGATAGAATATCAAAGCAGATTTAATGACAGATCCTTAAAGTTCATAACAATAGTAGTCGCGTGTACAACAATAATTCAATGTAATAGCAATGTTCGTAGCCTAGTTACGACGTAACAAAACGTGGACGTAGACGTAGACGCAGCTAAACGTAGTTAGACGTAGGTTCGAACTGAAAGCGATAATTAAAGAATACGAACTACTTAGATTAACTATAAAATTAGGACTAAAGGGTAGAATAATCTAAACGACATAAAACTATGATGCAAGAAGCACACAACTGAAAAATCCCATAATTGATACTTGAGCTAATTAACCGAGACAATAACATTTAACTCTCAGCGTGAATAAAACAATCAAAAAACTATATCGTAGCGATTCCGCTTGAACAGAACTTATCTTAAAAACACTAAACTAGATTATATAAAATACTTTGGTAACAGTAACAATAATCAATCCTGTTTGATTCCAGCAGTTTTGTCTTCAAATCAATGTCCTTCTCATGAGATAGCGTTAAGACTTGATAGTTCCACGAATTACAGTACTAAATAACCATAAGAAAATAAAAGACTTACTTTGTCGACGACTCGCACCAAAAGTAGCAAAAGATAGCAATCTAGCAACAGCAAAATGTCTTCCGATAGCAACTCCAATGATAGCGGGATAACTTATAATTTCTAATATTGCGTTGCCTCTTTTACAATAGAGTATACGTGTATTATGCCTAGGGCCTTAACTAAGTAAAACTGTACCTACGCTTTACGCGTTTCCTAGCGGAAAGTACCGCACCATGACATAAGCGTAAAAACCTACGAAATGTTTCTAGAAAGATTGATATAATCACGTTCTATAACCAAAAAATAAAACTGTCTTAAAGCAACTGAAAAATACTATAAGACAAATGAACAAAAGAGCGTTTCAAAACTAACATTCCGGCCCCTTAAAGGCGATAAAATTAGCCTTTACCAAATAACTATGGCAGGTTTGAAACGCTTAACCTAACAAACTATAGATTGTAAAATATAGTGTTCAAAGCGTGAGCTGATAAATGTCCATTATAATAACATCTTACTGATCCTTGCTTGCGTCAATTGCGTCCTCTGCACTTGACTCCAGTAAAACAATCTTGTCCACTGGTCGCACCAGTTCCGTTGATCTGGTCTTGACTTTAGCTGAACGTACTAATCCATCTCCACGATTGCTGTAGACTTCAATTACTCGTCCTAATGGCCAGATACTGCGGGGCGTGTTCTCGTCTAGAAGCAGCACAATATCATTCACAGCGAGATTTCTCTGTGGCTTGTTCCACCTTTGGCGTTGCTGTAACGAAGGTAAATATTCTCGCGTCCATCGTCGCCAAAACAGGTTGCTGAGATACTGTACTTGGCGCCATCGGCGACAGCTGTAGTTATGCTCTCTTGAAAACGCTCCGGGTGGCATTGCTGATCCTCCTCGAAGTAGCAGCAAATGATTGGGCGTGAGTGCGTTGCAATCTCGTGGATCGTCAGACACCTTTGTAATTGGTCTTCCATTCACGATTGATTCCACTTCACACATCAGCGTGCATAGACCTTCATCGTCAAGAACTTGTTCTTTAAGTAGCGCCTTCATGACTTTCCTTACAGTTCTGATACATCTTTCCCATACTCCTCCGTGGTGAGAAGCAGCGGGTGTGTTGAATATCCACTTGACATCATGTTGCAGCAAATAATCGTGAATTTGAGCCTGGTTCCATTGTTGCAAAGCTTCGCGTAGCTCCTTTTCGCCTTTTACAAAGTTTCCTCCGTTGTCTGACCTAATTTCTTCTGGACGTCCTCGCCTTGAAATAAAGCGACGTAGAGCATTGATAAAGGATTCAGTGTCCATAGAGTGTACGACTTCAATGTGGACTGCACGGATGGCAAGACAGGTAAACAAAACTCCATATCTCTTAGCTGTTACTCTTCCTCGACTTACTAAGAAGGGACCAAAATAGTCGACTCCTACATAGGTGAATGGTGGCTTTGAAGGTGTTATGCGATCTTCTGGTAAGCTCGCCATCTTTTGTTGCATAACAGGTGCTTGACGTCGCCGGCAATTAAAACATTTGTTGATGATGTTGCGTACAATCGATCGTGCGCCTATTATCCAGTAGCCTTGTCTGAGTAACGATAAGGTGTATTCAACTCCTGAGTGCCCAGAAGCTCGGTGATAGTAATCAATAATGAGGTTGACAACGTGATGCTTCTTTGGAAGAATAATAGGGTGTTTTGCGTCGATCTTGATTCGTGCATTGTGGAGACGTCCTCCAACTCGCATGAAACCATTTTCCATAAACGGGTCAAGTTTGTAGATATTGCTACACTTCTTCACTGCAATTTTCTTGTCTTGTGTTTCTTGAGTGACCCGCCTAAGGGTTTGCATGTCTTCTTTGAAGCTTTGGTTCTGCACGAGCTTAATGATGACTTCTTCGGCGTCCCTTATCTCGCACACAGTTAAGGGGACAATTTCACCTTTGCTTGATTGGAAGTGGATTTTCTTGTTTTCTTTGCGCAGCTGGCTCTGTTTGCGTAACATGCCTTTGTAGCGTAGAATCCATGCCACGACCCTTTTCAAATGAGTCCATGAAGAGAATCTTTCAAAGGTTTTGCTAATGTAATCTTCGGTTTGTTCGCTTGTTTCACTTGCAAATGCTACAGCAGTTTTCTTTACTTCAGGATCATCGGGAGAAATCTTGCCCATGTCTGTTGGTCTTTGTGGCCATTCTTCTTCAGGTTGCTTTAGAAAGTCTGGTCCTTGTATCCAGCGTTCATTATTTAACAATGCTTCAACTGTCATCCCCCTTGATGCTTCGTCGGCCGGATTCTGTATAGTGTCAACATGCCTCCATTGTGTTGCAGTGGACTGGTCAAGAATAACTGAGATACGATTTGCAACAAAGGTCTGGAACCTTTTATCCTTGTTTTCTATGTAGCGGAGAACACAAGTGCTGTCAGTCCAGAAAGTAGATTGGTCGATTGACAAGGTGACTTCTTGTTTGATCATCCGGTCAAGTCCTGTAGCTAGAACCGCTGCGGATAATTCCATTCTTGGAATCGTCATAGCCTTGAGTGGAGCCAGTCTTGATTTTGCCATGATAAGAGAGCAATGACCCTTGCCAACTGCATTGATTTGACGCAGGTACGAAACTGCTCCATACCCTTGATTAGAAGCGTCTGAGAAGTGGTGAATTAAGTTCACATCGTTTTACATCTGAAAATTCTTGGGGCTTGAAGCATCGCCGTATTTGAAATTGTTCCAACTTGGGTAGCTCTCTCAGCCAGGCTTCCCATTTCTGCTTGCTTGTTTCAGGGATCGGGTCATCCCAACCGAGACCCTTAAGACACAAATCTTATTGTATTGCTTTAGCAGGTAAAATACAGGGGGAAACGAACCCCAGGGGGTCGTAGACGGAACAAATGACAGACAGAATTCCTCTCTTAGTAGCGGGTTTTCTCTTTTCGACAATCCAAACCAAATGTGTTAGTATGAACGTTCCACTGGACACCAAGCGCTCTTTCGGTTAGCGTTACGTTTTCGGAGAGGTCGAGGTTCTTTACTGATGGTGCTTTCTCCGATTCAGGTACAGAGTCCATTACCTTCTTAGAATTTTATATCCATTTGGTCAGGCGAAAACCTCCTCTTGATAATAATTCGCGGAGTTCACCCACCAATTTAACAGCCTTTGGGTTGGTCGGGACTGATTTCAAACAATCATCCACGTAGAAGTTACGCTTTACGGTTGCTATGGTAACTGCGTCAAAATCTTCTTTATTGTCTTCTGCGGTTCTCTTGAGAGCGTAGTTTGCGCAGCTGGGAGATGAAGCTCCACCAAACAAGTGGACTAACATCCGATATTCCTCTGGTTCTTTTCCCAGATCGCCATGTGGCCACCAAAGAAATCGCAAATACTTGCAGTCGTCAGGCTGGACTCGAACTTGGTAGAACATTGCTTCCACGTCAGCCATGAAGGCTACTCGGTTCTTCCCGAAATCGCGTTAAAACACCAACTAGAGTGTTTGTTAAATCCGGCCCCTGTAGCAACTGATCATTGAGAGAAGAACCTCGATACTTGGCTGAACAATCAAATGCCACTCGAACCGTGCCTGGCTTCTGAGGGTGAAATACGGGATGATGGGGCAGGTACCATTTCTCCCTCTGTAACTGTTCTTCAGTGGTCACCTTTCGAGCGTAGCTTTTTTGTAGTAGGTCTGCCATGAAGTCTGTATATTTTTCATGCAAGATAGCGTCCTTCTGAAGACGTTTCTTGAGCATGTGAAGTCTGTTCTCTGCTTGAGGCCTGTTGTTCTCTAGGTGAGGCGGGTGGTTTTTCCATGGTAAGCCGATCTCATAGTGGCCGTTTGAGAGTTTTACTGTACCTTTCATGATGTTTAAAGCGCGCTGATCATTCTGGGACATTGACATTTTAGGTTCGTAGCTCGAGTCATTAAATTCTAAGTTACAGAAGTCTTCAAACTGCTTGCTGAGGTTAGCCGTAGTGTCAGTGAGGTTTGACGTGGGTACCTTAGTCTCTTTTCGTCTAAGGGTCCACTGAGCATCCATCCCAGAACGGTACGCATAGCGAAAGATCCTCCGTCTTTACTTTCTGTCACCTCCTTTGGTTACATAGCTTGTGGTACGTCGCTGCCAATCAGTAGGCCGATTTCTGCTTCAATTCTTGGTACATCAATACCCTTGAGGTGTGGCCAGCGGTTAACGTCTTCTTGGGTGCCAATAGCTGCTGTTGAGACCGGGAGACTGGGTCGAGAGTACACCATCGGTTGCTCGATTAGGTTTTGGTTGCCAATATCTGAAACCTCTAGATTTACGAGAGAACATTCGATGGTTTCGTTAGATTTTCCCACGGTAGTGAGCGAGAGGGTAGCTCTTTCTCCCTTGGCGTTGAGCTTCTTTAGGAGATCCTCTGTACAAAACGAGGTGTTAGATCCAGAATCTAGGAATGCATAAGTGAGCACTTTCTTATCTTGGCCTTTTACGTTGACTTTCACGGGAACGATCGACATCCCTACCACAGAATCACTTGATACTTGAAACGATTCGCTTTTCACATAACCATTCTTTGCTTGCGTTGTACTTGGACTTGTTACTTGTCCTTGGTCGCTAGTTCGATTTTCTTTATCGGTACCGCTTGGTTTTGGGGTCGATGGTTTCTCGTGAAGGAATGTAGAATGCTTCTTTGCACATCCTTCGACACGGCAGAAGCTTCTCTTTGGACAGTCTTGAACAAAATGTCCAGGAACTAAACAGTTAATGCAAAGGTGTTTATTTCGGACGAACTGATAGCGGTTGTATAAACTCAACTTTTTAAACTCATCGCATTGAGATAGCCAGTGATCCTTTGGACACGAAGGGCATTTAAGTTCCTTTCTTCCTTCCGAGTTACTTAGCTGCTTTTGCTGTTGGCTTTGTCCCTGACCTTGTGCAGCGAACGACTTCGCATCCTTTTTCTGTTTCCAGTTGCTCTTTTGATTAAACGGCTTTTGGTCGCCTTGAACTTTGCCAAAGATCGGATGGTTGGCGACTCTTGACTTTGCTTCAACGAAGTTTGTGATGTCGTGCAGGTTAGGATCCCTTCCTTCTTTCTGAGCGATTGTGTCCACGACGTCACGCCACTTCAGTCTTAGCGGGTAAGGTAATCTATCAACGATTTTTCTCAAACTTTCCGGGTTTTCAAGGCGGTTCAAGTAGCCAGTTTCATTCAATGTGTTCGTACAGCTGGTAAGTAATATTGAGAATCTTTGCAGCGCAGGACCATCCTCAGTGCGGATTGGTTGTCCGTTAATGACGCGGTCAGCGTATGCGGTACACTCTTTTTTTTCTATAAGAATATATTTTATAAGAATATCGAGGCTGAATTTTGCGAAATTTTAAGAATATTTTAAGAATAAAGCCGAGGCTGAGATTTTGAAAAGGATAGATATAATTTTGTGTGCGAAGTGCATTTTTTAAGCCAAAACGGCCAAGTGTCGTTTGACGTGACATCTTGACCTCGCTGACTGCAACGAAAAGCGATGGAGCACGTGCACAAAGTAACGCGATACAGATCTAGATACCAAACACTTGTAATTGATGCCCCAATAAATTCTAAAACGAAAATGTCATGAGCTATAATTTAAGAATAATACAAGAATATTTTCAGCCTAAAATCGGCAGAAAAATAAGAATATTCAGCCTGGGCCGGAAAAACAACATTCTTATATAAAAAAAGAGTGTAGCTATTTTAAATGGCTGCCCATATCTCCCTGCCAGCAGTCTTCTTGCTTCACTATAGCCGACATCTTCTCTCATTGCAAGACAACTCCGAACGAGATCTTGTACATGTCCGCTCGTGTACTGCAAAAGATAGTAAAGCCTTGCGCTCGAGCTGCTAGTTTTACGTTCGACAAGGTTTTCAAAGGCTCGTATAAAGTCACAATATTCAATAGGGTCGCCGGTAAACACGGGAAGCTCAGGTTGAGGTAAGGTCAGTGCCATGATAGCCTCTTGTTACTGAAGAAGTAGGAGTTGTAGATCCGCCGTAGGTGTACTCCTGGTCGCTTCATTGCCCATTGCAGGAAATCTGGTGTCTTCGTTTTTCCAATCGGGTGCTTCTGGATTTAATGCCTTGGTCGGTATGGGAAGTTTTTCAACAAATGCGGGCTCTGGTTTTTCTTCCTTGGGTTCATTTTGGCATTCTACCTTGTTTCCAAATTTTCTTCTGTGAGTTGGGGAGTCGGAGGTAACTTCTTATTTTGATCGCTTGCGTGAGGCGAATTCGCGCCAATTTCGACTTGTGCATACGCGTGTTCTTCGGCTCTTGCCTTTGCTAATTCAGTTTTTAGCTTGAGTTCGTTTTTGCGCTGACGCAATTTCAGCTCCTCTTCCTCAATCTCATGAAGCATTTTTAATGTGGCGGCTTCTGCTTCTAGAACGGCCTTTCTAGCTGCAGCCTTTGCTCTGGCGCTTACAGAGGAAGTGTGTGATGATCGCGATGTCTTAGACGCGTGCGACGAGCGTGACACGCGCGAGCGAGGGCCGACGTTTGATATACTGTCCTCTGGACGTATTTCAATTGAGCTCATTGCTCTTGTAGCTTCAATACCAGTTAGCCAAATTTCTAAGTTTTCTAGCAATAGGTCCACTTGTCCGGACACTAATTGGTAATATTTTTCCGGCTTGAAATTTGTCAAAAGCTTCCAATAATTCGCCAGATTTTTTATTAACTTCTTCAACATTGCCTTCGTCGGTCATTAGGGCAATAAATAACAATTATTCACCGGAGTGGAGGTGGCTAGTCTTGGATATTTACCGAACTGCGAAGCAGTGAGGTAAATATCCACGACTAGCCACCGACACTGAGGTGAATAATTGTTTTAACTAAAACAGTGAGATAATTGAGCACAAAAATGATGATTTTTTGGCTCAAATACTGTTGCAACGATTACAATTTTGGCGCGTAATCACCGGGCGACCGCGGCTGTCGCTTTTTAGTTGCCGACAATTAAAACTTTTGAAGGCATTTGTTTAGCTTTTGCGGGGAAATTTCTTCAAAAGGAATTGTGAATTCTTTTTGTATTTTAAATCTTCTATAAAAAAAGATTATTAAATTTAGTTTTAAGCTTATTTATGAACAAGTCAACTAAATAAAGTAACGCAAGACTTAAAATTTATATTTGTAAACAAAAAACTTTTTCACCGGTTTCTCGATGAATTC
Organism: Porites lutea; assembly: GCF_958299795.1. Taxonomy (NCBI): domain Eukaryota; kingdom Metazoa; phylum Cnidaria; class Anthozoa; order Scleractinia; family Poritidae; genus Porites; species Porites lutea. Next base: position 24,782,418 of record NC_133205.1, on the reverse strand, counting down.
GTGTCAAAAAGACAAAGCTTTACCTGTTAAAACTTCCAATCCGAACTTCGTCACCTTCTTCGTGTATTTCGGAAACAGCTTGCTTGATTAGTTGTGAAATTTCTTTGTTTGTTTACGGCAGCAAACAGGGAAGGCATTTTGCTCGCAACTTACGCGAGTTTGGCGTCGCTCGCTCGGAGGAACTGGAGGTGAATCAGTGAATAGTGGAGGATATTCACTGATTGAGTAGCCAATCAGAGCGCACGAGAAACACTATCCACTGTATACTAATTTCATTTATCGTCCTGGTGACGACTGCTTTAGCGCGGCTACGGGCCTTCTTTGTTGCCATAACGACTAAATAGATCAAAGTCAAGTTACTAGTTACTCAGTTATTGCGTGACAATAGACGGACATCCGGTTGTCGGACAAGATAGCGGGTGCGGCGAGTGATGACACTAATTGAGTGATAGCGATTGTGAGACGTGTTCTGATTAAAGCAGCAGATTCTCCAAGTTCCCTTACAATTTGTGGCCTTTGCTCATTTCGCACGAATCTCGCCGACAAATTCGAACTAATGTAATTGCGGAAATTCTGGAGGTCGCGAATAATCCAAATCTCAACAATAATAGGGGTAGCACGGTGCGAGGCGATAGATGATTCGAACTCCACGTGATAGAATATCAAAGCAGATTTAATGACAGATCCTTAAAGTTCATAACAATAGTAGTCGCGTGTACAGCAATTCAATGTAATAGCAATGTTCGTAGCCTAGTTACGACGTAACAAAACGTGGACGTAGACGTAGACGCAGCTAAACGTAGTTAGACGTAGGTTCGATAATTAAAGAATACGAACTACTTAGATTAACTATAAAATTAGGACTAAAGGGTAGAATAATCTAAACGACATAAAACTATGATGCAAGAAGCACACAACTGAAAAACCCCATAATTGATACTTGAGCTAATTATCCGAGACAATAACATTTAACTCTCAGCGTGAATAAAACAATCAAAAACTATATCGTAGCGATTCCGCTTGAACAGAACTTATCTTAACAAACACTAAACTAGATTATATAAAATACTTTGGTAACAGTAACAATAATCAATCCTGTTTGATTCCAGCAGTTTTGTCTTCAAATCAATGTCCTTCTCATGAGATAGCGTAAAGACTTGATAGTTCCACGAATTACAGTACTAAATAACTATAAGAAAATAAAAGACATACTTTGGTCGACGACTCGCACCAAGCAACAGAGATTTTTTTCAAGGGTAAAAAACTCGTAGCCTGAATAGACCATGTTTTACTAGCTAGCCAATTGCAGTTTTCATACGCTGTGTTAGTTCGGATAATTCAGTAAATTGTTCTCTCCTCTCCCTCTTAGCTTACAGGCGGCACGCCCAAGTTTAAGAGGTGAAGAGAGATTTTTTTTCAAGGGTAAAAAACTCGTAGCCTGAATAGACCATGTTTTACTAGCTAGCCAATTGCAGTTTTCATACGCTGTGTTAGTTTGGTTATTCTCTTCTCTCCCTCTTGGCTTACAGGCGGCGCACCCAAGTTCAAGAGGTGAAGAGAGATTTTTTTCAAGGGTAAAAAACTCGTTGCCTGAATAGACCATGTTTTACTAGCTAGCCAACTGCAGTTTTCATGCGCTGTTAGTTTGGATAGTTCAGTAAATTTTTCTCTCCTCTCCCTCTTAGCTTACAGGCGGCGCGCCCAAGTTTAAGAGGTGGAGAGATTTTTTTTAAATTGAAACACTCGTACTTTGAGTCGATCATGTTTTACTAGCTAGCCAATTGCAGTTTTTATACGCTATGTTAGTTTGGTAATTCAGTAGATTATTCTCTCTTCTCCCTTTTGGCTTACAGGCGGCGCGCCCAAGTTTAAGAGGTGAAGGGAGATTTTTTTAATTAAAAGTGAATAGTGCATAGCTAAAACCGATCGTGTTTTAGCTAGTAAATGCAGTTTTTTTTACATTGCTTTAGTTTGGATAATTCGGTAGATATTTCTCTCCTCTTCCTAATGGCTTACAGGCAGCGCGCCCATACTTAAGCGGTGATAAAGTATAAAGTAAGTCACAGCTTGAATCGAACGTATTTTAGCTAGTCGTTACTGAGTTGTTGTTTTTGTACATATCGTTAGTGTTTATAATTCAGTAGATTGTTATTTTCTGTCCCTCTTAAGTCTTAGCTCTTATGCGATGCGCCCAATCTTACGACAAGTAGTGTTGGTTTTAAAAGTGGAATTTAGTAATTGTCATTTTTTTTTCTGGTCTATGGCTCTCAGTCTGGATAATATTGAGCGTGATGCCTGTGTTTGACGTACACCGGAAAAAAGCTAGTTTTGTCCGCGGGCGGCAATACTTTAATTTCGACAGTTTAAGGTAAAATATTAAGATAATGTCTAAATCATTTGTGAACTGTGATAGTTTTTTTTTGCGTAAATATCTCTCTTCGATCAAATGTGACAGTTAGGCCAGATTTATACTAGCGACGTAAAAATGTCCTCCGTCTATGTTGAAACCGAACAAACCTCGCGGGTATCCGCTTTGGCGGGTGATCTCCCTGAGAGATTATTGAGTTGTTGTTTTCATTGTTTATTCATCAAGTTCTCAGTTGTAATGATTTTTCGGTAGTATTGTTCTTATTTATTGTTTATTGAGTGGGTCGGCTAAAATTAAAGACGATGCTTTCGACAGTGCACGTGAATAGCAACTACGTTGGGTGTCCACTTAAGATAAACTGGATTAAGTGTCAAAGATGAAAGATTGCTCAATAAAAAGAACATTGTTGACAGCTTTAAGATAGGCTCAGGGTCTCTTGATGTAATATAACCCTTGGTTCAAAACAATAGACTTGGCGCCTCGCCCTTCAGTGCAAAGGTCGCGTCGCTATCCCCCGAAAATCGAGCCTGCGGCTTGTAATGATGTACACATGCGCAATCAAAGTTGCACTGAGTAGGCTTAAGGAAATCGGAGTTAGTGTTCCTCTTCCAAATTTTGACACCCAAAAATACACTTTTCCTCCCTTAACAGAAGGGACGTTGAACCATGGCAAGTTACAATGAAAATCCCTTCGCTGGAGACTCAGAAAATCCATTCGCCGTAAGTTATTATGACCGAAAGACCTTCATCTTTCGTGACTTACTTCTGAGATCGAGTGACCAAGCTCGTTTAAAAATTTCCCTTGTGCATTTTCAGGATCCTTCAGTGGCCTCGCACACCAGTAATGCGGCTCGTGGACTTGGAGATTTCAATCCCTTTGCAGAACCAAATACTTCACAAGCAAGCGGTGCTGCAAAGGTTCTTCATATGTTTGTTTTTATTTCCCGTTCGTAGGTCTTTCGTACCACCAGTGATCATTAAATGATCATAATTATTTGGGCGTGGCTGAAATAGAGTAGGTCAGCACTCGAAAGGCCTTTTTATCTTCGGTCGGATTTCGTAAACGTATGACGTCACGCTCGCCTCGTGGTTCCCCCTGTGACTCGACGTAAGCTTCTCTTCGACCGTCCACTCTGATGTTTGTTTCGCGGTCTTGTCTTGCTTTTTCGATCATCCCTCGATTGATTCAACCAAGAAGATGCCACTGCATCTGTTTGGAAAGGATGTTTTAATGTTTCGCCTCGATCAAGCCTCTTGGCGTATCAATAAGGTCCTTTCAGCGGATGTTACTGAGTAACATCCCTTGAATGGCCCCTGACCGAATGGCATTCATGAAGAAATTACACGAACAAGCAAATAAAACTCAAATGAACCGCTGCCCCATTTAACAACTTTTTTAAATATTGGCGGGAATATAAAAAATAGAAAATCATCCACGTGTGTAATGTTTGTCTCTGTCGAATAATAATGAATGATTGCAGCAACAAGAACAACAAGAACAACTTTATTTGTACCCAGCTGTACCCTACATTGATTTACATGATACAAAAAAATGAGATAAATATATAGAGAGAGTACAGGCTGTCCATAATAACCATTGAGGGCTAAAAGGATAGGGCAGCCTCACTTAGGTTATTAATAGATGATTATATTAAAGGGTGAGGTACCGCACACCACACACAGCTACACAAAACATTCACACACAAAAAAAAAAGAGTAGAAAAAGAAACTCAAGACAGCAAAAGAAAGCTAAGTATACCAGTATTAAACAATGGAAAGCCATTCTTGCACTAAGTTGTCTGATAATTTATGTTCTGTTTCATCCGCTGATGAAACACAAAGCTAATTGAAGATTTTGAGACCCGAAATACCGTAAAATTTTCCCTCTACAAGGACTACAAGGCAAGTAAAGGCTTTAGAGGCACAGGTGAGTACTAGCTATATTATTATACAGGGGCGGATCCAGACCTTCAGATAAGGGGGGGGGGGGCACCTGGTCATCCAGACCCTGAGATAAGGGGGGTGGGGCGGTCTCCAAAAATTTTTTTCGGCCCTTCAGGCGCGACCTCAGTTTGGTCTAAAGATAAGAGGGGGGCCCGGGCCTCCCAGGCTCCTCCCCTAGATCCGCGACTGTTAAATACAAAGTGGGCCGTTGACCATAGCCCTACTCCAATTTCCCAAAATGTCATTTGCGTAGTTCGTGGCACAAGCAAACCTCTTTGAGATTTTAACAGTGTCCATAGAAAATGAATTATTTCATATATACTTCACATCAGTGTCCATAGAATCCGCAATCGACAGTTGGCCGGGTATGCATAAGTAGGCATTTGTTCAAACAAAGGCTAAAACAATCCTGCTTCAAGGTGCTTCTTGAGTCATCAGTGTGTAGAAAACGTGCACCCTCATGCTACGACTGCTGTTCAATAAGATGTTAACATTTCCGTACTTGACCAATTTTGGGTTAAGAAACATGGCTGCGGTGGTGGTAGGGAAGGGGGTTGGGAGCAAGCCCCCCCCCCTGCTATTTACATTAAAGGCAATTCCCTTTCAAGCAAACAGTTATAAATGTGGCTGAGTTTGTCTGCATGGTAAGCATACTTTGCATAGTATTGCCACAATTTGTAATAACAATGACAATAATATTTTATAGTGAAACCTCTATTAAGCGGACCCCCAATTAAGTGGACACCCTGTCTTAAGCGCACACTAAGCCGGGTCCCGAAACGGACGTCTGATATTTCCCTTTATAACAAACCCCTATTCAGCAGACACCTCTATTAACTGGACGCGGACACTAAAATAAGTTGTATTTGGCTTAAATTTCTATTGTTAAAAACCTCTATTAAGCAGACATCGGACTGAATATACAATAGAAGTATTGGATTACGTCCTTGAAATACGTGCTGAAGTCAGTTAATGTTTTTGCATTTACAAACAAGTTAAAGTTGGTAATGAAAGGTAATGAACTTGAACTCTCGATAGCTTCTTTAACAACATGCAACTTTTTCACAGTACAGAGTAACCATTAAATGTTGATCGTTAACAAACATTGTGCAATTTTTAAAACCTCTATTAAGTGGACACCCTCTACTAAGCAGACACTTGGGAAGGTCTCAAAGGTGCCCGCTTAATACAGGTTTCACAGTAATTGATACAATAATGTATTCTGAACATCACTCATGTTCTTAAACTACTGTTGTAAATGGTAGCATTAACATGTATGATATTTAGTTTGCACAGAAGAACTTGAGCAGGGGAAAAAATCCCAATTTCCATCAGGTACTGTACAGAACATCTGTTTACCGACACCTCCTGTAAGCTTACATGCACCTCTTACTAACAGACACTAATCTGGGTAATCTATGTTAAAAATCTGCATTAATCCAAACTATTGTAAGTAAAGACATCTTTTCTTGGTAACAAACATCCATATAGATCGGTCAAACCAGACCTAAAATTCTTTGCAGCGTAGTTGCACACATGATAGATAATAGCTATAGCAAATACTCCTCTCTCTATGGCAGTGGCGGATCTAGGGGAGGTGCCCGGGACTCGGGGCCCCACTTATTTTTAGACCAAACTGAGGCCCGAAGAGCAGAAAAAAATCTTTTTGGAGACCACCCCCCCCTTATCTCAGGGTCTGATGACCCCCCCTCCCCCCCCCCCCCCCCCCCCCCCCCCCTTATCTGAAGGTCTGGATCTGCCACTGTGTGGGGCACTTCGGTTGAACAGATGCCTTTTACAAGCAGCATAATTCCAGAGTAATTTGGTCAACACTTTGATACTGAATAAGAAAACAAATTAACATATAGAGGGAGAGAGGAGGTTCGAGAGTGCACCAGAAATCGATCCACCAGTCAAATCATGCAGTCAATAATGTACAAGACAACTGAAGGGAAGTTTAATGATGATCAAACAAGGAAAAACAATCTTACTGTTGAATAATTACTTTTCCATGTTTGTTTTTGCCTCATGAAATTAAATAGCGTCTGCTCTACTTGATCAAATGACAGAGCATTGTCTTTTATTCAAGCATGACATGCCTTTACTGTAAAAGAAGTTGAAGGAACAATTACAGCAGAAGAGGCTTTAAGGTACACTTATAAACTAATATTCAAGCAAGACCTCAAAGAAATCAGGGAGTGGGGATTATTTACAGAGAGGGAAGGGCTAATGCAGACGGGAAGATACCATTCCCAAATTCTTTGGACCCTCACCTTTCAGTTTTTACAGTCAACATTTTTCTATTTTAGACGAAACAATTAAAAGCCAAGTCAAAACTCTGAGGGGTTACTTAAGTTGAAATAAAAATATTGATTCCACCATTCATTCATTGATGCACTGTTAAAGGAAACACATTTAAAAAATCTTGAACAAACCCATTGACCTGATAGGCAACCTTTCCCAAGAAATAACTTGCAGATATCATGTAGATGAAGACTTCATAGTTTACATCGATGGCTTTGAACCAAAACACACAGTTTAAGCACATTCTCATTTGCAACCTTAATTACAAAGCATAAAATTAGTAAGCCTAAATAAGTAAATAAATAAATAAATAAATCTGACAGAATTTATGTAAACATGGCTGCAGTGAGTGTCTACAGGTCCTGTGCCAAGTGTGTCTTGATCCTCCCCACCCAGGACAATGGGTGACTGTCTGTGCCTCCCACTGAGCTCTGCAATTATCAACAACAACAACAACAAAACTTTATTGATAAACAAATAAACTTACAGAAGTATTGCCCGCAGCTAGCAAGGCTATTCAAGGCGGGACAATGCGTGCAAAATATAAAAATTAAGACTGAGGCTATTAACATTATCATTCTCAGCAGAGGCTTGATTCAGCTCAGTGGCTAGGGCAAATTAAGAACAAGGTACTTGCCAGTCAAAGCCTCTAGTGTACACTGCTGCTTACTGAAGGGGTTGTGTCAAAATAGCCCCCTCCCTACCCCCACTAATTTTGGCCCCCTAGCCTGATCCACCCACCCACTGTTAGGGCAGTCCTTGGGCTATCCAGCTAAACCGATCAAGAAGGCAAGCCCCCTACCTTTTTGGACACTGGACTGGCCTGGTGCTGGGCTGTGCCCAGTGCCAGGCGAAAACCTAGTGACCAGTCATTTTAAAGCAAATCAGACAGAAATATTATTAAATAATATTATTATTACCGCCTCATATTTTGCGCATTCTCTTGACCTTATATGGTAAAATGACACAATAAAGGGAAAATAAATAACAATATTGTTCCTTCTCCTCAAGTGTGAAATATAAGTATGGCGATTTTTACACTGTATATGTATTCAATAAGGAAAGTGATAATGTATAATTTCACCTAGATACACAGCCTGGTGATCTGGGGCCATTCAAAGGATGTTATTCAGTAACATCCACTGAAAGGTCCTTTTCCCCGCGGAGTATAAAGAAGAGGCTTGAAACATCAAAACATCCTTTAAACGGAGCCAGTGGCATCTTCTTGTTTGAATTGATTGGAATCAATTGAGGAATGATCGAAAAAGTGGGACAAAATCTCTCACCAAAAATCAAACAAGTCAAAAGTACAGATGAATCACATATGAAAACTTCGAGGTGAGTGTGACGTCATACGTTTACGAAATCCGACCGAAGATAAGAGGGCCTTTCGACGGATGTTAACGAGTGCTGACCAATAGAGTAATGGAAACGCCTTGTTTTGACACAAATGTGCAATAGGCACGCAATACGTGCTAACGTAAACAAGCAAGTAAACAAGCGAAACGAGGCGAATGTATGCCATGCGAACGTCATTCAACACTACATATTCTCTTTTATCGTTTTTGCAAAGTAAACCAAAATTCTCAAAACGTGTCTCACGCAAAATGTAGTTTTTTTAAATCCTCAACACTCCCAGGCGGAGTCATAAAAAAAACTTTTCTGGTATCTCCAATTTGAACTTGAATTTGCATCACCATATTGACACATGCAGAGTTTGAAAATAGAATGCGCTCCCACGAAAAACCTGAAAACTTAGACAGCACGTGATCAAAACATGTTCGTACGGCGCCAAAAACGTTGTCAATTTCACGACAGAGACTAACCGACAACGTTTCAGTGGCCAAAACTGACAGGTTGAAATGTGATACTACTCTCAGAATTCGTCGCGCTTCAAGGATGGTATCATTTGATCCGAAATTTTTCAAAGCAGCAGTATAAGAAGCACTTTGGATAAAATTTGGCGACGGTGTTTCGAGGAAGGTATTGTTGAAGTATGTTTATATGGAGGGTTAAACTTACAAATGCACACACTGTTCGCGGTAAGCCCACACTAAAATAACACTGAGTGTTTTCATAATGGGCTGGTCCGCGAACTCAAAGAAAAACAAAGGAAATTATCAAGACATTCAAAGACCATGGACCTCATAGACGCAATTACAAATATGAATGTCAGAAGTATACATGTAAAATCGAAAAGAGTTTGAACAGAAGAATGTGTATCAGGTTTGAGAGTCGCAAGATTTGTGTAGCTGGTAATCAGTGTGACAATAGTGATTTTGATTTTCACAATGCGGAACACAAGGATCCGCACGGGCGGTTAGGGGCGGTTCAGGGGCGAATGGGTTAACAGAGTTTGACTCTATTACCAACATCCAATAAAAACAACTCCATGTAGAAACCCAGCAATTAGCTCACAAACTACACCCATCACCTTCCAATATAACTTCATGCCCACTACTTCACACATCTCAACTAACCCCTCAAATATACAATACCACTGCACTACCCACACATCCCTCATACACAACAAACTTCACGTACGCTGAGTACAACCACGCCCAAATATACGCTCCCACAGCGTCTTGTCTAATAATGTACCTAGGCTCTCAAAAACACAGCAAATGTGCCTGTTAGGAATAACTGTCATTGTATACGCCTTTTTTGCATTGATTATAGTCTTGGTTTTGGAACTTCGACATTAAGCTTACGTAAACTAAGCATACCTGAAGTTATTTTGCTCTTTACTCTTCCATATCTTTCTTCACTCAGATTTTGCTGAATATCTGTTATAATGATAAACTATATAGCCTAAATTATTCTAGAATAGAAAATGCGAGCTTATCTTAACTAACTGTGAACGTGTGCTTCATTTAAGGAAGCTTGATCGCAACTTGATAGAGATCTTTCGGTCTCTGGATTATTTTCTCAATAATATATTATATAGATTAAGGCCCCCAAGATCTATAGCAGATGCATCATATATATTGTGCCCATTGTTCATTTAATCTAGATGATTAACCTCATAACCGTTAACATTGGGCTGTGTTTTATGGTACATAATTGATGACATGTATCTTACCTATTGAAAAGAAGCTGTTTTTTGAATATTACTTTGCAAAATACACCTGTTTGATAAATAAAGAAAGCATTCAGTATAAAACAGGGACTGTGGACTGCGGACCACTGACTGTGGACTGGGTATAAAACATGGACTTAAGGCAGGGAAAGCTCTCATGAAGGATAAAAATGGTACCAATTTTTTGAGATTATGCTATCTCAACATTGCTTGTCTCAGCATAAATATTTCTTTAATCTTTATGAACTCCTCAAGCAGTGAATTCACTCTTTTGTAGAAAAACTCAAAGACAGATGTTTTTGTTGGTTTTTAGCCACAGACTATATTTGTGTGCTTTGTTTATTGTTTATTGTTTTGTTTGCCAAAAAATTATACAAATCAAATAAAATCTAATTACCTTAACTCTCATGGCGAGGAAGCCCAAGAGAAGCCACCGGGCTTATAAGGAATGGGCTCCCTCAGTTAGATAATTAGAACAAAATATTATCATAATTACACACGGGAAAATCAATGGCAGAGCTACAGTAAATCTTAAAATAAGTATATTAGATAGTCGTACTAATCATAGTTCTAGGCTAAAAAAAGCGAAATGACAAAAAGAAAAAAACAAAACAAAACAAAACAAGAGAAAATAAAAGAGCAAAGGAAGAAAAAAAAAATACATATATATATATATATATATATATATAAATTACTATTTATGATAAGAGGAATGCTTTCAGCTTACAGCAAAAGGAAGCGGTACTTGTTGCATTTCGAATTTCAAAACTAAGAGAGTTAAAAAATTTAGGACCTTGGAAACTGATGGAGAACTTTCTTATATTAGTCCTGCATTGTGGTAAATAAAAATGCTCCGAACTTCTAGTGCCATAAGAATGCACCTCGCGTGTCACCAGAAACATGTTATTGAAGCTATAAGGAAGTAAGCCAGATCTGTATTGATACATAAATTTTCCTATTTGAAGTTTGTAGATACTCTCAAGATTCAGAATTTTTAAATTTTTAAATAAGGGGTCAGTGTGAGCATCGAAAGCACTCCTCGACATTATTCTTACGACCCGTTTTTGAAGTGTGATTAATCTTCTGAGGTTTGATGGGTAGGTCGATGCTCAGACGCTCACGCAGTAGAATAAGTATGGGTAGATAAGGCTAAAATAAAGCATCCGTAAGGAGGAATTATTAAGGCAAAAACTTGATTTATAAATTATACCTATGGCTTTAGACACTTTCCTAGCAACATTATATATATGTGATTTCCATGTTAAATGTTCATCCAAAATTACACCAAGAAAAGTAGCTTCCTTAACACGGTCAATCGAATAATTACTTATAATATTAAAAGCTAAATCAAGTGTTTGCCTGTTTTGTCTCGGTCTGAATATGATAAAATTAGATTTCTTAACATTAATAGATAGCTTATTTGTATAAAACCAACACGTTATCTTTATCAATTCTAAATTTACAACTTCCATAAGATAGGAAGCATCAGTATGCGAATAGAAGATATTAGTGTCATCTGCAAATAGTATCAGCTCTAAGACCTTTGACACATTACATAGATCATTTATATATACTAAGAATAACAGGGGACCCAAGATTAAAGGGACGCCTTAAAGGGACGCCAACAATTGGCATCTCCATACAAAGCCTTACATATTTGTGTAACACATTATTCTAAGTATCTCGCATATGAAATATTGCATAGACCTGATTCTTAGCAATGCTGTTTTCAAATTTATCTTCTCTCATTTCCCATTCTCTGAACTTTCTGTATTGAATGGTTTCAATTTTTTTTTGGATGGTGTGACAGTGACAACAGAGAACAATGCTGAAATTATGAATACATGCATGAAAACGATATATGTGAACTGCGGAGTGAAGAATTATTTGAAGGAAGATCAGCGCAGTTATATATGCAACTTATACTGTAAGGCTAGTCTTGCACAAGTAGCATTTTATATGAGTCAGGAACTGTACCTTACAAGCATGTAAGATTTGCCTTTTATCGAAGCCAAAAAGACTGTTTTTCTTTACCATTTACTCTTTACAATGTCTTATTTTTCCTGGTGTAAATGGCCCTATTGTGTACGCTGATTGTGAGGTGAATACAGGTTATGCTTTCCACCCAAATGTAGTTCACAGCTGAGATAAGGTTCAGAAATAACTCGTTAAACATAACCAGACAGGCACATAATTTACACCTAAAATAGTAATAATTCTGTACTTGACCACTGGTTATATGAGTGAGCCACATGCATTAGTCTTCTAATTAAATCTTAGTCTTGGTCACATTATTGCTATTGCTTAGGGCCAGTGGCTTGGGTTTTTTCCCAGCTACAGTACTATGAGGATGACCTGCTGCAGTTGAACCCCGCTTTACACGGACCCACACCCACTTAAGACAGACACCTTGTTATTATAGACAGTTTGTCTTGTCCCTAGCCTGTACATTATCAAACTTTTATGTGTAAACATTCTATGGCCCCTCTTTATGTGTGTATTAACCCTTTACACCCTAAGATCAAAATTTGAATTCTCATTTGTTGCCCCTATTCATTTCCTATGGAAGTAGTGGGGAGAATTTGATAAAATATCAAGCAAATTCATCTTGTGTGATCATATCCTTAATTCCCATAACCACTCTGTTTCACAAAGCATTGATATTACAGGGAGAAATTTGATGCTGATCACTCTTAGGGCTTAGGGGATTTGACTGTACTTTCATATAGAAGACAAAAGGAAGATAGAACCGAAAGAGTTTCAAGCAATGATCCTCCATCGTGGAAGATTCACTGGCCCATTGAAAGAGTTAACGTTGGCCCAGCACACCATCAAATGGGTTACTCACTCTCGTCTATTAGGCGTATTGATAGATGATCAACTAAACTGGTCTAAACATGTTAGTGTTGTTAAAAAAGGCTTTGTTGATAAGTTAAACTTGTTAAAACGTAGCAAATTTCTTCCAAAGAATATGTTATTAGACTTGTATTTTAGAGTTATTATGCCGTCGATTGTATATGGTATATCATGATCAGTATGGGGAGGCCTCACAAATAAGGAGGGTTTTAAGGCATTAGAAGCACTGCATTGTAGAGCTGCGAGAATTATCTTTGAGCTACCTTGGGAGATATCTAATGCAGATGTTATGAAAAAGGCTAATTGGTCTTCTTTAGCCTTTATGTATAAAATTAGCTTAGCTAAGCTTATGTATAAAATCCACAATAACCTGACTCCAGACGCTATGTCAGCTATTATTAAGAACAATGATAACATCAAGCGATATCAACTTACTTTTTATAGGAAGAAACTGAAAATTGATGTCCCTCGTTTTAACACCAACTACATGAGGAACTCTGTAGCTCGTAGAGGAGCAATAGTTTGGAACACGTTGGTTCCTCAACTCAATGAAGATATATCTTCAGACAATGTTAAGAAATATGTGATTATGGCAAGACGGTCAAAGACTCTGCTACACCTAGATTTCGACTGTATCTCCCCTCAAACATTAAACCAGAAGGGAGGAAGATTTTAAGTATAATTAGTGTTAATAATTAGTCGATACTAGAGTACCACCTTGTACTTTAGAATTTTAAGCTTTTATCGTTTTAGACTTGTATGTAGTAAGTAGCTATATGATTTTAGCTGGTGTATATCCTATTTATTTTCTAATTCATTAGTTATCTTATTTAATTATTTAGACACGACCCCACAAGTGAAGCGTCACTTTAATACTTATCGTGTATAAATAAAGATTATTGATTGATTGATTGGTTTCTTAGCTGTTCAATTCCCCACCTACTGATCCCAAACACCCAGCAACTGTTAATACTACATGTAGTGACAGCCCTGTTTATTGTTTTGCACTGATATAATCATTGCTAGGGTTCTTAGTTCTTCACTTGAAAATTGTGAGAATCAAAGGTTGTGCTCGAGGAAGCCATGATGAAATGTTAGGGCAGGGGAAAAAGAGCTTCTCCTGACCTTATGGTTATTTCTTATCCATAAGATTTCCAACTTCAGATTTATAGGAGCTAGATTTTGACATAAATGTATTCCTGATAATAATGTTTTTTTGTTTGCAATTTATTATTGTAGTTGAAGACAACTCCAGCTGCACCACCACCAGCTCCAAGACAGCCGTCAGCATCACCTTCTGCTGCATCGCAGCCTGCAGTTCTTCAGACTAAAGAGGAACCACCCCCTTATGTGGTGTGTGCTTGTATTTAACCCTCATGTAATGTCATAGCAAATTAATAACAATCTTGTTATCAACAATATGATCAGTAGACTGATTGCGAAAATTAATATGGTGACGTATGCACAAAAGTGAGGCCTTTTGATAGCAACAGTTACTAAGGGTAAAATTTGCTAAATATTCTGCTTCAAGAAAGTGTGTTGTTTTCGTGTTCTCAAAGCGTTTCTCTCAAAGATCTCTTGAGAAATTACCTAATTTTGGACAAAATTTATTTGAGTGATCTTTTCTTAAAACTTTAGGTGTTACAGTGCATGTATATCTAGGTCAGTGCTTTGTCACTGCTCAGTGTAAGCCGCCTTTATTTTGCCTATATTTTCAGTCAGTGACATGAAGACCAAATTGATTGCTCCAGATAGGAAAGCTTACTCAAAATGAACAACGCGAAAGAAAAATGCTTGAAAACTTGCTTAAACAGTTATAAGGAGAGGGTCAAGAGTTCAGAAACATTGACTGCACAGCTTATGTTAACATGGCTTGTGGAAAAGCAAGGTTCAGTCTTGAAGTGCTAATTTAAGTATGCTAAAAAGTAGCTTAATTCTTCTGGCACATTTTTAATTATAACAGTTCATCAGAAGACTAAACAAAGTTCCCTAGATATATTGTGTTCAATTGTGGATTAAAACGAATTAACCCGCTCCTTGCCCAAAATATGACTTGGAAAGAAAATGAAAAGCAAAACAACAACAACAAAACATTGATAGCCCATTTCTATGCTGCAGTAGGCCTTTTTTGCTTTTAATTGCAGACCACTCACCTTGTGTTATTTTTTCGATTCAACCAGCGCTGAATGCGGTCCTGAGACAAATAGTTTTTTATGATATTTAAGTTTATATTGAAGACTACCTTCAGTTGTGTTAGCTTGCATTTGACAGCTGGTTTGATGCTTTGAGGTTAAAGGTAAGTTAAGTTTCTATTATCCAGCAATGCACCTGTAAGGGCTTTCCTAGCTAGAATACTTAAGAATTCACAAGAGCTTTTTGGCTTTGACAATCTGATGTTGTAAGTCAATTAATTAATTAGGAGGTCCGATAGAACATGATTCGTATCAGAAGAGAAATTCTCTTTGCAATAACGGTGTGGAGAAGGATAACAAATTAAAGCTATTCCTTGAGTCGATGATACATAATCAGTTAAAAAGCAGTTCTGCATGAGCGGCTTTCACACCTGTTTGATGACTATTCTGTCCTAATGCTTCGCACCTGCTGTGTCGAAGTGCATTCTATGCATGAAAAATAAGGGCATAAAAAAGGCTGCCTTAAACCAAACTGTATCGTAACCCTGACCTAGATATCACTTTTAAAGTGTAAAGGAAAGATATTTCAAGTATATTTTACCCACAATTAGGTAATTCCCTGACAGAAGTTTAAAAGAAATGCTTTGAGAAAATGTAAACAACTTACTTTTTTGAAGCAGAAGGAAAGGAAGAAAGACCCTCAGCAACAGGTGCTACCGATAAGGCTCACTTTTGTGCATACATCTCCATATTTGCAATCGGTCTATGATAGTAAAAATTACATAACATTTAAGCAATAGAAAACGTTTTCCGTGTTTACATAGCCTGATATAAACACGAGAGGGGTTGGGAGAATTCGAGACAGTGATGCAAACCCGAGACGAAGTCGAGGGTTTGCATTACTGTCGAGAATTCTCCCAACCCCTCTCGTGTTTATATCAGGCTATGCAAACACAGGAAAAAAGTTTTCTATTGCTTTTATAAAATAACTTTCCCAAGAAAAAACACGAAACTGTTTGTTATGGTACTGATTAAATGAGAAATTCTTACCAGTCGCAAAGTCTTGTCCACGATGTCTTGCATGCGTAATCAGTTCTTGTTTTGCAAAAAGATGTTATTCAAAATACAGATTTTTGTCGCTTAAACTGTCAGCTTAAGCAAAAAAAAAATTGACACACCTTCTTTGTAACGATTTTCCAAGTTTCAGCCGAAGGAGGAATTAGTAAATAAAGTAAACTTGTCGAGTTTTGAACTCGAAAACTTTTTCAAATTCGTGCTTGCGTGATTAGCGCGCGAAAAGCAAAACATCTTGACGCCACAACCTTGTTTACATACTCTCATACAAACACTCCTCTTGGCCAATCAGAGCGCGCGTACTATCTTAGTTATTTTATAAAAAAAATATATCATTTGGGGGGCCGGAAAGGCAATTTTCTTATCTCAGGCGACAAACCCCTTAATGATTAATTTCTATCTGAAAAACAAAATTAACATTATCTCGCCTAGATGTTTGGTGCCAAATGAAAGAACCTTTTCCATGACTTACATTATAGTTTTGTCAACAATTTTGCTCGCTAAAAGCAAACTTATGTTAAACTTTGAATGAAAGGCATCCAACCCCCTACCATACCTACATGTACCCCCTACCATGGTTGCTCTTTTCTATTGATGATATTGCTGCCTACTTAAATTTTTTTCTTCTTCTGCTTTTAAAATTTCTGGGAAATTTTCTGGCCAGCATTTAGGCAAAAAAGAGGCGAAGCTTGCATTAAGAACAATAAACTGGTAAAATTAATTTACCTAAGGTGCATTATTATAACATGCAATATTGTTATATTTTCATTCTATTTATACTTTATATGCAGGTTGAAGAGGAGCAAGAAAACTTGAGAAAAAGTCAGGAGGTATGTATACTGTAATCATGACAAACATTGAAGAGCAAAAAGATTTTGTGCAAATAAGGGTAATGGTAATTGATTCACTTTAACAAGAAAGTGCAGTTGACAAGTTTAGGCCAACAAGGACTTTTGAGTTGTTGCTTGTGATCTTTGCAGTAATTCCTTTTTCTATATGCTTTAATATGCAACATTTTCTTGAGATTGTCACAAATGTCGGTAGCAATGCAAAATCGCAGAGTATATTGCTAGAGAAATCTAGATTTAACAAAGAGCCCACTGAAGCATAGTGCACACTGTGTTGAGTAAGATAACTTTTCTGGCCTATAAAAAGAAAGGAAAGAAAAAGGATTGCTTGAAAGGAAATGCTTATTTATCGTATCATTGCACACAAATATGTGATTAGTAATTATAATATAATGATGTTTTTGGATGAGGCTGAGTGAGATATGAAGAATATGCAGATTGAGGAAATTGAACAATAGGGGGAAAATAATATAATTATCTCCCTTAGATTTCTGAGATCTGCTTAATTCTTTAGGTCATACCTTTAGGTCTTAGTTGCCTCTTTGCATGACATCCATGCCCATTTTTTTCAATCAAGTAATTTACTATTGTTGTTAGTGTTTACAAAATGTAAAGGCTAGAAAAAACACAAGGTTGGCATTGTGGTGAGAGCACTCGCCTCCCACTAATGTGGCCCAGGGTTCAAATCCTGGTGTCAACACCAGACATTTGTGGGTTGAGTTTGTTGTTGGTTCGATCTCTCCCTTGCTCTGAGAGGTTTTTCTCCTGGTACTCTGGTTTTCCCCTCTCTTCAAAAACCAACATTTCCAAATTCCAATTCAACCAGGAATAAGGCAAATGAAATGTGGACATGCTACCTCTAAAGGCTGGTTTTCACTAGCGACGGAGTCGGAGTCGTAATCAGAAACATGGAGTTTATGATCTAGTGAAAACAGCATTCCCATTCCGCTTACGACTGTGTTGCTTGCGTTCTGCTTTTGATCTAGTGAAAACGAGATTGTCGGAGTCAGAAGCAGAAGAGGAAGACCTATAAACCAATCACAAAGCGTGGGAATGTGCACTGTGATCAAGGTTTATCCTTCTGCTTCTGCTTTGGACACCAACAATCTGGTTTTCACTAGATCATAAGCAGAAAGTATGCGACAGAGTTGTAAGCGGAGTCTGAAGAAATGGAAACATTCTGATTCTTCTGACTCCAATTCCATCGCACTTATGACTCCGCTTTCGACACCGATTTTTTTTTTTCACTAGGTCATAAGCGCTCTTAAGGCTCCACTTACGACTCCAACTCTGACTCTGTTAGTAGTGAAAACCAGCCCTAAATCATTATTTTATTTATTTATTATATATTATTAGTGAAATGGTATACAGTATTATTGTATCTTTATGTTGTAGGAATTAGAGCGCACGGCAGCAGAGTTGCAGAGAAAAGAGCAGGAGTTACACAGAATGCAGTTTGGAGGTACTGAACAGTAGGGTTTCAGAATATTCTATTTTCATGTTCATTTTGGCTGATCAAAAACATTAAGTCATACTTCTTACAGGTCTTTAAGGTCAGAGCACACCAGGTGAAAAGTTGCAGCAACCCACTGTGTCGACAGATCACTCTGGCTTATATATATGTACAGGTTGCATGATGAGTTACAGGAACATGTTGCAGTGACACATCAAAGCGACAAATCACTTTGTGTGTACAGGAGAATTTTTGTAATAATCTTTGTCTCCACAACAAGTTGCAAAAAACATAATCAGACTGAATCTGTGCAACTTTTTGCAGTGACAAAATTCTGTTGTAGAGACAAAGATTTTCATAAAAAATTATCCAGTACATGCAAAGCGATTTATAGCTGCGATGTGTCATTGTGACATGTTGCTACAACATGTTGCCTAGTGTGTACTGACCTTTACCTGTCCAACTACCTGTTCTGTGCTACATGATTCTCGTAGTACAAAAATCAGTGAATATTAAAGTGTTAATGATCTGTCCTGGATGTAAGATTTGAGAGTTACACTGTATGTGTAATAAGGCCTTATGTGACTCCTGGGAGAATAATTATAGCGTTTTATCAGAAATCACTCAATCCAGGCAGTCCTTGAAATAAGCCTTTCACAACTATCAGTAATTTCTTTCAATACAAAATTTGCGAGATTTGTGTTTGCAGCGCACAATGCACCAAGGTTGGCAATGGGCCTTTAAGTGTAAGGTTTATTCATAAACTGAGATTTTTTCTTTGCCCACCTGAGGTAAAATTAAATTACTAGGGACCATCAGGCACCACCAGAAGACATCCTCGTAAAAACAACTTTTAAGTTAATTAATGAAGTAGTGCGGCTGACAATAATATTGTTTTGAACAGATAACTTGAGCTGTTTAAAGGGATGACAATAATTGTCATCTGTTTGAACGGCTCAAGTTATCTGTTCAAAACAATATTATTGTCAGGGGCGCAACTTCATTAATTAACTTAAGGCTCGGCTAACAGATCGAAATCAATTATTGATTTCGAGCTGTTAGCCGAGAGATCGAAATCAATTATTGATTTCGAGCTGTTAGCCGAGCCTTTCCTTTTTTGAATGGAAAGCCCGAGCCATTAGAACTGATGACAGTTTTTATCAAACGGATAGCCTGAGTTATTCAAACAGATGTCATTGCTTTTTCAAATGGATAACCAGATCTGTTTGAACGGATAAAAATTTTTTTGGAACTGATCGCCAGAGCTGTTCGAACCAGGGTTTGATCAAATACCAAATCTTTGCAGAAATAAGCCTTTCACAACTATCAGTAATTTCGTGGGACACAAAATTCTCAGGATTTGTGGTTGCGGTGCACAATGCACCAAGGTTCGCAATGGGCCTTTAAATGTGAGGGTTATCTATAAACCAGGGACCAACAGGCACTACTAGAAGATATCCTTGTAAAAACAACTTTTAAGTTAATTAATGTTTTCTAAAGGCTAATTTTGTATTACTTTTCCATCACTCGAAGGTACCCAATACTAATTTTCATCACAATTTCAACAATTTTTTTAAAATTTCTTCTAGTAGCATTACAATAAATGAAATAATAAATTAAATTAGATCTTTACATGTATTAACCTTTATATTGCAGGTTACAGAGAAAACAACTTTCCACCTCTGCCATCAAACTGCCCTTGCAAGCCGTGTTTTTTCCATGATATTACCATTGACATCCCCATTCCATATCAGAAGACGTGCAAATTACTTTTCTACAGATGGCAAGGTAGGGCTGGTCATGATCAAAACATGAATTGTTTTTTTTTTTGTTTCTTTCTTCCGTAGAAATATGCCATTGTGGTAGAAGAAAAAGAATGAAAGCAGGTTTTATGTCAGCCACTGGCTATTGGTGTGATTTAGCACCTGTGCATATTTAACCTACATCGTTAGGGCAGCGAATGATGTCATGTTTTTGAGCTGCACCTTTTTTCAAGGAGTACAAAGAAAAACTGGGTTTTTTCGAGAGGCTCTTAACCCCGCCAGGGCTCGAAAAAATAGGGAAGCAGCTCTCACAGTTTGCTTGCCTGGGCCCACTTCTTACTCGTCTTAGTTAATGATTTTGTTGGAGGGTGACTTGTCTGGATCTTTGCCCTTGGGCAGCAAGTAAGCTTTAAAAGTTACTTACCCAGCAAGAAAGTCTACTTGTCCGGGATTACTAGATGAGACTTTTTTGAGTCCTACCAAGCAAGCAGAAAATATAACGGAGGGAGTGAAGTTACTACTTACTTAAAAAACATCACCACTGGAGAAAAATTAAGTTTAAACCCTGCCTCTGATTAGAATACCAACTCCCCCTTGTCACCCTGCCTTGTTCAAATCATTCCTGTCTTATCAGGGTTCCAAGTAAAAGTCGACCATCCCATATGTACATTATTCTTTACGATAGACTATTAGTAAAATAATACTTCAATCTTTGTCTTGGTGGCTTGTATGATTGTCATGTGTTTATTATTTTTTTTATTAAAATGCTTTTGTCAAACTTTTAAATGTAAACCTAGAAAGGTGCTTTATACTTTGCTTTGAATTGGCATTCATTTTGAATTTGAAAGCTAAAAACTACAAAAAAAACCCTCTGCTTTTGGCAGTATTTACTTTGAAGTATGGTCATTCAATTCAAGTAGAATGTTTTGACCTGATCTCCGAGGTAAATCTGCAAATTGAATATAAGAAACTACTTCTGATCAGATGACCCAAGATTTGTGTATTAAATCCTGTAAAATACAACCCAGTAAAGATCTTCACCCGGCAGTTTCCATTAAACCTTTTTGATACCATCCAAATTGTTTTAATGTTGAATTGACCATAAATGATCTGATAGACTCCGTCTCTGAAGTAAATGCCTTTTGTCTAATAAGTGCCTCCCGGCCCACTATTGGATAAAAACATGTGAAAATGCTGTGAAAAACCTGTGAATTAAACTGTGAAAAAACATGTGAACTGTTCAATTTCACATGTTTTCTCACATGTTTTTCACACCTTTTTCACAGGGTGTAAAACTGTTGAGACCCTGTGAAAAGGGTAGTTTTCACAGGGTCAGAACCCATTCAAAACCCTGTGAAAAACCCTCTGAGTTTTTACCCTGTGAAAAAACCTTTGAAAGACCCTGTGAAAAACCTGTTAAAAACCTGTGAACTTTCACATTGTTTTTCACATGGTAGAAAATGTCAAAACCTGTGAAAAGGGCATTTTTCACAGGATCAGAACCCATGCAAAACCCTGTGAAAAACCCTGTGAATTTTTACCCTGTTAAAAAACCTGTGAAAGACCCTGTTAAGGTGGCTTGACTGGATTTTTGGGGGTTGATACCTCCCAAGTTTGAGCATTAACTACGTCGGCATGAGTAAAGATATGGAAAAACGATTACCACAACTGTATTATATAAAGATGAAAATTTCTTATGATCTGGGTTTTATTGCAATCGGAGTCGCCATGGCAACGTAATGACGCCATTACGTTTTTCATTTATTGTTGTGTTTCTCTGTACCAGGAGTTTTTTGAAGAAATCGCTTAAGGGAGTATATACCTGCCATAATTGCCTCCATTATGGCAAAGTTTAAAGAAATTCTATGAGAGCGTTTTCGAGATATTTTGAAATGCAGTTTAAGAATCATCAAAGCAGTGAAATAGCATGCTAGCCGCTCAATTCGCTAGTATTTTAAGAAAATGATAAGCTTTGGGAACGCGGCTTCATCTCATAGTGGTTTGATTCCATTGAAAACTGCATACAAAAAAAGAGGGGAATTGCTCTGGGCGATCGCGAGTAAGAAGAATTTTATTAACTTGCATTCAGCTGCTTTTGATACAGTTTTTGGAGGTAATTTGGTCCATGCCTGAAAATTTCGCATTTTTTCAAAAACGGCTTGATAAATTTTTTTATAAATTCGACAACTCCGAGATCAATCGTCAAGAACTATTCCCTGCAAGTTTCAAGAACATTGAAAACAGGGAAGCCTTTTAAGTAGGGACTCAAACATAACCAATTTCCCCCCCAGATTTTGTGTTTACAAGTGAGCGTCCTCATTATTCACTGGCATTGTTTTCAAGTTTCATATGCACGTGCACAACTAGCAAAAGATATAAATTTGCATAAAAAAAAAAACTCTCGATTACTTTCCGAAGAAATATCCGGTATATGCCAATAATTGGCTTGTCGTCACAGATAGCAGTGAGAGCCGAAACGGTGAACGTCTCGGCTCATCGTGTAGGATGCAATACTTATTATCTTACTCGGGTTATAACATCACAGAAACTCTCACAAAGATTTGCTCTGATGTTATAATGTAGCACTAACCTCTTTACCCGGTAATTAGCATATCCCGGAGATTTAACGGAGGGTCCTTTTTGATGCAAATTCTGTCTTTTTGCTAAATGTGCACGTGTATATGAAACTTGAAAACAATGCAAGTGAATAATGAGGACGCTCGCTTGTAAACACAAAATCTGAGGGGAAAATTGGCTATATTTGAGGCCCTGTTTAAAAGCCTTCCCTGTTTTCAATGTTCTTAAAACTTGCAGGGAATATTTCTTGACGATTGATCTCGGAATTGTCGAATTTATAAAAAAATTTATCGAGCGGTTTTTGGAAAAATGCGAAATTTTTAGGCATGGACCAAATTACCTCCAAAAACTGTATCAAAAGCAGCTGAATGCAAGTTAATAAAATCCTTCTTACTCGCGATCGCCCAGAACAGTTCCCCTCTTTTTTTTGTAGGCAGTTTTCAATGGAATCAATCCACTATGAGATGAAGCCGCGTTCCCAAAGCTTATCATTTTCTTACAATATTAGCGAATTGAGCGGCTAGCATGCTATTTCATTGTTTTTGTGATTCTTAAATCTGCATTTCAAAATATTTCGAAAACGCTCTCATAGAATTTCTTCAATCTTTGCCATAATGGCGGCAATTATGGCAGGTACATACTCCTTCAAGCGATTTCTTCAAAAAACTTCTGGTACAGAGAAACACAACAATAAATGAAAAACGTAATGGCGTCATTACATTGCCATGGAGACTCCGATTGCAATAAAACCCAGATCATAAGAAATTTTCATCTTTATATAATACAGTTGCGGTAACCTTTTTTCCATATCTTTACTCATGCCGACGTAGTTAAGGCTCAAACTTGGGAGGTATCCCCCTAAAAAAATCCAGTCGAGCCACCTTAAAAACCTGTGAACTTTTACAGTGTTTTTCACTGCGTATAAAATGTCAAAACCTGTGAACAGGGCATTTTTCACAGGGTCAGAACCTTTGGAAAACCCTCTGAAATGGGAGGAGTTTACCTGGCAGCTGCATGTTGCCAGAGATCTCCCCTCCACTCCCCAAACAAAAAATTAATGTTGAAGTCTGATTTCTGTCCCCAAGTCACAGGGAACCTGAACGCATGCATTTAAGCTGTATTAGCTAATAAAATAAGATTTATTTACCTGTGTTCCTGTATATATATGAGTCATTTTAAATTAGAAGGGATTTGAATCCGATCAGGAGATGGTTATAATTAACATTGCCGGTATCAAATGTTTGCTTGTCTGGGATTTCAATTTAACGGCCACAAGAAGAGAAAAGAGACAAAGGATGAAACTCAACTGTAGCCGGGTATTTGTACGATATATATATGACTCCACTTGATTTGACCAGTCTCACCCATGGAAATGCGCATGGAAACTTGATCTGGCGACCAGCAGCCTTTGACTGTAATCTCAGGGACACTTGACATTATATGAATCAATCTCCTGTTCGTGGTAGTATTGAAATGTTGTTTTAAAATTTTATTACTTGTGAGTCCAATTATATTTTTCAGGTATTTTCCTCAAATGCTGTCCAGGTATAAGAGAACAGAAATTATTATTACGATCATAGCATATTTTTACCAAGAGATTGCTATCAAGTGATCCTTGTCACAGTATTATTGGACATTTTTTCTTTTCATCAGTGACAAATTGGTTTAAAACATTAGAATTTACTACATGAGTGTTAAAATGTATCTCGCGCATTCCGTGTGGTATGGTCTGTTTTTCTACTTCTGACACACATCAAGTTGTCAAATCAAAACAAAAGTGACTGTGACGAGAACAATAGAATCATCCTGACAAAGCACATGTTTATGACAAATTTGCTTCTGGTCAAGTCAAGTGTAGTCACAGTACGGACGAAAAGTAGCCTCTAAAAACAACACAATTCTAAGCGGAACAATGGGCATCAAAACAAACAATACAATCAACAGCGGATAATTTAACCTTTAATCAATGGAGGTGTGGGATACTAGCCGATTTTGTTGAGTAACAAGGGAATTATGTCTAAAAAAAAATTGCCCTTATTTAGGTTTCATCCCTTAATAATTTATTGTCTCTTTTCTCTCTTCTTCTCTTTACCATGGAGAGTTAATAGTTAACAATATTGGAACTTGATACGTAACTGTTGCATCCTATTTATGAAGCACCAGACAAACAACCATTTGATACCTGAGCAACAGCTAGCAATGTTTGCCGTCTCTGATCTCATTCAAATCCCTTCCACAACAACTCATAAAGAAACAAGAACACAGGTAAATACATCTTATTATTTTCCTAGCTAATACAGCGTAAATACGTCTAATTATTTAATTAGCTAATATCTCATATAAAACTACACAAAATAAATTGGATCCTGATTGATGATGGTCTATATAACTTAAAAAAGTGTAGAGATACTCACATTGGTAGTCTTCAAATAACCACAAACTTTTTGTCAGATGAACTGGCATGATATGCATGAATGCTATATACTGAGTGCTTGATTCAGCTTGGCCATCAAGACACAGGCATTTTTACAGAAGTCTTTGTTACTGTTTATAAAAAAGTATTTAACTTCATTAGTTAAGTAGTTTTCATAGTCAGGTAGGTGATAAAAAGAAGTAGCTATTTAGTTTCACAACAATTTGAAATAAAAATCTGAAATAAAGAACAGATGAGAGGTGTGCTTGTTACAAGCTAAAACAGAAAAGAAAAGTCCTAAACTGTAAGAAATACTGTACTGTTACTGTTAGATAAAAAGGTGTTTAAGGATTAAGTTTTAATACCATGAGGGCGTGCATCCAAAACAATGAATTATTTTAGTAAATCACTGAGTTATTAAAAACTCGCCCCTTGTAAGGGAATCTGGAATCCTTGGCCTTACAATCCCGAAAATACAGCGCAATTAAGGACTGAAATGTAGTACCTGGAATCAAGAATCCAGATCAGATACTCCAAACAACATGTACGACGGTTAAATAGACAAAAAGGCTTGTTTTATCAATCCTGTATTATGGACCATATATAAACTGAAAGTGTTCATTACAAGGACTTTGCTGCACAGTTGTTGTTTAATACAATTCACTAGCTTAATAGCTCAACTTCAAATGAACGTAGGACCTGTTTATAGTAAAAAAAAATAAGAAGCAGAGAAGAGGCTATACAGCTATGTAATAACTAAGATAGTACGCGCGCTCTGATTGGCCGAGAGGCCTGTTTGCATGAGAGTATGTAAACATGGTTGTGACGCCAACTTGTTTGGCTTTCCGCGCGCTAATCACGCAAGCACGAATTTGAAAAAGGTTTTGAGTTGAAAAACTCGACAAGTTGACTTTATTTACCCATTTCCTCGTCGGCTGAAACTTGGAAAATCTTTAGAAACATGCTGTGTCAATTTTTTTTCGCTTGAGCTGACATTTTAAGCGAGAAAAACCCGTATTTTGGAAAGCATCTTATTTGCAAAACAAAGACTGATTACGCGTACAAGCTTCGTGTACAAGACTTCGCGACTGGTAAGAATTTCTCTTTTAATCAATGCCCTTAGCAAGAGCGTTTTGCTTTTTTTTTCTCGGGAAAGTTATTTTATAAAAGCAATAGAAAACTTTTTTCCTGTGTTTGCATAGCCTGATATAAACACTCAAGGGGTTGGGAGAATTCTCGACAGTTATGCAAACCCTCGACTTCGTCTCGGGTTTGCAAAACTGTCTCGAATTCTCCCAACCCCTCTCGTGTTTATATCAGGCTATGCAAACACGGAAAACGTTTTTTATTGCTTAAATGTAGTTCCTTTCTAAAACTCACCAGTATCAACATGTTTCTACAAAAGGCCCATTTCAAAATTAAAGGAAGGATAGCACTTACCTTTTCAGCCAGTCTTTGATTATTTTAAAAATGAAAACTTCATCGAAGAAAAGGCTATGATTACAAATCGATGTAGGGAAAAATATAGTCTTGTTTTTGTCTTTTCAGCTTTTACACGTCATCTCTATCTTTATCTTTGTTGTGATTGAACGAATGAAGAGAGTTTGGAAGCCGCGTTCAGAAATTCGCGCCAAAACCGCCAAAACACGGGTGCTAGGATCCAGTCTTTCATCGTCCGAGTGCGGCCATCTTGGTTTCTGTTGGTTTCTGAACGTTCGGATCGATCTAGATCGTCTTTGTGCATATTCTTTTTGTTTGACCAGTTAAATTAAAGAAAAATTTGTGAGGGACAAGCATGAGATCCAGACTGAGGTCGGAGCAAAAGAGTTGAGTTCACAAGTGAAGTCAGTCTCCGTTTATGATATTTTTACCCGTTGTTATACAGAAGCAGAAACTCAATGATACTAATATGCCGAATGGAAGAAAAAAAGTTCTTTAAGGTGAGTGCTTACGGCTGTATTTTTGGTCATTTTAATTACACAACACAATTTTTCTTGCTTTCTTTGATTTAAGCTTTAATGCATGAACGAATCTTGAGCGGATGCTGCTTTATTAATTCCATATCTGAAAGCTTTTCCCTTTTCCTGTACAAATTTAACACCCATTTAAATCTAATAAATTCTCGTCATTCTTTACCAGTTCTTCAATTAGGGTGGACAGACTTGCTTGAAGATGCTGCTTATGATAGGGTCATCCAGTGAATGAACTTACTCTTGCAGCGGGCTGGAGATTTAGCTACTTGAATTAGGGAAAACAGATAAGCATATAAATTTGAACTTTTACAGTAAGCTTAAGTTTTGTTTTTCTCTGACTAAGATGCTTCCTTCTTTTAAGTTATTTGATTCTATAAGTTGTTATTCTTATGATCAAAAACTCTCCTTTCTTTTTTGACATGAATTTCATTTAGAAATGCACAACCTCACTTTGATAAATTGAATATGATGAAAAAAAAGTCCTTTCCTGTCTCATTTTTTCTTAGCACCTTTAATTTGGTTCTCGAAGAGTGAAAGTTATATTGAGTTTCACATATTCTATTTGCATTCAGTTTGGAGTCACTATTTTGTGAAGAATTATGTGGATCGAGCCCCCTTGATAGCTGCATAATGATTGTTTTTAAAACAATTATTATTCATTCAAAATTATTTCCAAGTTAAAAACTTATGTAAGTTGCTGCCTCAATGTTCATAATACATATATTTGCATGTTCTTTGGCAGTGGATGTTTAGTTTTGATAGCAGATATTCTTCAAATAGCAGTTGTCATCCTTGATTCCTATTTGCTTTAGG
>NC_133205.1:24734821-24744821 GCF_958299795.1 Porites lutea | reverse complement strand
GACTTAAACTTTTTTATGATTACTGGCTCTCTTAGCTTCCCTATCCATTTCCTTTTTGTTGCAGCTTACTGTTTTGTTCTGTTCTTTAACTTCCTTGCTGCAATGGCCCTACTGATCAAGGGACCTGGTGAATCAGAAATGGATACTGGTGCAACTTTTGGCCTGTCAGCCTTATACTTAATAGCTAATGTCCCCTTATCCTTCATTGGCTGGTACAGGACATGCTATCGTGCTTTCAAGTAAGTTTTTTTGTTTTACACCTGCATGCAGGACTGGAAATGTGGGCCATTTTGCAAACTGGCCGCATATTTCCCACCTTGAAACTTTTCCAGAGGACCCAGTCTGCAAATTTGGTATCACACTGATTCCACGACCATATAATGAATGAAGAACATTTGGGATCAATTTAGGTTTCTGGGAAACTGCCCACCCACCCCTCCCCCAAGGGAATTGTCAGAAATTAGTATGGGGGGGGGGGGGGGTGGGAATTTGAAATGGGGGTTCGGAAATGAGGTGACCCATTCCTGCCATGGGAGTGAAATTTGCTAACCCTCCCCTTGAGCTTGGCCTAAAATATCATGACCCTCCCCCTATTGTATAAATGAGAAAATCTAGTTCTTGCAATACACTAGGGTGAGTCAGTATTGTGAAAACTCAAAATATATTTCTAATCTGTTCTTAGTAGTAGGGGAGGCACCGGTTACTCCGGTTCTTTGCAGGGGAATTCTATTAACTTGCGGGGGGGAATACATTAACGCAGGGGCAAACATAAAACACATTTTCTCGGGGCAGTACACATAGCAAAATCCTTGCGCTTTTTCTACCAATTCCAACGTTAAGCGGAGATGAAACGGGCAGAACTGACCGGGTAAGGAACTGGTTTTATCTTCCGTCAGCAGAGGTGAAGCGCTCGATTCGACTTGCATGTTTGAAACAATGTTTTAAAAAATGTTGGTGATAGTAAGACTTTTTCCTTAGCAAAGCGATTGCGAGAATGAAGTGCTGAAGGGAAAGTGCGCTTTTATGTTAAACACATAATAGATTGTTTACTATCCAATCAGGGTTAAAAGAGTAGGGACATGATATCACTTTTCTATTTATAGATTATGATGTCAACATTTTTTGATGACGTCAAGCCCTAGGGTATTCTGACGTCACTTGCTCCTTGCCAGCTACAAATAAACTATGACATCATCCTATCTTAATGGCATGCATGACGTCATCGGCATTAATTTAAACTATGACATCATCCTATCTTAATGAGATGCATGACGTCATCGGCATTAATGTATTCCCCCCGCAAGTTAATAGAATTCCCCCGCAAAGAACCGGAGTAACCGGTGCCTCCCCCACTACTATAGCTGTATAAATACATTTTAGATGACAGTATTAAGAGTCCGACTCTGATTCTGACAGCTGATCACTTGACAGAATAAAGAACTTCCTTTTTCTTCTCTGGGTAAACCTCTACATGATCATGGGCATATATTTGCATGACCCTCCCTTTTAAACGGCCCAATTTTCATGACCCCTCCCTTTTCTGCAGTCTCAAAAAAAAAAAAGGGAGTAGGGACGAGGCGTTTGAAATACCGCCTGCCAGAAAACCCCGGTATTTTGAATAGTCCGCACACCAGTGTGCGGGGAAACGGATTGGTCGAGGGCCATACATATGTCAATCATGTTAGATGAGCCTTCGCGTATATTTCCCAATTTAGGGAGCAGATGGCAAAGTGGAGAAGACGTACATGTAAAGTGATTGTGATTTCCGCTTTAAAAAGAGCATAATTGATGACCAAATTGCCGAAATGGCGTCTTTAAACTTCACAGCCCTGGAATTGTCTTAATTTAGCCGTAAGAAACAAAGGTCAAAGAAAATTAAAACACTTTACGACTGCATCTGAGATCAAATCCTATCAGGAACACCTACAGAAGAATAAACCACCGGAAATGGTTACTCAGTATGCATGTAACAAACCAGCTTCATGACCTTTTAATGTTAAGCCTAGTGTTTATGCCTGCCCATATGTAGCAATATTTAATCCCTGTTGATTCATATTTGATTTGGACATGATTTCTTTTAAATTTAAACCTCGCATCTAAAATTCATTTAAATTTAAAAGAGTTTCATTTAATCCTTTGGAGATTTCATTTAAACTTCTTACGAAAATCCATTTAATCTTCGATTAAATTATGGTTTAAACTTTGACATTTTCATTTAATTCATTCTATCCATTTAAATTTAAACTTTGGAATTCCCATTTAAAATTTACAGAAAAATGTCTTTTAAACTGCTGAATTCTAACTTAATCCTTTAAATTGAAACGTTAACAAATTTCTTTTTAACTTAGCAATGTAAATTACATTTAAACTGCGAAAGTAAAATTCATTTAATCTTCCTGAGGCGAGCTCCGCCGGGATCACGTGCTCAGGTCAAATGGCAAGGTCACATGTCGTATCCTCGGCTACCATTTTTATCTGCAGTAGAAAGTGTGGACGAAGGAACAAAAGGAGGAGTGAGCGAATTACTAAGCGAAGCGTCAAGGCTTCTGTCTTCCAGCACCTCTTTTAATGCTGCTTCAAATTCCACTTGTCCAGCTGCGATACCACAAAAAACATCGACTAGTTTTAAAAACTAGCTAGCTTTAATTTGTACCCTTATTCTTCTGATTGGTATTCTTCATTTTAAATAAGAAACTCTTCTTCAGTAACTGAGCCTTCTGCGAAAGAAATTACATGCGAGTTTCGCATATGACTTCACCATCCTCTGTTTTGTTGTCTGATCGTAAATTGCAAATTTTCGCGCCTTCTTACCGTCATGGGTCAGGCCGCCCGTAAAGCAGCCAATCGTCCCAGTTTACGGTAGAGAGCTATCTTAAATTCCCTAATCTTCTACAGAGACCGGTGGATGAACTCATAGATTGTTCACCGTCCCCTATTTTCCCGTAAGATCGTCGAGATCGAGCGCTATGCGGTACGGGTTGTCATGTTGGATGAGTGTCAAAACTACTTAGGGGGCGGAGGAAGGTTTGGGAGGAAGCGAGAAAAATAGAGGGACTGTAATAACATCACTGCAGCTCGCCTTCAGGAGGCATGACAGGAATTTTACGCCTTTTACCATTCATTCATTAAGAAACTCTGCTGGCAGTGAAAAACATGCCAGACACATAATTTCAATTCGTTTAGGAGAAACGGTGTTACAACATTCCCCTGGCCAAGCTGCTTCAAAAGCATGTTGGCTTATGTGATTCATCCGCAAAATGCCTAAATTCCTTCGTGTGTTTGGGCAAGATGTGCCTTATGCTATTATGAAAGTGTACGTTTTATAGAAACGACGACTTGTCAAAGCCTTGTCAGTATCGGCAACTTAAACTAAACCCGTTGTCACTTGACGCAAATTAACATCTATTGTCTAATTACTAATCAAACGCCTGCGTTGCTGGTACAACGCACTCCGTGAACGCGAGCTGCAGTGATGTTATTACAGGCCCTCTATTTTTCTCGCCCCCCTCCCCCTAGAGCTACATGTACACATGATATCCGATGTCCGCCCCCTCGGTCATTTGAAAATCAAGATGGCGGCCATTAACTGTAAGACACCCTATATCACAACCGCTATCTCACCGAAAAATAGGGGGCTATGAACAGTCTGTTTCGCTCGGCATCCCCTGAGCACGCCTGAGAGTTTCGTTGATTGTCGCCTGCGGTATCGCAGCTGGACAAGTGGAATTTGAAGCAGCATTAAAAGAGGTGCTGGAAGACAGAAGCCTTGACGCTTCACTTAGTAATTCGCTCACTCCTCCTTTTGTTCCTTCGTCCACACTTTAATTTACATTGCTAAGTTAAAAAGAAATTTGTTAACGTTTCAATTTAAAGGATTAAGTTAGAATTCAGCAGTTTAAAAGGCATTTTTCTGTAAATTTTAAATGGGAATTCCAAAGTTTAAATTTAAATGGATAGAATGAATTAAATGAAAATGTCAAAGTTTAAACCATAATTTAATCGAAGATTAAATGGATTTTCGTAAGAAGTTTAAATGAAATCTCCAAAGGATTAAATGAAACTCTTTTAAATTTAAATGAATTTTAGATGCGAGGTTTAAATTTAAAAGAAATCATGTCCAAATCAAATATGAATCAACAGGGATTTAATATTGCTACATATGGGCAGGCATAAGTGTTGCAAAGGATGAAGATTTACTCAGTCAAAGTTTAGAATGTTACATGCACTGTTTAGTGCTAGTAACCTTCGAGCGAGAGCCGAGAAAATAAAAAAAACCTCTGTTCAAGCGAACTCACAAGGTCACGTTTCACATTGTTACGAGCTTAGGAGTCGTGTTTAGCCTGTCAACGCTTATTTCTAAACTGTCTCGCGCGAAAATAATCGGAAGTTTCAAATTGCAGGTTTCTCTTTGATTGGCTGATTTAACTGGGATCAGCTAACGTGACAAAAGTGGGCGGCATTCGAAAAATCAAGGTTCTCTGGCAGGCGGTATTTCTCGCGGCTCCGCCGTCAAATCTCACTCGACTATATTACAACGACTCCGCCGCCAAATCTCACTCGACTACTACACAATACCGACAGCTACGCAGGCTACCCCCCCCCCCCCCCCCCTGCTAATTTCTGACAAGTCCTTAAGCCAACATTTTGCCCTAAGCGAGTAGTAAGTGATAATGTTGGCTTTGGGGAGGGGTAGGTGGGCAGTTTCCCAGAAACCTAAATTGATCCCAAATTTGCAGTAAAAATTAAACCCAACATATTCCCATGCAGTGATATGAAAAGTATCTTGGTGAAATGAAATCCCTTTAGATCCGTAAGTTGTAGTTAGGTGTAAATTAAACTGAAATTGGGCATAATTATTGCTTTTAATTCACTTTTTCGTTGATCAAAGAGAAAACCTTCTAACACCTTTACTGGTATGGATGCTTGTCTTTGGTTATAGTACAGCCTAAAATCAAGTTGATGACTGATCCTCTTATAAATTCATGAAGGATTTGAAGACTTGATTGGCGATGATTGATTCTTGTGTTTGTTACATGTTTCCTGTCAGAATAACCAAACCGAAACAGCCTTTGTTAAAGTTTCAGTTAGTTGGAATCAAGTGTTTTTTCCTTTTTTTGTATTTTTCAGGAATGACAGCTCCTTTAACTACATAATTTTCTGCCTAATCTTTTTTCTGCACATAGGAATAAATATTTTTTTCTGTCTTGGAGTTCCTGGTACAGGAGCATGGTAAGTTCTGAGCATACTTAAAAAATCCTTATAGGTTACCCTTGTCCTTTCAACACAACACACAGGAACTTTTAATATTATATCCCATTAAAATTTAATCTCCGATTAGCTAATCAGCCTTCGCACAACTGAGCCCAAGGCATTTCCTCTATTTATTATCATTCAATCATGGGTATTATCTTCAGTAAATAGTTGTTAAGTCAAGGGCATACGTCTGTGGTTAGTCAGCAGTATTAATTACCGATTATTGATTATCATTTAATCATCCCCAGGTGATCTGGCCGTCAATGATAAGCCAATCAACATTGAGCCAAAATTATTTTTAAAGCTGGACAGAATTCTTTCTGTGCCTAGACCGTACAAACCAGCAGCTTTGATGGATTGTCAGAAATACCACTGTTTTCAGTTAGAAATATTCACAGTCGTCCATTCATATAAGTACTTCTCATCTTTCTGATACCATCTAGAGTTCTACATGTAGCACGACGTTGGTAACAATCCCAAAATTCATGATAAATTTAGCACTCTAACTACCTGAACCACCATGAAATACAAAAATGAAACTGATGGCTACAGGCCCCTTGTGTCATCTGGGCTTCGTATTCTTCTGTTCAAAAGCATTTTCACGGATAAGTTTCTCGTTTCTTTATAGAGCATCAAATCATTACATTGCAGGCGAAAAGAATAACTTTTAAGCTTTCATTTCTGAATTGAAATTTAGCACTAACCCTGGGTTGTCTTAACCCTGCTTTGAACAACCCGGCCCTGGACTGTATTATTATACTCATGAGATTTACTTTATTTATTGTTTGTTTGTTTTCTTTTTTCAGTGGTTTTATCAATGCAACTGAGGAAATACACAACAGTGTACCAGTTGGAGCCATGATGTTTGTGGCCGGGGGACTGTTCTTTCTTGGTGTGATCGTAGATATTTTTCTTCTTATAAAGGTTTGTCTTCTATATAATCGTGCCAGCTAATTGTAGCAAGCTAAGAGGTATCATATGATAAATCAATCTGATTCCTGGAGATATGTTTGTAAAAGCGGGGTTTGAACCCTGGTTTGACATGTCATTATGCATAACGTTGTATACAATTACAAGATGATCTTCACAGCTTGGAAAAATGGGAATCCGACTGGTGTATTGAATTTAATCCAAGCAAGTGCAACGTTATACGAGTAACACGGAGACGTACACCTTTCATATTTCAGTACAAACCTCATGGCAAGGTCCTGGAAACTGTTGATACTACCAAATATTTAGGGATCAACCTCTCGCACGTGATTTACGGTGGAATGGTCATGTAAATGAAATTACCACCAAAGCAAACAGGACTCTGAACTTTTCTACGCCGCAATCTCCGCACTTGTTCGGCCAAATCCAAAGAACGAGCATACAAAGCCCGTGTGAGACCAATTGTTGAATACAGTGCCGATGTCTGGGACCCTTGCGTAGCTAAGAACGCACAACAGTTCGAAATGATTCAACGCCGAGCAGCTCGCTGGGTACTCGGGTGCTACGACAGATTAGACAGTGTCACTGATATTATATCTTCTCTCAAATGGAGATCTCTGGAGCTCAGGCGATCTCACGCACGTCTCTGTCTGCTGTACAAACAGTGTAATGGATTAGCCGCTTAAGATTGCGACAAGCTTCAGAGAGAACATAAGAGCAGGATGGACATCAGGCTCTCGTCTCTCAGTCATCGATTTGAGTAGCTACGTTGTACACGTGATTATTACAAGGACTCTATTTACCCTAGGAAGTTCACAGTGGAACAATCTCTCACCAGAAATTATAGCATCTACTTTGTCATGTTCATTTAGGCAATCCCTGTGTAATCTTACATATTGATTAGTAATTTTGTGTTTTTTTTATTCATCGTCGTAATTTTTATTATTTAAAGCAGTCTGCAATACTCTGTTAACCGTTTAAGTCCCAATAGTGACCAACAGCAAATTTCTCCTAACGATATCCATACATGGTCATGAGATTAGGTTATGAGAATTAATAAAATGATCATCTAAGAGAAAATACTTTGATCTTTTATCAAATTCTCTTAACTAATTCTTAAAGGAAATGTATAGAGATCAGTTTGGAGAATTTGTATGTGGATATTGGGGCTTAAAGGGTTAAGAGTGAAGACTTAATCGTAAAGTAAAATATTTATTGATGTTCACAGGTACACAGGATATCCCGCATGGCGGGTGCAAGCTTTGAGAAAGCTCAGGGAGAGTTTGCACGCGGAATGCCAAGCAACCCGCATGTGCAGAACGCAGCCACAGAAGTAGGTGATAACAGGAAGTGATCAACAGGTTTAAGAGGACATTATTATCACATAATTATGGAAAAACTGAGGCTGAGAAGCTGTTCATAGACGTATCTGGATTCCAAAAATATAGAGACTCTATTTGGTAGTGGTATTAAGTTGATCAATGCAACTTTAAACCTGAATCTTGGTTGCATTTTTTTTTTTTTTTGAAATACCAGGTTTCTTCATTAATCAGGGCTCAAAAAAGCCCGATACACCTGGTATTCTTGGACAAAACACTGCAATTTTTCTTGCTGGGCGAGTAACTTTTTAAAGCTTATGTGCCCAATGGGCAAGGATCCAGGCAAGTCATCTTGTAACCGAATCGTTCAGCAATGGATCTGTGCAAGCAAAGTGTGAGAGCTATTGTCCAAAGGACAAGGTGGAATTCGTCACTTTCGAAACGAGAAGGGGAACTAGACTCCGTTTCTCGAAAGGCGGGGAAAGGTGTTTTATGTTTGCCGTGTGGGCATTCAAGATTCAAGTTTCAATAATTCTGATAATGATACAAAGAAGCTATCAGTTAACGAAGCAAAATTGACTGGTTTGTGAGCTAGGAACTGTGCTACTATTACAAAGGTTTTGATTTTGAAATTTACCTTCGGGCCCCGAAAAGTTTCCGGGCTTTTCGAGAAACAGGTCCCTGGGGCCGAGTTCACTTTCGCAAAGACTTCTGGGACTGTTACTGGAGACAGGGAAAGAGTTGGCCAATGGCTGACAAGCTCGTTCCCAGTAACGATCCCTGAAAAAATTTCATGACGCATTTCGGCTCCAGTTCCCTTCTGTTCTCGGCGAATTGCATTTTTTTGAGCCCTGCCTAAGTAATGAATTTTTCAAAGTTTCTCATTCTAAAGACTTGCTGTCTTTACAGAGGAGTAATTTCAGGAGTTGTTAGCTTTTCTACCAGTCGTTTTCAGAAAATTCTGAATGTAATGTTTAGTGCGGCCAATTCCAGCCATCATGAGTTTTGAATTAGTAGAGGAAGGCATATATTGACAGTATAAAATTAATTTAAGAGCCACTTAGTACAAGGAGAGCCAACCAGAGTTACTCTGTGACATTTTAAAGGTGTGTTATTTTTTATACGTCATTGTGGTGAAATGTCGCGTAGACCTGTAAAGAATTAAATTGCTTGTAAACATAGTACTGAGGTGGTGTAACCTACAACCGACCAAACGTGGCAAATTGTAAAATTAATCTTATTTGTTGAAGGATATGAAGTAAACAGTGCAGATTTACCAAACGTACGCTGATTTTATGATTTTATAAGGGTTTTTTCTTCTCAAAATCGGTTTAGCGTAACGTAAATATAGTTTGAGTCTCACGCGCGCGAAAATACAGTGAATGAAATTAAAATACAATGACTGTCACCACAGCTCGGCTGGCTATCCTCTTTTGGTGTTTTCATTGAAATATGAGCATCGTCGAACTTTTATACACGTATAGAATAGAAAGTGAACGTCAAGCCGGCTACAGGTCATTGCAAAATAAAGGCCGGGTTTGAACGAAAATGTTTCAGTAAAAGTTGTTGCCTGCGGAACAGGCATTAGTTTTTCGCGTTTTTTAGCTAGTGGAGACAAGCGCGAAGCGAAGTCTCCAGGATTATTAGGAGTTTCCTGGATACGTCACAGATCTTCTCGTGTCCCGTACAAACGTGAGTCACCAACTCTCCCGGATGAAACTAAATTTGAGCCAGTACTAGAAGCTTGAATTTAGCCTAAGCCTCTTATAACAAAAAAAAATAATTATTTCTCCCAATTCATTTTTTCGATCACAGCACGGTTTTTGTGGCATATCACTATTGTTTTGGGAATGGGGTAGCATGTACACAGACGTTGTTTTATTTTTCTTTTCGTTCTCTTCGAAAACATCGGCGAACGCGAAGGACACGAACTTTGAAGAGAAAATAGAGGGTCTGTGAACAGGCTAGGAATGGGGATGCCTAAAACGCGGGGATGCCCATATCACTCGTGTAACAACGATACTCCCTGAGCCACACCCATAATTTGGGACTAGGTTGATTTGTGTTTCTGGGGGAGGGGTAAAACTGTCGGCCTCCACCTCTGGAGAGTTTGGCATCGGTAGGCGTTGGTGCTGAGTTTGGTGCTGAGTTTTAGTGGGGGACTTGGGGATCCATTGGGCTGCCGACTGCGCGTTTTTAAGCCGGGGCTGTACAGTGCCTTCCTCTGGACTGTTATGAATTAAAATAGGCCAGTTAGCCTTATGAAAAAGAAACGATTGGCATTATTTTTAACTGGGGCATATAGCATATTCCTTTCTTGAAAGGAAAGATTTTTCACACGCAGGGAGTCGAGAGACCTTTAACAAATTAAAACTTTGCCCGTGGGGACCGTGGGAGGTCCGCTTGTTTCTGCAGCTCCCTCGCAGGCTGTCATCGAATACTGTATTCAGATAATCATCCCGCGTATAGGGTCAACAACTCCACGCAATAAGTTAATC
>NC_133205.1:24472321-24724821 GCF_958299795.1 Porites lutea | reverse complement strand
TAAGGGAGTTCCTCTACAATAAAATCTGGAGGCCGGTGTGATCCAAATGGCTTCATGTGTCCCCGTTTAAACATCTCATCAGTTGTGAGATCATTCTTGTTGGCACTACAGGATTCACTATACTGACTGGTGTAGGAATTGGAACCTGCCTGGTTATTACACCGGTCATGACAAAGCATAAGGTTGGGAAGAGTAAGAATCAGAAGGAAAGAATAAAGCCAGATGGGTCTTGCAAAATCCATTTTTTCCAACAAGAGAGAAGAAAGTTTTCACCAACCTTCAGCTCCCTGTACCCTGAAGATAATGATGACTATTAGCAATTAAACGCACATATGAAGCACATGTCAGAATGAACTTTAATGAAACCAGAAAAATGACAACTAAAGTTAACAATACTTAGAATAAAACAGTAATTAACACTCAAATATAAAACTAGGATACTCAAATCACGGTCTGGAATTTTATTACACCTTCATTATATTCTGGTACTCTCATGAATGGTTAATTACAAATGTCAGAATAAATTAAGAACTTAAATTAATGAAGTAAGCGGAAGTGGTACTCTCATGAATGGTTGATTACAAATGTCAGAATAAATTAAGAACTTAAATTAATGAAGTAAGCGGAAGTGGAAATGTATTTATCATGGGTTATGTAACCTTTTCTTTGGGGTGTTACATGGTATGCTGTTCTGTTGTTTCATTAGCGGTGGGCTATATATATTTGAGTTGTTCTCATTTATATTCATTCGCGTCTTACGACCGTCCCGACGCCCTCAAAATTAAATACCCAGTGATCAGGGGTTTCTCTTCGACGTAGTTTTTTGCATGCTGCTATATGAAAGGTTTAGCACGTTTTGTATGTTTACTGAATCATTGTTATACGAGCATAGTTTAGATCATTTTGTTGGGTTGTTTTTCTTGCTGTAATTTTTTACATTTCCGAGTTTTCATTCTGTTTGTTGTATTATTTCCATCCATTCTGTTGATGAAGGCATAATAACGAGGGTCGCACACGGCTCGTGTTGACACACCCCAATTGAGGTTGCTTGTTACATGATAAATGTTTTATATTCGTTTGAGCGGGGTAGCGAATTAGAATATAAAATAGATTTATTAAAACCTACCTGAAGTATCGATAAAAGCGTGGACATAAGTAATGAACTTTAATACTCTTCATAATCATAAGCTTACTCTTCATAAGCATAAAATTGATTAGTTCTATTTAAGGCTAATGTTTTCTTTCCTAGTTGCAGATATGATATCAGACAAACTTCAAGAAACTTTTCCAACCAAAAGATGCGCTGCACCATGGCCATTGAACTGTATTGAGAAGCGCGAGTTCTGTGTGACCAGAGCTTACCTTCAGTTTACAAAAGCTGACTGTTATGACATTTATATCTGATGAAATCAGGAGACACAGCATGAACCGCAGCATTTCACTCTACAACAACAGAGTTTTGCGACAGCTGTAGTTTGCACCTGTCCATATGTCGGCTACGTTTGGTCTCCAGTGGCACTGCAACAGCTAATCAGCCTCGTCCTGACAAAGAGGTGTCAGTTGTGTTTTCCAAAAACAGTGATCCAGTTGACCAGCGGTTTCAACTCATGCGCTCTGACTTTTCTCATTCCCAGTCTTACTCGCTTATCTTCACCTTTTTGGCGGTCCTTATTTTCACCATTTTTCAGAATTGCTGTCAAGTTTTGCGTCGAAAATGGATCCGAAGCGTCAACTTAAAATAAAGACAGGTGTACTAAAAAGGTATGTTTCTTTTGCGGAGAATTTTTCACAAATGCGACGTATGTATAATAATAATACTCTGCCTTTTTTGGGTTGCACTAACTATATATAACTTGCGCGTTATATTGACGATCGTTATTATTTGACTTACGCTTGAGCTTAATTTGTTTTTCAAACTGTGATAATCTTTCCGTCTTGTTTAACATTTGATTCCCAAGTAAGGGTGGCAAGCTATGCCACCCTGTTTGACTGCCTTAATTCCATGGTCAGCATCCATTGTTTTCTTAACTGTGATCTTTATGGCCGTGATCTTGACGTCGCTTTCCTTGATCAATCGAAAGTTGTCTTTTACTTTGTCTTTTGTTTGTTATTCCGTGTAATTGCCAAAACAAAAAAAGAATATTTCATCAAATGTCCTGGGGCTGATATGAATTTCTTAATGATCCCATTTTCTATTAAGATGGCTGTGAGGTTTGTAACTATCAGCAGAGCTTTATAAGCGTGAATTTGAGTGAAAACCACCGCTTATAAGAACTAAAAGAAGACAATAGACCTTTTTCACGCGGTGCACGAGGCTAGCTGTGCATAAACAAAGCTTTTAAAATCTCCTGAGATAAAATGGCCGCCACGTGACAAAGGTCTATGGGGGATGTTCCATTTTTTATCCGCACCCCCTAAAGATGACTGAAATCCAAACCCTCAATTTTTTTTGGCACCTTTGAAAAATTTGTCCCAGAGTCCAAATTTGTTGACTTCTTTGAAGAGAAAATCTGAACTCTCCTGTTCGAAAACCCATCGTCCTTTGGGGGGGATAAAAAATGGAATGTTCCTAGTGCTTGTACATCTGTTATGGAACACTTCACCCTGACAGCAGAGGCTTTCTTTCGCTTGCACAATTTTTTCCTACTTGAGAAAGAGTCTGCGTAGATCAAGTAAGATCTTTGATGAGCATGTGCAGCATGTTGCTGGGATATAGTCTTGAACCAGGTCTAGTTGCTGTGCGCTTGTTACAGCATGCTCCATTGTGACCATTAGTTTATCAAGAAATGGATTCTCACTCTTCAATAAACCAGTTTGATGACAGAAAACAAGATACCACCTCAAAGCCTTGACACCATTTAGACAGAGCCTTTTTTCCCCTCACTCAAGAAGACAAAAGGAAGATCTGCTTGCAGGGCAGGGAACACTTCATCTGCTAATGAGCTTTATTTGAGACCTCCCATTGTTTTTGATAACTTTCGAACTATGAATATTATAGTTATCCTCTTCATACCCAATATTCTGTTATTCTATTTAATTGATCACCTCAGACATGTACATATAGTACAATGTTCGGTTAAATCTCTTTAATAATATTGAAACCAAAGGGACAGTAGCCTTTGATGCAGGCGTACTTGATACATGTAGGTGAGTGGCCTGTATGTTTCAGCCACAACCTGTGATTTGGAAAGCAGAGGAAGATTGGGGAGAGTGGAGCAAATAAAGCAGCATGCAAAGAAAGTTGTGTCCGATAGCCTGGGGCTAGTGGATTTTACTATGGGGCTAGTGAATTCTGTTCTTACCTTGCCCGCCTGGCAACTGAAATTTTTTAAGGAATTCAAATCACATAAGAACTGTTATCAACCCTGCTCATCATCAGGCTAGTTAAAATGACTTTTGTGCTAGTACGTGCTAACTACAGCTTGCCCGGTTTCTAATTTGCAGATCAAGCAAGGAAAAGGTGATGTATGAAAAGGAAGTTGTAGATCAAACAGCAAAAGTTGAGAAGATGAAAGAAGAGAAAAAGGATGAGCACGACATTAAGAAACAGGTTTGTTGTGTGACAACATTAGAATTATTGTGCGCCACAGTGAAGAAACTTTGTATTTATGCACATAAAAACTCTTATTTTCTATCCTGTGTTAATTAATAATATTTCTTTATGCGGAGTTTCTATCATTCTTTGCTTGTGATGCTATGTAGTTCATTAATCTAAGAATATATGAATAACATTTTATTTATAAAATCTATGAGTTCTTAAGGGCATTATTTTGCAAGAACGATGTTCCTACAGTTCTTTAGTCTAAGACTAATTGTGGCTTCAATTAAATTACAGATAGAAGTCCTTGAAGAGTCCAAAGTTATGATTCCAGATTGCAAAAGGAGAATTAAGACTGCCTATTCAGACCTGCAGGAACTTGTGGTAAGTGATAGTGATTCATCCAATGAACATTTTGAAACTTATGCTATATGGCTTTTACCACACTCTGTGTGTAGTTCATGAAATTATTAATTCATGATTAATATCCATTGTTAGTGGTTAAGACATAAATAGGAAAATATAAGTCCGGTGAGAGTGTGTTCTATGCTAAAAATCTAAAAATCGTTGTCTTCCAGGTCCTGGAAAACTACTCAAAAATTTCCTTTTCTCTTTACTTGACTGGACTTTCATAAATATTTTATTGCTGGATGAGTATGTGGTGTCATATAGGTTGCATTGTAGGATGGGAACTGTTAATTTCTTGAGGAAAACTACTGTTACATTTACGTTGTAAAAGCCTTTTACAAAATAGTGAAAGGTTTGTGTTCAGTGTTCTGTTTTTCTTTTTCCATATTGTACCTTGAAAAACTTCTTGTATTTCATTCTCCCTCACTGAGAAACTCTCAGAAATATTGAGTTTAATTTGTTGCAACATGCAGTGTGACAGTCAAGAAATGGCAAGTTCATTTAGTTAGAAATTGATGGATGAAAAGCCACAAACCACTAACACACTTGATTATTTTTACTTTCTTGTCTTTAGACTAAAACAGAGAATGATCTAGGTGATACAGAAGAATACAAAGCTGCCAAGCAACTTTTGGAAGAAACCAAGCTAGAAGATTAACCACTTGACAAGAAAATTGACCTAATATACACCATCCCTTCTATTTACAGTGTGAAGATACTAAAAAGAGTACGCAGTTTATCACAGTCAATATATAAGGGTAAATGTATAGTGTTCACTTCAGTGATGGTGGACACATGCTAGAATGTTAAAAATACTTGATCAAACACAGAAAAAGGTTTGCTTTTTAACTTTAACTTATAATGGAAAAATACAGTCAACTCTCTTGCTAAGATGGATACGGTCGGGTTGATCTGCACTTTTTGTTTTCTGGAGATAGCCTGCATAAAATGCCTTTTGTTCTCACTTTTCAACCGAGTGAGGAACACTAGACACGTGTGACAGGGTAAGGCATAGCAAAAAAATGCTTTTGCCCGTCGTGCGTGTGGCACTTCTTGCTCACTTCACGATTGCCTTTGCTCGCCTGTAATACACAAAAAAATAACGCCTGTTCTGCAGGCTAGAACTTGTTTTGTTTGATAGATCAGTTACTGCAGATGGACAAGGCAAAGACAGTGTAAGATACAATTATAGTGTAGAGAGGAGTAATTAAACAGCGCAAACAGCAAGTACTTTGGTGGACGCCAGAGTTTGTGACTGTTCATGGATAATAGTCTTTCGATTATCCATGGTCTGTTCTTTAATCTTTAATCACAGTTCGTAACCGTACATAACTGATACAAATGAACTAATACTAACATATACAATCGAACAAAAATACAAAAATGGTTAACAGGACGGTAGTAGGGGGAAACCAAATTCCCATGCTAAGACATACCCTCCAAAAAAGAAAAAAGAAAAAAAAAATTAATTAATTAATATATAAACATATACTGTGGAACTGTTTAAGGTTGAAAAATACCCTAAAAAGAGGATCATTTTGAAAATTTTCGAAAGTGACAGCTTAACCTAAGGTTATGGAAAACTTGAAAAGGTCATGGAAAAAGTCATGGAATTTGAAGAGCTCAAATGAGTACAAACCCTGTTAATCAAGGTTGCAGTAACTGTTATCAGCCTTGACCTTTGGCTCGGCTGGTAACACTTACCTCAACCTTGATTATTCCGGATATCACAAAAACCTCATCCAATAATTGTTTATTATTGTTCATCAGAGATAACAGGGTTTACCCTACCAATTGATAATCAAGTAAGACTGGAAAAATCTCTTTGTAAGAATTCCATTTGCTTTTCATCTGCATGCATGAAGTAATATTAACGTTTGAGTTTTGTTGACTGTGGACCACTTTTAGTAATATTTTAGAACACTCATTTTGTGGTATGGTTTACAACAACAACAGAAAAAAATGTATCGTTAGAAAAAAAAAAGTTGTCAATGGATAACTGCTGCATTACAAGTCCACTAAAACGCTAATATTTTTATTCGTCATATTGTTCTGTGGTTGATCAAACATTTTCCATAATTGGTTATAACTTCTTTAAGGGTTTTCAATCAATGATTGATTATAATCAATGATCAGCACATCACTACTTGTAGGTATGACAAAGAAACTTTTTTCCTCATGA
Source organism: Porites lutea (assembly GCF_958299795.1). Taxonomy (NCBI): domain Eukaryota; kingdom Metazoa; phylum Cnidaria; class Anthozoa; order Scleractinia; family Poritidae; genus Porites; species Porites lutea. Next base: position 24,718,693 of record NC_133205.1, on the reverse strand, counting down.
ACAATTTCTGTAGAATTACACATCTTTCCGAAACCATCTGAACCCCTTCATCAGTGACGCTTGAGGTTACTGTAGGTGTCCATTTTGGGAGATGTCAATCTCATATCGATGTAGGCATTTGTTAACAGAGAGTTGGCTGAATAAAATTTTATGTTTGTATTGTAAACTGTAGTAGTGGAGAGAAGGAGAGAAGTTGTGGTAAGAGAGAACTCTACTCACATAAAAACATCACTCCTCAATTCTCATGATAACCTATGCACCGAGACAATCAAGAGAAGTTTTAAGCCAATCACTCTTATTTAAGTAAGATCAATCATAAAATGTTCTAGTTTCTACTCCTCTGTAGCTGTTAAATTATTATTAATATTATTATATGTAACTTTTGGAAATAAACTATGAAATATACAGCATTTCTGTCTCCTGTTTGCCTAGTGTCTTCAGAACTGTACTTCTGCAGCACCCAGTGGCTTATGGCGACTTGCCTTTTCCATACCATGACAAGGTTTTCGCATAATAAGGGTAGGCTCAATAGAATGGAGAAGATAATACCTCATGTTGCCACGGTAGCAACATTTCAGGGTCTCAACAAACTGTGGTCCTGCAAATATGGCAAAAGATTTTGCATGCTTGACTTTCTGTGCACGATTGCACTCAGAACAAAACGGTAGCCCATACTTTTCTTCCATTGCTTGACAATGGAAATAGCGATCTCTGTCAAGAAAGATTGTTCAGATGCAGAAGTTGTGCTACCATGGTAATGTGATGTCACACTCCTCTCTATTACTAGCCGCTGTTCAGGAACCCCATGCTCCTTCCTTGGAAAGCAAAAGTCTCTTTCCAGAGAAGAACATGACTGGACTCAAAGGAGCATTAAAATCAAGCCCATTATCAGGGATGTCACTAAGATTTCAAATTGTGGGGTAAATACAAATTCTAGGATGGGAATCAAAAATCAAACAGCTGGGGATTTCTTCTGGTTCTCTTTCTCTTAATCTCTTCCATTTTCCATGAAAGTAGCCAGGGGTGATGGACATAGTAGCTTGGGGAAATCTCTGTCCCCAAGCCCTTGATGACAGCCCTAATTATACCAATGCTGTGCAAGATGTCATAGGTTCAGTGTCTGGGCTTGCTTTCATTGAAAAAACTGACATTCAAGTAATCATTCAATAAGGCCTCACTAAAATTTCCCATTGTCTCATGAAATCAATTTTGAGGTTGGGCATGAAGAACATTAAAAGATTATTATTTATGTAGCTGAAGACTTCCATAGTAGTTGAAGAAAGAATTTAATATTATTTAAAAGACAACATACTGTAATACTCCGAAAATAATCCCCTCTAAATATAAGCCCCCCCCCCCGACCAAACTCGTAACGCCAAAAACCGTCCGTTAAATCGCCCCTCCGAATATAAGCCTTTGAGGTTTGTACTTGGAAATTGCCCTCAAATACAAAATAAAACAAAGCAAAAACGGTACAGTAACGAATTTTGTATCTGCCAAAGAACTATTATGTGTCCCAAGTGATTGCAGACAGAAAGTGTCACAGTTTATTGCTGTTTGAGTAGTTCACTCTTCACTCTTAGCTTTGATTTCCTCGGTCCATATAGACGAAGGACTTGCATGGCTACGCTTTAGAAAGGTCTATGTCCTCAAGGCGAGTGTCAGTAAAAACGTTCTGCAAATTACTGACACTGAAATTTTCTTTTTACTATAAGCTAACCCAATCGATTTTGAGACGCAAATTTCCCTCCAAGTATAAGCCTAGCCAATTTAGAAATGCAAACAACCCTCCGTATAATGCCCCTCTGCATATAGGCCCCTCCAAAAATAAGCCCCTCAAAAAGGGCCGGGGCTTATTTTCGGAATTTTACGGTACCGTGTGTCCCAACACTTAAATGGTTTGTTCTTCTAAAACAGCCCTGGTTTGAACATAATTTTGCCCTTTCTCAAAAAAATACTGGCCTGGGATGGGATAGGGGGCTTTCTGGTTACAACTCTGGGGACAAATTTGAACAGATTATATACATAAAAAAATGAGACTTGTTCTTCATTATTTTATTACCACAAATAAGAAACCATATGCGCTTATTTTAAATAGTATACTTGAACATGAACTATGTATGTGTACACTCATGGAGAAAAAGCTAAAAACAGTTCCCTAGTCGTAAACACGAGCATTATTATTAATATTACACTGTCTTTACTATTTTCTCAATTAAAAAGCAAGATAAAGGATAAGGTTTTCGGGGGGGGGGGGGGGGGGCAGGATGCTAACTCACTGAAAGTTATTTTTGTTTTGTACAAAACAAACCTGCTATATAATTTACAAGTCACCCATGAAATAACTAGCAAACGTATCTGATTAAATTTAAATAATACAATAACCAAATTTACATCGCCACAAGTTCATAAATACTCTTTCACATGATATTATTTACACACTGATATTTGGACGTGCAAATTTCTTACGCTTTGTTCAACTTATAAATTTTATTGCCTTCTTTAGCTAGCCTACACAAAGTATTAGAAGTGAGGCTAATTGAGTTACTGTGAAGAACCTAAAAGGAATTGCCTTGCTTCTTCCCACTTTGATGTCGGGAATCTGTTAACAAGAGCAAACCGCTGGGAGACCTCTCCATCTGAAGCAGAAAACGAAAATGTCACTGAAACCTTAGCCTCAGAAAACAGCCGACATTTGGCGACGCTACCACTGGTTTCCCGGCCAAATGACGTCTGCGAAACGAGCGCACAAATTCCATACTGATGACGCGTCACTACCCAAATCTGGGTAGTGCTTCTGAATGGTTGAATCAAATTTCCCAGGCAGCACGACCAATCAGAAGCACTACCCAGATCTGGGTAGTGACGAGTCATCAGTATGGAATTTCTGCGCTCGTTTCTCAGACGTCATTTGGCGGGGAAACCAGTGGTAGCGTCGCCAAATGTCGGCTGCTTGAAACTTCACTACCGTTTTGTCTCGTTCAACTTGTCAAATGTTGGAGAGTTTTTCTGGAGTTTAATTCTAAAGGACTGTTTGCAAGAGAAGAAAAAGAAAAAAAGAAAATCGTCTTCTGGCGTCCACGTCCTCCCCAAAACGTAAAATTAGGGATTTTCACGTCGTAGACGTGCAACGATGACAGAGAAATATAAAAAAGAGTGTGATGTTGTTTTGCTTATCTAAACCAATTCCTTTTTTTGACGTGATCATTGCCGTCACCGTTGTCGTTGCTAGGTTCCAAATTTTTAAGTGTCTGTGAGTAGCGACTGACTGAAAGCCTTGAAAGCGTCTTCGTGTAAGAAAATGTTTGATGCAAACAACCAAAAACATACCTGATCGCCTTCCACTCTGAGAGGGTAACAATTGATCATGCTGTAAATCCAACATTTGTTCCTAGAAACCAAAAGGCTTTTAGTTACAACCAGCAGGTGTCAAGGGTTCCAAAGAGTTCTTTGCTACAAGGAGTTCCTCATTTTTCTTACGGACATTAACGAGCGCGTGCGAAAATAGCCACCCCACGTGAAATACCTACATGTGAAAATTACAAACCTTTTGTGGGTAGTAGTATAAACAAATAATAGCATGATTTGTACGTGATATGTGGCATAAATACCACTCGTGATATTTCAAAATTGTCTCAAATTTCACTCGCCTAACGGCTCGTGAAATTACGTATAACAATTTCGAAATATCACTCGTGGCATTTATGCCAAATATCACTACAAATCATGCTATTACCTATACATATCACGTACAAATCATGCTATTATTTGTTTATACGACTACCCGCAAAAGGTTTGTAATTTTCACATGTAGGTATTTCAAATTAAGCTGAAATACCTCTGCTCTAAGCCAATTAAATTGCAGTAATTTCTCATGTAGTAGTATAACATGGGGAAAACCCAAATCCGGATTCCTGAATCCGAAAACGGTTTCTACGATATTCCTTTACGATAAAAAATTACGCTCTGAATCGGTTCATTAGATCAAGTCTGAATCGGATTTCGGGTTTTTACGGATCTGAAAAAAGCATAATTAACAGTATGAAAACGCCACGTTCTCACTAGTCTGCTACACAGTCGTTTTTAGTGTCATCACGCAACGCTCCTCCCCACTCACTGGTGGGGAGAAGCGTTGCGTGACAACACTAAAAACGGCTGAGTAGCAGACTACGTTCTCACCGGTTTTCGCCGCCGCCGTCGTCGTTGTGGCTCCTAAACAACATACACGAGGCGGGCGAACATAACATACCTCAATATAGTTCTCGAGCAAGGCGCAGCTCACTTCTTGTTCAATTATCTTCTTGTTTTCTTCATTTTGAAAACAAGCGGCGATTAGAGTTGGAAATAAGACGTTTCTGAGTCTGAAAAGAAAAATAACACCGCCAAGAAAATTAGAACGAAACTGAAACTGACTTAATTAGAGAAAATTGAACAACGGAGTTAAAAATAACAAAACTTGCGATTCTGAGATGATGACTGAAGCATTTTCAAAGGCTGGTCAAAACCATCAAATACGGTGTTGATGATTGTAATCGTTTTAGTAATCGTACGATGTTTAGTAGTTGAGTAAGATTAAAGTACGGTCCGAAGGCCAACTTGCAACGGTTTTGGCTCGTTTCTTAGAAATGAGGTTAAACCTAGGTACAAACGGACACAACAACTCCCAACATTGTTGGCCCGACAGTATTGGGAGTTGTTGCGTCCGTTTACACATAGCTAAAAGTTTGACCGGTTTGAACCTTTGTGCAACAACTCCCAACAACCCGCAAAAACATGCAATAGGGTGTGCAAACGGACGCAAAATGTAACATCCAACAATGTTGCGTCCATTTACACGGGGCTTAGCAGTTTGTTTTACGTGTTTTTTTTGTACAATCAGTAAACTGTTTTATAAGCGTTCTGTGTCAATAACCGGCCAGTAAACAGCCTTAAGAAGACCTAACCTCAGGCGTTTGCACTGAAACACCTGAACTGAAACCCGACACGTCGGATCTACAGCTACTCTTTCAAATCTGACTGCCGTTTTGAATGGTCGCGTTTTTGGTAGCACGAAAACAAGTCCTTCGTGTTTCTTCGGCCTCTAGTTGTAATTGGTGTACGGCTTTCAAAACCAATAAAACTACAATCTTGAATGTAAACGTTGCGTCTCATAAAAGAGCGTCCACACTCACTGAGATTGTGCGTTAACTAAACTAGTTTTACAAAACACACCATGCGCAAGGAAATCTTACCTTGGATCACTAAAATATTGAAATGGTAAAGAACACAGATGCTGTAGTAACGTAGGAGGTCTTCCAGTCTGAACAAATACCTAAAATAATAATCACGGGCAGTTTATTGGAAAGAAGGCAGATATAACGTCTTTCACAAAAGGACAAATGTTGCAGCGTGTAATTGCGCCTCGGGGTAAATGGAGGCCTTAAGAGCCGACGAGGGCGACGGCAACGAGAACGTCAAAAAAGCAATACGTATAACAAGGAAAAAACAACGTTGGACGAGGACCACGCTTTTTTTTGTACATGATTTCTTTGCCCTCACTGCTCCGCTACGACGTAAAAATGCCTAATTTCACGTTTTGTGGAGAACGCAAACAAGGGACGACAAAATTTTCTTTCTCTTTCTGCAGGAACGTGGTTGTGGTTCTTAGAAATTCAAGTCCAGGAGAGTTCGCCTACATTTGACAAAGTAAGTGACTGGGGGAAATCACGATGAAGATTGAAAGAACGCGAATTCTCTTTCTAAGCGACTTTTTTGCCGCCGCCGCCGTCCTCAGATCTTGGCTATCTGCAACGGACACGACAACTTCCAGCATTGTTGGTCTAACGATGTTGGGATTTGTTGCGTGCGCGTTTGCAGTAGTGCGCAAACGGACGCAACAACTCCCAACAACACGCAACAGGGTGTACAAACGGACGCAACATTTAACATCCAACAATAGTGCGTCCGTTTACACGGGCCTTTACCACCCCAATAAATGATACGCCCAATCATTCTGCAAGAAACGCTAGCATGCGTTGTAATTTATTTCGAAAACAATTTAACCGTTGTTCACAAATTCCTAAAAAGAAAATTAAGTAAACGAATAATACGGTTTAACCAGGCAGCATTATTTGCTTGGCTTCAGCCGCTTAGGCTCTAAGTAGCAATTACCTGGTTGTCGGTGTTCAAAACTGTGAAATAACCACCGATTAAAATCACTTCATGAAGGAGATCTTCATTCTTTCCTTCACTGCAGACACTGCGAGGATAAATGTACTAAAAATTAACGGATACGCAATAATAGATATGGCAATAAGGGTTGGAGAAGAGGCCCATGTCAGCCACAGTTTTAGACAACAGTAAAATCAATTTACCGCAGGAAATTTACCTTTGGCCGATATGTTTTAAAATGGGCCCTTATGAAACGCCTAAGATGCTAATGTTTTCGTTTTTAATAAATCTTGGAACATTAATTTGACCTTTTCTTTTCATCTCATGAATCTGACCGAATTTCGAGAAGTTATAGTTGCAACTTAGTCACTTTTTCCGCGTTGAACACTGACTAATTAGACTAGACTAATTATTGGTCTGCCGCAAAAGTAATAAGTTGAGCTTTTTCTTCCGCCAATCAAAAGCATCACTGGCTTAGCTATTATGCTGCGTGCCCCACTTCGCAGGAGTTACAAGCGTTATCTTCCCAAATTTTGCGGCCCAAACGATGAACGCGACCTCACTCTATAATCGCGTAAAACAGCTGGTAAACTCTTCCTACTCTACAGCGTAGCGATCTTTTTTAGCAAACATCTCGTATTTCTTTTGTTGCACGCGAAACAAAGTAAATAGGAGACGCCCGCACCCAGGAAAATCTTTGTGTGCAGAGTACTAACCACAAAAGATGACTAATTATGTGTCGAAATTCCAGAGAAACACCCTCAGCTCCCAGGGAGGTCTGTAAACAAAAGAAAGCAAACCAGCGTAAGAGGATCACAGCCAAATAAAGGGTGGGTCCTTCTGTTACCTACATTAAAGATCCTGTTTTACGAGCCTGTTGTATCTGTTATTTGAATAGGTCCAACGTCGGGCTTCACATGTGGCGAACATAATGCAAATGAAGGAGAACAAGGGCTTGGTTATCAATGATAGCTTCCAGTGTTAAAGATGGTAGGCCTTGCCTGGCCTGAGTAGCCAGCGGGATCGTTAGCCCGAGCAAAGTTTTAGTAGAGGAGCTGCGCCGGCTAGGCATCGCCTCGACAGCTTTCCCTATACAAGTGCAAATCCGAAAACGGCCCCTCCTACCTGTAAAACGTTTAAATCCACTGTTGCCATGAAGTTTAACATACAGAGTGCATCAGTAACCAAGTTAATGGTGGCATCTGGAAGTGTTGGGTTTGAGGATTGTGCATTCGCCGTACTCATTAGGGTGGCATAGAGAAACGACACGATTTCTACAACAATAAAGAAAGATTTCTCGAGTTTGAAGCAGAGCACAACAAATCAAATCAAATCAAGACATAGACTTAACTTTGATACAAATGAACTCCACTGACTTACCTATAAGTTCTGTCTGTTGAAATGTCGCAATAAATTGAGTGAGGTCTTCTTTTCTGTTTTCAAAAATATTGCTCGATCTAGGAAGGAAAAAAGGTAGAAAGATCTTCAGAGAAAGCAGATAGGCATGTTAATGAGATAGCGTAACTATCTATTACTTGAAGGTTCTGCGGTAAGTGGTATATGTAGTCTGTTGATTAAAAACAAAAAGAAAAAGAATACTATAATTAATGTGAGTAAGTGCGTGAGCTGGAGCGAGGAGATTCAATTGGAAATGTGGGTGATAAAAAACACAAGACCAACCACCCCCCTTCGGCACAAAAATGACTGACCCACCCCTAAAGCAAGGTTGGAAATTGCATGACCCACCCCCTAGTTAAAACATGGATGTTTGGTTTCCTCTAAGGCCATACCCTTTTTTTCCTTCGTTTACCGTCGAACGCGTTTCCTGATATTGGGGTCGGTCGGTCGGATTGAAAAAAAAAAAACCTAAAAAAATTCACAAGAAGTCTCGGAATAGTAGGCCCTGGTACCCCAGGACGACGTTAAAAGTTAACATTCACATATTTGGATTAAAAAAATGTACAGTGTACTGTGAAAAATGTTCATGTCTTTGTTCCTGTTTTTCTCTGTGCCGTTACTGTGCTCATTTTTCAGATTAAAAGAATTATTTCAAGTGAAAAATGGTGTAACTACGTCGTTACTTTTTTTTGTTTTGAAAATGCCAAATATTTGGGTCGGTCGGATGACGGTAAACGGAGAAAGAAAAAGAGGATGGCCTAACCTTGTTCTGTGCTTGACAAAATTTGTTGATACACTGCTACAACCAATATCAAAATAACAGAAATCATACCTTTCACTGAAAAGACAAATGTGAAAAACCGAACATTTCTTGTTTCGATGGACGTTATGAGTCTTGACACAAATATACAGCAAAACGAGGGTATATTGAAGTTGTCTGTCACAAAGCATATGAAAATGTCTACAAAGACAACCCATTCCTACACATTACTTGCCGGAAATTCTTAGATTAATCCTCAAAGAAAATTTCTTCCACTTCAATGGAAATCACTACCTACAAAACCATGGAACTGCAATGGGCACAAAGACAGCAGTTTTGATTCCTTTGCCAATATTTTCATGACATATATTGAAACAACAACTCTAAGCAAAACTGTCTTTAGAACAACAGTTTGGAAATGCTACATACACGATATCTTTTCCCTATGGGACATGAGTAAACCAGATATTGAAGCCTTCATTGAACAAGCAAACTTACACCACCCAACTATTAAATTCACGGCCGAAACATTTGACACTGAGATGCAGCGTTTTTAGACACGGTTGTATACAAAGGCACAAGATTCAAGAAAATATCTATCCTTGATGCAAAGACACATTTTAAACAAACGGAAACCTTTTTGCACGCACATTTCACCTCGTGTCACCCTCCAAGTGTTAAAAAAGGATTTGTCAAAGGAGAAGCCTTGAGAATCCTACGAAAAAACTCCCCAGAAACAACCTTTGAGGAAAAATTAAAAAAAAAACGCTTGATGGACAGAGGCTACCCACAAACTTTGATAGAAGACCTACTATCAGAAATAAAATTCACAAAAACGAGTCTAAACTCCTAAAACAAAACATACAAGGAGGAAAAAGAAATATTGCCATTTGTGACACAATACCAACCCTCAATGTCTACTATAAAGGAAGCTTGAATAATAAAAATGGAATCTTGTACAAAACCAACCATAACTTCAATAAATTTTTAAGGAACCACCAATCATTTCCTTACAAAAAAGGAAAATCATTAAAGGACATGCTCGTTAGAGCCAGAAAAAAAAAAGGTTAACAAAGGGTTTCACGTCCGTATAGATGCATGTGCGGCCTGTCACCCGTTGCATTTTCTCGCACAACAGGTTTGTGAGTATTTTAGCAATAATTCCAGCTGGCTGTGTTTTATATAACAAGTGTGGTCAACCGTCTCGTTAGTAGTTAGTGCCTATCTATGTAAAAAAAATAGGGTGACCCACCCCCTAAGGGTAGCTGAAAATTGCACGACCCACCCCTTCGACAAGGCTCAAAACCTCATGACCCACCCCCTCTCTGCTCCGGCCCACCCCCGCCTATACTTTTTGACCAGTCCCTAAGGGCGCTTTTATATTAATACTAGAAACCTTTAGATTCGAGGACGAGATTTTACTTGACGTTTTCTCGGCGCGTATCCTCAAAAAATAGACACCCCGGAAAGCTTAATTTTACTTTTTACTTAGAAGAATAAGTTGACACGATTAACTGTTATTAAAGGAGGTTATGCCCTCTGCAGATCGCAAAATGGTAAAACTTCTAACATTTGATAACTTGTTTCCGACACTACGACATTCTCGCTAAAACTCGTAATAGAGTGAGAATGACGTCACGATCGGCTATTGCGTTTTCGCGCCAAAATGACGTTGGTTCACACTAAGTATTGAGAAAATCTCTTGTCTTAGAATCTAAAGGTCTCTATTAAAATAATAAAAGACGGCAATTTGCTCACCGTGATCCTAGGTACTGAGCGGTGGCAGATAACAGAGCTAAACAGGCCTGAGCGTAACTAACAGCCGCAAGATCATCGTTAAGTGGTCCGTGAATCGTGCTAAAGAACGTTCGGATGTCATCAACTACGCCGGAGCACACCACATAGCTAAAAGACAGATCAAACAACAGTCAAGGCTACGTCGAGGCATCTGACAACTCTAACCTGGCATTTAGTGCTTAACCTGCTTGTTGACAAGCTCATCAACGGCAAGTTACACAATGGCACGATAGAGGTGAACCGCATACTGAGAAGTCAACGCGTTCTAGAATAGCCTGGAAATAAACGCATCGCCAGGTGTGCATCTTCCATAGCTTGGTATAGATGGTCGATAATACGACTGAGCCCGCTGATACACGAGGGAGAACAGCGGTATAAACCATATATAGTCGGCGATCCCCGGATGGTGATCTGGTGAGTAGCCTCTGTGACCTCCCCTTTGAAAAATCCTGGCTACGCCCCTGCCCGGCCAGAATTATAGCGCGTGCCCGTTACTATTAGTAGTACGTTTACGCAACAAGAAGGCAGAAAAAAGAGGACGGTAAAACACTTGTCTGCTTCCCCGTCCTGTTGCGTAAGCTCACTACTGACAGAAGTGAGGCCTCAATTTACCTGATCAAATCCACCATTCTCTGAACTAGTGTGGCTACTTCCTTCTCTTCAGGTGATGCTGTGGCAAAGCATTGGAGAACTGTAGCCAACACTTTTAACAGCGCAGTAGCCAGGGGATCTGGAAGCGAATGGTTTGTAGAACTACCTGCGGTTTCTTTTTCCTTTTCCCCTGATTTCTTTGAGGTGCCTTGTGATGACGAGACGCCCTGTGAGATCATATAATTCGAGCAACTAGTAAAATGATCTAAGATGAAACTTAACTCATTTTTATTCCTTTTCTTAGTATATCCGCGACAATGTCTGTATCACGCTAAAAACAAGAACGCCAGTTTTCTCAATACCAAAACACGATCATCATCATCATCATTAATGATAATAATAATAATAATAATAATAATAATAATAATAATAATAATAATAATAATAATACCTAAACTGGGCATACGTATGATCGAATGTCCATCACATTATAACAAGTTATAACACGATCCCTTTACACATTGTATACATAGGTGAAACCCTAGGGCGAGGAAAGAACGAACCTTAAGCATGTTAGGTCATTCGCCATGGGAAAATGCACAAAATAAAATGAGAGACATCACTCAAGGGAAATGAACTGATGTGTATCATCTGCAGTGATTCACAATAAAATGTTGTTCAAAATAGGGTCATTTATAAAGTAAAGAAAGGAATACATTTATTTCAATTTAATGGCAAAGGTTTCAGGTAAGTGTTAAAAAGAAAGGCATTGCCATAAGGACGGTCTGTAAAAGGGTCAAAGACCCCATACAAGACAGACCACCTTTTAAAAAGTATTCATATCACAAAAACTAAGATTATATAAGACAAACAATGTAAAAATGCATATGGAGATATGTACAATCAATAAAATAACAATAATAATAATAATAATAATAATAATAATAATAATAATAAAACATGAACATCAAAAAATATGAACATCTTCCGACGGCTAACTTTCATCTGTATTTAGCGCAAAAGTATACATTTGGTGTTATCCATGCTTCTCAAACTCATTAACAATTCATTAAGAAAATACAAAGGAAATTAATGTTTAATGAGTGTTTGGAAATCAGACGAAAAACTGCGCATTTTTGCATCCTTAATTTCTCCTTCTAAAATCACTTTGTTTGAGAAGTCATATCAAGCATTCGACATAGTGTTTCATCACTAGATGAAACACCTCGAAGTTCGTCAAAAATACTCCGCTGCGCGTCTTATTTTCAACTCTCTTCTCGGTGATTCATCTGGTGATGAAACACTGCGTCTCATGTTTGATTTATTACTTCACTATTGTTGTTATGGCCTCACCTTCATTTGGTATGTAAGAAGATCAACAACAGAACCAAGCTTGTTTGTATAAACCATGTAACGGCAGTTGTCTAAGCAGTCACCACATGCGAGAGCCATCACATTGGCAACGCTACATAGTGCTCTACAAAGGAAAACGAGGACAGGCTTAAATATCCCCTTCTTGGATAGACAGAACAAACCAATTAGGCTGAATTTCAATTAAGAGCGCGTCCGATTAACCGTATTCGGAACAAGAAAAAACGGAATTTTGGCTACCGTAAAAGTGACTCTAAATATCTCTAAAAGGACAAACACTCTACACGTAAACCACACTTTGCCTGCGAATCCGAGTAGTATAAGTGCAGTAAAGTATGAAACCGTCTTGAGGCTAGTTTTAAGTAACCTACTTGTTCGGGACGATTGGTTTGACAGGTGGTTTGTCGCTAGTTATGTCTACAACCAGCAGGACTCTCGTGAGAGCGGTAAGACCTCCGAGATTGCAGAACGTCACCTGGTCTGCTGTAACCTACGTAAAAGAAATAATAAAATGGCATTTTTCAGTTGTGTAACCTCTTTAAAGGGGCAGTCTGGGTGTTTTGGGGAGGAAATGATGTTGATTTGGGAATGAAATAAATAAGGGAAGAAAAGGTATACACATAAACCAGTTAGTCCGCTAATGGCATCAGAGGCACCTTGTTGTGGTGGTGGACTATCTCGTATTTGTCTACTGATTATTCACTTCATATTTCAATTGTTAACAACCCCCAAATTCAATATTTTCCATTTTTCCGAAATTTTTAATAACCACTCCCCTAATTTTTACACATAAAGAAATATTCGAAAAATCATCCAAAAGTTCTTCAAACTGATTGAACCAAGGACTCCAAACTAATTGAGTCATTTTTTGACTGAATGAGATCTTGGCTAAATATTTAAACGAAAAACAATGCTTTTAACCAGACTGCCCATTTAAGGAGCTGAGGATGAAAGTAATCAGACGCTGCATGTAACAGGGAGTTGTGTGACGTATTTCTGAGTCCTCACGAGCTTCTAAAAGAGTTAAAACCGAGAGAGATGTCACCTGGCACCAGTTGTTCAAAAGGTGGACGGTGCTATGTACTGGATAGCCTGTGAGCGTGAAACTTGATTTTTTTTCGTTGTCTAGCACGTATCTACTGGATAAATCACTACTCAGACCATATCTGTGGATAAATATCGGTAGATAAATCTATTCCGATTTTGAACAACCAGAGCCCGATAGAGGGTATATGAGGTACAACTGCTGGGTTCCTTTTTTGCCTCCACATTGAACGGATCAATTTTTCATTTCTTGAAATCTCCTGTCGATTTCGTGTGCATTGATACACAAATATCCACAAGTAACCAAACTCCAAAAACAGATAGAAAAACGAGAGCATATATGTGGTGGTGGAGGTGGTGAGAGAATACAAGAACAGCCTATCCATTTTTTGTTTACCTTTGACTCCAACATCCTGCTCAATTCACCTAATGACCTCTCAAGTGATGCGACACGGTTTGCCGCCCAGGGACCTGATCCTTGAGACTGTAACTGACGATTGAGATCTTTCACAATCTTTTGAAGCCTGAAATACATGTCAATACATGACAATGAGTTGCAGTACTCTCATAAATATGCATAATTGCTTAACATCCTAAATATCATGCAACACTTTGACAGCAAATACTTGAGGGAACAGCCAATGCGCCCGCTTTGATCAGTCTGACATTGAATTTCTTCCCTACAAAGTAGTGCATCGACTTTCGTTCACCTTAGTTGTAAGTGCTGTGTAATATGTAGATGCTAAGATATTTTACTGTATTTTGAAGGATGCCTGTACCAGTTGGCAAACACAATGTCATGAAAGTAAACATATCTACCTTGGTTTCTTTGCTGACTCTTGTCGCTGAGAAGATGAAATGGACAAATTACTTTCATATTCGCGTCCTCTATAAGAAACAAGGAACAATATCGATTATTAATGGCAAAAGTTTAAGGCATTTTTTAACTGAAGTTATGGCAGAACTCACTTAGCTGACATTCTGGTTCTGAGTTTTTTCGCCCTCTTCCTCAGCGCTTTTTGACGTTCCAGATCCGCCTTTTCAGCTTCACCTGCCTGTTCCGACGGTAACTCCTTGATATATTGAAGCGAGATCGTGTCCTGTTATGAGAAAGATCCAACCAAAATTAGACATTTAATGACATATGTATGGATGCGTATAGAAAGAGTAGGAGTAGTGTACAACACGAGTTAGGCTGCATTGTAAATGGTTTCAAAAACTTCGAACGTAGATCTGTTCATCTGCTTACCGATCGCTGGGGGATAAATTGTGCTGGAAACGAAAATCAGAGGCAAAATTTTACAATGTCTTTTACCGGATTATCCTTAGGTTTTGTAACACCTAGTTTAAAAGTAAAGTAGGCGACCTTTGCAAAGTAGCCTGCGAGCAAGCTCTCCTATTTGGGCGTTCTCGCGAGACTTGCTTCGCTCGCTCAAATAGGAGAGCTTGCTCGCAGGCTATTTGCAAAGCCAAGCCACAACGATTGCTGTAACAGTCTTCTGACAACAAACTATCCCGCGTCAAAGGAGTTAGAAAGGGGAGAAGCAGGATGATAATGACCGCGAGAGAAAACTAAAAGGCACTTTCCTCCGCCCTTTCTAACTTCTGCCACGCACGCTTGATTACAAGTATCAACGATCACAGGATTACCCCAACCCTCTCCATCTTCGAGACTTCACCTTATCATCTGCCGATCCTTTCGCTGGTGGTATTTCAGACAGCGCTTGTTGATGCTTCTTGCCTCGTAAATGACTCAACAAGTAAACTTCAGACACAATCTACACACAAAGAAAACTGAGGATCAGCCGCATAGAAGGGGTAACACTCACAGAAACGTTCAGTTAGCACCCGCTATTACGCTTCAGTCCAAGAGCACAATGATTAAAATTTCATTTATAATAACCGCATTAAAATGATTCTACAGGGTAATACAAAACATGAGACTTGTTAGTATTTAGTACGTTATTACAAGGAGGAAAGTGGATCACAACCGTTCATTCTACTGGACTTAAGTGACAAAAAGATGCCCATAGCTTATAAACGGAGTAAAAATAAAAAAAAGACTCACAACTGATGAAAATCTAAAGATGTGTTCATTAAAAGCCTTCAAATCCGTAAAGCAGGGATCAACCCCTACAAAGTCACTTAATCGTATACATACGGCAGCAGAACGTACCTCAACGTTACACAGGGTACATATCTTTTTCCTATCATATGGCGTGACAGCAGGTACTTCGTCCTGGGTAGAATGGCGTGACACACCAGCAGCCTAAAATTAAAAACAAACTTAAAACGTATTCACAAATTATCAATCAAAAATCTCTTAGACCGTATTTCACTTAAAATAATACACTTAGACATTGTGTAAGACACCAAGGTCTATAAGATATACAAATGGGAAACAATTAGAGCAGTTTCCTGATTTATTTGAAACTTAACAATTTGCACCTTTTCTTTGACTTGTTCCAGCACTTGCTCATGCCGTCTTGTGGTTTCTGCTTGCTGAAAAAAGCGAAGATCAAAGTACAAAATTACACTTGAGGTTGACAGAAATGGTTAGAAATAGCTAACTCCAAAGCGAACTATAAAATTATTCATCACCTTTTGTTGAATTTTCAGTTGAAGTTGTTCAGTTGCTGTTTGAAGGGCCTCGTTACGAGCAGCTATACGCATCTCCCTCTCTCTGTTATAACAAACCACAAAGGTTTCCTCACATTTTTTGTTCTCATCTTCTTTTTCTTTTCTTTTTCCTAGTTAGCAATTTTAGATTTCGACACTTTTTGGATTAAAATAGTTAAAACGAACCAAAAACGACACTGTTCTTTTCAAACCAGAGAAAAATACTCAATACATAAATGAACGGTTTCTTGTTTGGAGGCGGCGTGGCCAAGAATTCAGCGCGTCAGACTTGGGCCCCGAGCTTAACTCCTCACCAGTATGTAAACAGCCGACTATAGTTGCCTCCTGTCAGCTGTTAACTATAAGTTCTATATATATTTATCGTTTCTACCTTTTAACTACAGAAGCTATCAACTACTTGGAGCAGTTAAGTACACTTTCCCTCTAAACCAAACCATACTTGTCCAAAATGTACTTGTTATCCGTACCTGGCTTTCTCTTTAGCGGCTTCCTCTCTCGCTTTCTCTCGCTCATGTTTCTCCCTTAAGTATTTCGCTTCCTAAATCAAACATGAGGAAGCTATGTTAGCTGTAGCCAAACACCAAATGTACGTTTCTAACTACAGCGGTCTCGTTTTACCAATATATTACAATAGGAGGTAGCAATGGGTAAAGGTAATACCTCTTCAGTCTGCACTTGTGATTTGCATGTATATATCGATATAAGTCTGGATTCAAGATATATAAAAAATACAAATTTCCAGGAACTAAATTTCTAGGCCAGGCTGTCACAGGCAAATAAAGAAAGAAACTCATTTAACTTTGCGTTTTTTTTTAGCTGAAGGCATTAAAATGCTTTTCACTTCTGCTGGTCACAGAGAAGGGCGAACAGATTATTTTTTGTGTTTGTGTCTCAGCGGTGGGGACAGCCAGCAGCCAGAGACCACAACCTGAAATAGTAACACCAAGAGCATTAACACAACCTGTTCCTGTTTTTTAAGCTGCACTTCTTCAAGTCTTGCCAGTCTTTCGGCCTCCAGCTGGCGACGCCTTTCCTGCAAAAACAATTTTTTTCCAGTTGGAGTTGTTATTGCGTTCGACGTCATGAGAACGCAACTACTAATCTAGGGGATAAAGAGTTCTGGACCGTTTATTGACGTTAACAACACTGACGCCTGGCTTTGTGAACATTAATCTATTTCATTCAGGAATGGTGATGTTTGCATGACACACTTCAAGACAACGGTGTAATTTTGTTTTGTTTTTGTTTTATCAACTTTATTGGCCTGAGTCTATCTAAATAAATAGTTACAGTAACGAAAAAAAGAAAAAACCAAAAGGTAAGGGGTACGACTTTGCATTTCTTGATATCAAAACGCGGAATCCCCTTTGCCCAGCCAGTTTTCTTCCATTCACTTTAAGTCTGAGATATCATCGACTTTATGTTTTCTTTTTGGAGATATCATCGAACTCACACTGTGACATTTCCAAGCATATCCGATCAAAAGTTACTCTAACCTCGAACGTACTACAAATGATCAGAAGAATGGAGCGTGAAACAGATTGACATGCAACCTCTCCTACCTGTGCGGCCGCTTCTTTAGCTTGTTGTTCTTCTTTCTTCCTTTGTCTTTCTTCCTGCGACACAAGAAACAGTAACGAATGATGCCTGTGTTCTCGTTCGTTTTACTATAATAATGTTCTGCGCGAATATTGAAAAGTTAAGGATTTCTCACCAGCAGTGACCATTGCTTTGTGATGGCTTCATTGTTAAAAAATTGATTTTAAGTTTAGTTCCTTAAATAAGAAAAATTGAAATTATATATTTTTGTTGAATACAAAAAGCGCCTACATCTGAAAAGTATGTGTTGACCTTTCAAGATTACAAACAAATGGTAACCGATTTTTTGTTAATTCGCCGACAAAAACTTGCCAAATTTATATTACCAACTAACCAAAATTTCGACCTTAATTTAAAATACCTGAATGTCTTGTAACCTTGCTTCATGGCCCTGCCGAAATCAAAATCTTTTTTTAGTGTAATAAATCATGGCAAATAATCACATTTGCTAGTTGGGTAGCTTGACAATGACAGAAACGGAAAGCAACAATGATAAACGTAAAAAAATACAACAGGAAACAGTGTATAAATTTATACGCATTTTTGTGTCATACCTGGTGTCTTGTAAGGACTTCAATCTTTTTATTCTGTGCTTCTAGTGTGTTAATGAAGGCAATTTCATTAACCTTGAAAAAACAACGAATAGTTAGAAAATAAAGAAGTGATCATCACAAGGTGTTCGTGAGTACTCACTTTACTATGGATGGGAATGGAGGGGGGGGGGGGGGGGGGTATAAAAGACACAAACCCTACGATGAGCCTAATGGATTCAAATGTTGTAAGTGAAAATTTGACAAATTAACTAATTAAAGTTACCGGTTTTGCGTGAGTGTGAAACTGTGTTTTGTGGGACAAGTAACACAGAAACATTTAAACTGTACACTTTTTTCTTCTAGTGATAGAGAGGGGCTATTTAAAGGAGACACCGTCTTTTTTAACATGGAGGACAGAGCGGGAAATGAGACCCCAATCCAGGCTTGAAGTGGAGCGGTGGGTTCACAACACTCCTTCTTCCGATGTAGAAGAAGCTAAGGCATGATTATGGCTTCCGCTGCTGCCAAAAGATTCTCGCAAACGAGAAGCCAGCAGAGCAGTAAATCTTAAATAAAAAGTGTAAAAGTTTGGGGACAATGAGGCCATTTATACAACGAAAAATAAGAAGTTCTTATATAGGACGTGTCTTTAGGACCTTGGCATCTTCTTCTTGTGCTTTACGAACTTTCTCTTGAAGTACGGACATCCTCTGCTGCTCCGCTCTTCTCTGCTTCTCGTCAAGATGCTGCTGACGCTGATGTATCAATTCATCTTTCAGCTCACGAGCTTTCTGGACCTTAAAAGTTTCAGTGTAAGAAACAACAGACAAAACAACTTCAGTAAATTCTATAGAAAATTGAGATGGCTGCGCGTTTATAACACAGCTGTGGTAGAATTACTCGCTTTTATACAAGCTACGCGTGGAAGCTACGCGTGCTGTGGTTGGTCGTTGCCCATGATCTATTACAGAACAGATACATGGATGACGTCACGGGAAACTTGTTTTCTTTGCTTTGTTCAACATGGCGCGCGGTCTTGAAAATGTTGGTGAGATTATTTCGGATTAAGCAAGTGAAAAGCCTCCAAAAAAGTTTAGCAGGTGCTGTATACAGAAAAGAAAAATGGAAAAACGGAGACAAAAAGAGTTCTAGACAACTTGAGATTGCCTCAACTGCAAGAAAACTTCATAGACAAGCAAATCTTGTTGTCTCTCGTCAAACTGGTTTTCCGAGTGCGAGCCTCCATTTATTGATAAAACCGATGGTTTCAACTGAGCCCGCTATACCAAGTGCACGGCTATAAGGCCTGGATTTGAAACTGTATCGCAGCAACATGCCGCGCATGCTCAACAAAGATCTTACTCGGGTCATGCAGAGTCTTTCTCGAATACGCCAAAATCGAGCAAGCGAAAGAAAGGCTAAGATAACACGAGCAAGTTTAAATTGCACACAAGAACTCACTGCCAGTCGTAAAATCACACACTTAAACTATCAAGTTCTAAAAATATTCTAAAATATAAAAAAACTTTAGTATATAGAGAAATAAACTACAATTTCTAAAATATATTCTTTGATATAAAGCACTACAAAACCTTTTCAGAAAGCATCTGAAGACTCTGAAGCCTTTCATCTAGCATACGCTCCCTTTGCTGTTGCGCCTTTTTCTATTAGAAAATAAAACAAACAAACAAACAAAGAGTCTACAGTCCAAAATTTTATTTTATTTATTATTAACTTAAGGTTCCTGGGACTTTTTTTCCAAAAAACGCCGTTTGAAGAAGGCATGTACAAGGTTTCATTTTTTTGGAAAAGGTTCCGCGAAAAGCCAGAGCATTGTGGCATTAGATTCAACTGGACGTAAGGGTGGGTTGCGCAACAAGATCAGTTTTTTTTGGAATGTTTACAAGGTTTTTTGCTTGAAATGTAAACTCTGGCCAAACTGTACCTGTTTTTCTTCGTGAATGCGAATAACTTCCTCCAACGGTCTGTAAAAAATGCAATTCCTTTTTCTATTAGTAACAAGTAAAATATCATTTTTTTAATGTGCGCAAATGATTTCATTACTTTTACATGTAAATTAGGCTTCCTAAGGGTGCCTAGATTAACATGTCCAGCAAAAAAATCCCAAAATCATTTTTGCACAACATATAAACAAAAAATTAACTAATAACAATTTCTACCACTAATAAGGACAACCAGAACAAAGAGTTCTGACGACAGAATTTACTTACAAATACAATGTAATTTGGACGACAGAGAATTCTAAGACCAGAAAGAAAAAAATTCCGAGCTCAAGGTGAGAATCAAACTCACGACCCCCCAAGTTATAGTTCGGATGTTCTAATCACTGAGCTACTGGAAGCACTAAGGCGAGCAGGGTCAAAATTAATTTAAGGCAGGCATATATATGTTCATACTGTACAGTCGTTATGTACAAAGCATCCAGAATAAACGGTGGAGTTACCGACAAGTAACTTCATGATGCCAAAAACAAAAAAAAATAGAAACTTAATATACATATATATCATAATTAATCATCACAACGTTAACCATTTATGCAGTCAACCTAGTTAAAAAAATCTATCTAGACAAAAGTCATAAAAATTACTCAGAAAAGGAATTACTTCACCTTTTTCTTGAAGGTGAAGAGAGCCTCTGGTGTAGATGAACAGCTCTGCCAGGCGGTCTCTCTGCTTGCTCCACTAAATCACCCCAACTGCATTCCTTATCATCCGAGTGATCAGCTGGAATATGTCAAAGGTTTTAATATCATAAACATAATAGCTTTAACAACAGGAATAATACACTACACAGATACACTTTTCACTTTGAATCTGGTTTCCAAACAGGTTGTTGAAGCAACAGCCACTTTAACCAACAGTCCTGACAGGGTACGGGTGACCATATTCAAGGAATTCACGTACATGTGCGACATGTGGCTGCTAAACCGAGCTACATTTGAGATGGACAAACCAAGTGTTATTCATTTAGTAGTATCTACTTATTTACTATTATTAGTATTATTATTATTAATTTTTTTTGTTTTAATTAGTTACACTTTCACGATCCAACGGATGCTTGTATATCAATGGGGAATGAGACTGATATAACCTCTGAACTGGCTCTCTGGGAAAGATAAGGGTGAAAAGAAGTGAAGAACATGCAAAAGGACAGGGAGAGGTGAAATTTCTCCCCTTTTCTTCACACCACATTGCCCTGGATACTGTTCACAGGTGAGGATAGATATTGCAGTTACAACAGCTATTACCCCGACAGAGTAATCAGTTGCTGATGCTGCTTTGTCAAAATGTAAATAATTTTATTACAAAAACACTGGGACTTTTAGACTTTGATCACATACCATCATATTTAGCAATCATTTCTTCCCATGTAAGGGATGTACCAGAGTTTACCAACATGCTCTATGAGAAAAAAAAAAACAGACTCAGATGATCATCAATCAATTTAACAGCAAATTTTTCAATAACTAATCATTAATTTGCACTGCACTCAGACACATAAATGGAAGTGACAATATCGCCACAAAATCCAAACTGTAATCCAAATGGCACACAAAAGGGCAAACAAATACATACCCCCTTATTTTGTCATTAACCCCTTGTCAACCGTCAAGACTTGTGCGTCCACAATGAAGCATATTGAGCACCATATTGCAGCTTTTTCATAGTGCCAACTCTAGGGTATCACATGGGAAAACGCTCCAATAATTGGAGGCATTTTTCAGGCACCTCTTTATTTATAAATTTTGATTGTTAAGTCATTAAAACCTGTTAACAGACCCCTCTTCTAAGCATACACTTCATCATAGTCCCTGCAGCAACATAAAAATCCTTTAAATGCAGACACCTCTCTTAAGACTTCAAATACAAATTCTCCAGACAGAGGCCATACATCCTTAAAAAATTAGTTAAGAGAATCCGATTAAAGATCAAAGCATTTTCCCTTTGGTAATATTTTTTATGAATTCTCATAACCCATTATCTTGATGATGTAAGGATATTGTTAGAAGAGAACTGAAGTTGGTTGCTTGGGAACTTAAAGTTAATTGGACACTTTTTTGGTCCAAAGGGTATGTTGAGGTTCAGCTGTACCTGCTTCCATGTATTATAAGTAGCCTGCGCAGCAAGCGTTTCTGTGTGGTTTCTAGGCAAAGAAAGACCAAGGAATGACAAGGCACAGGATGTTCTGTTTTGACGGCGCAAAAATGGAACGAGAGCTCTTTTACTTGCACCATTTTTTGTGCAGTCTTTGACTCTCGTTCCTTATTCTTTGCTCCAAAACTACACAAAAACGATTGCTATGCAGGCTAATGTATAAGCGATAAAAAGGAGCACTTACACTGTCACCATTTGTAGTACCACTACAGTTCAGTGAATGGTCATAAACTTCACTGCCATTATCCAGGTCTTCTTTTTCATCACTGTCAATCACCTGACTCTCATTTTCTCCATTTATCTGAGTCACTAGCTCCTCCTCCTCTGCAATTTCCTTAGTCAAGCTCTCTTCGTGTTCAATAACGGACGTAATTATCTGGTTTTGACATTCTTCAATCTGTCTTGACAAACTCTCCTCCTGTTCTGTTGCAGCAGACAGAGCTTTCTCGTGTTCAATATCAGACAAAGAAGCCTGTTCTTCATCATCTGGTGAAGTGTCGATCATTTTGTCTTTAAAATTTTCTGCCAAGTTCTCAGCTTTCACTGAGCTTGAATAAGCTTCATCATTAGCATCTTTTTTTGTATGTGAACCTTGATTGTCAAGAGCTCCATTGCTAGTTATACCATTCATGACTTTTGTTGTTTCCAAATGGTTCAGGTTCAATTTGATATCTGTCCTTCCGTTTGAAGCTTTTTCTGAAGCAGCTCTATTGCATTTCCTCGTATTACTGCTGTGCGTCTTTCTTCCACGATGAACAGTCTCCCAGCCTTCATCATCACCATCATCATTCACATCTTGAATGACACAGCCACCAATATGCCCGGGCAAACTCTTTGAACTCAAACTAGAATCCTGACCTGGTCTTGCCTCTGTAGTTTTCACTGCATTGTTCACACTGGATGACGTTCCCCTTACTCTGTCAGCCCATGACTGAACAGGCGCTGAACTGTTTGATGTCTGATTAAGTGACTGTGGTGTCTGAGGCATGGCCTGAGGATTAAAGTCCAGGGTACGGACAGGACTAGTGGAACCCTTGTCTAGAGATGATTGTAAAACATTTGCACTAGAGAACAGTGTTTTTCCAGGTGAAGATTTTCTCACCTCCCAAGCTAGGGATGTTGGTCTGTGAAGGCAAAAAATAAAGATTAATAAATTACGTATTTTACTGAAAGAGGGCTGTCCAGTTAGAAGCAAAAAATATCATACGTGCTGATCCAAATAAGGGTTGCATCCTCCCAGTAACATTATAGCACATATTTATTGTTTTGACACGAGTTAATTTTGAAATACTAATGATACTGATTTTGGCATATTAAAATACCGTATTTGTTCGAATAAGCGCCCAACCTTGAATTGGCGGCCACCTTAAATAAGTGCCCATCCTGAAGGCAGAAAAAGTTAATAAATGCCCACCCCACCTGCTCTCCCTCCCAATCAAACTCAAATAAGCGCCCACCCCCACCCCACCCATTTGAGTGACAATGAGATTGAAATTTAAATTGAATAAGAACTAATAAGAGACCTCCCTGAAAACAGAGTTTTCTTCAGATTATTTTGCAGAAACCTTGCTTTGTTACTTATGTGTTTACACTCAAGCAGTTAATGTTTATGTCAGTAGAATTTCTATTGTTTAGTGAAGTAACTTTTTTTATTGAAGTATTAATAATAATTAGTGTTTACACTTGTGACAAATTTACCTAGATAAGTCAACCTTGTAACCTAGGTATAGGGCAATAGTAGCAAAGTCTAGAAAGTTCTTTTGAAATGCTACTAAAACAGAACCATGAATCACATAAACAGTATATTCAGTTACATCATCACTGGCAATAAAATAAATAAAAAAAGATGGCAAATTTACATTGTAGTATACATTAAGTCTCAGTTTTTATTTTTGATTTAAATTATTATTTCCTTGTTTCTTTTGGCCATGGTAATTTTAAAACAAATGAAATATGAAATTTGAACTAAAATTAAATACTGCGGATTCAGGACTAGCGTTTAATGACGTCAGTTATCGCGTTCGTTATCACAGTTGATTGGTTGCGTTGCAAGGCAAATTGTCAGGCGTTACGAGGCTGGATGATAAGGCGCGTTGTCTTATCGATCTGTATGTCATGGCGATTGAAATCAAGATAGAATACTCCTATTCTACAAAAAGAATAACTCCAGTATATATTGTCGAAGAAGAGCTTATGACCCTGGAATACAGCAAGTTCGTAGAACGCATTGTGAACTAGGTGCGCCATCTCCGAAGGATGAATTCATTGCGACTTACAGTAAAGGAAACTGTCGACGCATAGATTTGTCCTGAAAGTATTTCAGCTTGCAGATGAACGGTTTGTTAGACAAAGGAGCTAAGAGCATCAGAATAAGAGTATTTGAATTCATGTCACCAGCCGTAGATACTGGTATTCACAGAGTAGAAAACATGGCTGAGACGGGAGCAGAAGATCGCGAGCTAACACGGACGCATGTTTGATGCTCACTAAATTTACAAATCGACCGGGAAATATCATTGTTCATGGGTTACCTCCTCCGTCAATGATTTTATCGAGGATGATATGTCTTAGGTCAGAGGATAAAGGTTTTCCAGGGATATAAGAGCGACCGCTCTTGCTTACGTTTAACATGTTTACATTCTTTAAGGCGCCTCTTCTCTGACAGAACGCTATCATCCCCCGCCTAGCAACGTGTGACAATTTGCCTCGCAATGCAACCAATCAACCGTGATAACCAACGCGATAACTGACGTCATTAAACGCTCAACCTCAATGCGCAGTAAGGATAAAGATAAAAACTCTACGTGCATGGAATGTATGATGTTATTATACTGTAACCCTTGCAAAAAAGTATTAGTAGTTGTACTTGGACATAAGGGGGACATAGGGGGCATGTGTGGCCGAGCGGTTAACACCCCGAACTCCGGATCTGGAGATCTGTGGTTCAAGCCTCACTCTCAGACAAGGAACTTTACTCCACTTTGTCTCTCCTCACTCAGGCCCGGGTTGTTCAAACGTTGGATAGCCCTATCCACCGGATAAATCACTATCCAGCTGATAAATATTGGGGAAACTAATTGCGCTAAACAGTGGATAGCGATTATCCAGCGGATAGTGTTATCCACCTTTTGAACTACTAGGACCAGGTGTATAAATGGGCACCAGTGACATACTACTGGGTTTAACCCCGCGATCAACTAGCATCCCATCCAGGGGGAGTAGCAATACTCTTAGGCACACTTCATGCTAAGGGGGATAAGCTCTGGCCATTTGGGTCTTTGGCTCGTGTGCACCTTTACCTTTTTTTTTTACATGTTACTACAGTGTATAGGGTGTACAATTTGTTGTACATATTACTACTGGTTCACCTGTCCTTGTAGTCAGCTTTTTCAAAGGCATCTTGTACATTTATTCTATCAATAAGAGCACTAAAATCACGGCGACACTGATCCAGCATCATAATAACCTCCTGTCAAAATAATAATGGACAACAAAAAGGCACAGTAATTTTTCTAACTTAAAAGAAATAATGACAGTATTTAAAGTGCAATTCTGAATTAGTCACTTTCTGTTATCTATTGCTACATGTAACTAAAATGTATTTGCTGTTGTCTATTAGTTGTTTACCCCCTCCCTTTGCCTACCCCTATCCAAAATTGAGAGTAAATGACTTTGTGATGATAAAACAGAGCTACAAAATTGATTATCGAATAAAGTCTTAATAAACTTTACCAATGACCAGCAAATTCCTATCTGCAGTAACACATGTTGACCAAACTAATTAAAAAACAAAAAACGTGAAGAAAATCCACCAAAGTGCATGAATTGTAATGAGTTTGTTGCCATTTTTGGGCAATTTGTCTGACTAAAACAGTGATCTGGCCGAACATATGATTGTGTTTTTAACAAAGAAAAACATTTTTTTTTTCAGGCCAGTAATAACAGGAATTGAGCAAGGCATTAGCCCTAATAGATCAATCAGCTTCAGTGGCAGATTCATAGCTTCAAGTAAGTGGGGTACCTGTCATCCAGACCCAAGAATACAGAGGGACCCCTCCCCAATCAAAAATAATTTTTGTCAGCCCTGCAGACTTACGTTTGGCCTAAAAATAAAGATGGGACCTGCCCCCCCTCCCCTGGGCCCCTCCCTTAAACTCACCAATGTACTGTACCCAAATACATTGAACTCAAATCAAGCAAAAAGACCATGCAGGTTTTGCATACAATTAATAGTAAACCTATAATTAGTACCTTACTGGTACAATATTTTCTCGTTTTTTGCCATTAGAAAAAATCGCATACTTATAAAAGTACCAGCGAAATTTGGTACAAATAAGGTCAAAGAAAACTTTCGAAAAAAGAACATTCCTACAGCTGGAGTGCTCAAGGTACCTGACATTCCACAATACTCTCGTCAACCTCACAAGTGCCATATATTTCATCCACCGCTCTTTTCAGGTTATCAAACAAATAGCTCCAGTAGCGAGCTCTCAGGTCATTTTTCTTCCCAGAGAAAGAACCAGACAGCTTTCTGCTTCCCGATCGAGATCTTGCTGGCGACTTCCCTCCTCTCTTTTGTGCGGGTGATCCCTCCCTCTCAGATGAGCCAGACTTTTCAGGTGTAGAGGTACGCCTTTTGCTCACCATCTTTGGCTTGGATTTCTTTCCCTTTTCTGCTTTGATCAAGGAAAGAAATGAAATGTGTTAGACTATTTTTGAGAATTTTGCAGGACTGATCCCGCTACTGATACCAGTATTAGTGATCCATGTTTAAAACCGCAAAAAATATATGTGACCTCAATAAAATAATAATTACAGACAGGTGCATGGAAAAAGGCCCCAAGACACATCTGATTAACTGCTAATTTCTCCTTCAAAAGGAGAATTTGATATTATATAATAAGTTACTTAGAACCTGATTTGAGGCTTCCATTCAATCCTGGATTCAGTTATTTCAATGCCTGCTATTACTCTTTCCTGGTAAAATTGCACCAGTTGTACCTGTCGATTTCCAAATTAAATTCATCATTTTTCTTCTTGTTTTCAAAGCATTGTAAGGCAAAGGAGATAGATCTTCTTGAAACCTGAAGTTGTGAGCAGCTATTTTTGAGATAAAACAACCTGAGGTTGCTTCAAGTCCCAAAGACCGAATTTAAATCATTTAAAGAGGGAGCTTTGCCCATTCCACAGAGCAAAGTCGAACTAAGATGCTCCTTAAATATTTACAGTTGTAAGAGACATCTTAGAGCCTATATACTTTTTTAAGAAAGCTAGCTTTCAGAACTGAATGACTTTTAAATATTATTTTCTATAAATTTAATTTGTTTGTGAATTCGGTTCTACTTTAAAACATTGAATAGTTTTTTTTAAGTACTTTAGAATTTACTCATTACTATGATCATCATTATACCAGACAACATCCTACTGAATATAAAAAACATGGTGCTTTGCTCAGTTCAAACATTCTCTGGGATACCAATTTTTCTTACTTTTGAATAAAATAAACTAAAAAAAATATTGAACCAAGCTAGAGTGGAAAATAATAACACCAAATGAAATTATTAGAATCAGCACTCTGATTTGTGAAATTTAAGTGTGTTGAAACAAAGCGACACCTAGAAAAAATGTTGTTTATAAATTATAGATATTAAAACAAAAACTGAGAAAAAATACATGTAAATGCATTGATATAATGCTGCAATGCTATACTAAGAGATCTATGGTGAACAACATAAAATGCTAATAGAATGCATCATAACTAGAAAATATATTAATTTGTTCCATCAAAGAACAATGATGTACATGTAACCGGTCTTTATAACCGTAAAATCATTATTTAGACCTAAGCAATGTTGACAAATTTATGCAGGGAGTGGCTTCAGTTTGAGCACATTAAATTTTATAATGCACATCAAATCATGATAAAAAGCAAAGTGACATAAGCAGACAGCTAATAATTTCTGTTTGCAGTTGCGAGGAAATAATAAATACAGAGTTAAAAAAAAGCTGAACTTTCCTCAGCAAAGTAAATAATATTTTTTATACTACTGTATAGTCAGTACAAAAAATTAATTTTCAATCCACCAAGCAGATACTGTGAGTTATTTCACTTTTATGTATTTGTAAAACTTGAAATGAAAACTGTAATGATCACACACCAGACAGCATGCAAACATTACACATTTCATTACCAAACTATAGTGTAACTTAAAGGTCAACAAGGTCATTTTTTTTTAAAACTTGGACATGATATTACAAGTTTATTGTTTGGAGGATACAGGATTTTGTGTACATCATGCAAAGTATTATTTTCAAATGAATGAGAAAATTACAGAGAAATAATTTGTATTTTTTATGCCTTTCTAGCCACCAAAGCTTTTACTACTTTTGAAGCGAGAAAATATTGTATTATCATCATAATATTGTACTGTTCATAAGGCACAAACAGGTTCACTTATTAAGTTTTCATGATAATCTTCTTGGGTTTCAATTCAAAAGAACATTTTTGTGGCCTGAACAGTAAATCCTTGATCAAAATCATGTGTGAAATTTCAAACAGTGTTTCTACCATTTGAAATCCACTTTAAAAAATCGAGAATTGAAAGAAAACCCACTATGAAAATGTTTATGTAAGCGGTTACAAAAAAGTGTTTTCCTTTCAAAAATGTAGACATACCAATCCAGAATTGATCAGATGGCAATGCATATAAGTTCAACTTGTCCTTCCTCATTTGTGTTCAGCGTTCCACTCTGATTTTACACTTAAAATAAGCAACATTATGTTATCCCTGCGCTAGGTGTGTTTTGGGTACAATTCATTAAATTGAATTCTGAGTTCAACTGCAAAGGAAGCAGTAGACAATCATTTCAAAACAATATGACTGAAAGAAGTGATTTGAATATAAACAAAGAAAATTTGTGACTAAAAAAGGAAGGTCTGCATATCATTACACAGCACATATTATTATGATATTATGCAAAAAGTAAAATATTTACATTATACTACTTCAAAAAGAATGGAATCAATGAGGGAAAATATGTTAAACATTACTGGGAATTATGGAAATGAACACTTCACAACAGATTGTAGATCACAGCAGGAAAAAGGAAATAAATATATTTTGCAAATGCAAATTAATTTTCACATTATATAGCATTTTAAAAAATCTGACAATCTGTCTGAAAAGACAGCCATTTAACACTGTTGTAAATTAAAATTAACATGCCACAAGCTAGGGAAGAGGAGGCTATAGGCCTATTCTTTTTTACCTTTGCTATCTGTTTTTTCTAGAAAGAAATGTAAATCCAAATTATTTTGTTCAGTAGCTTCGAGTCTGTTATGAAACAGATTCAAATGTGCATAGGTGTAACAAATGAGAATAGATAGCTGAATTCATCTTTCTTGCTTTTATCATAATGTTCACTGAAACGCCAACAGCAAAAAGCAAAAACAGCAATAAAAATCACATTCGACCAGGCCAGTCTTACTCAAGCTTTCAAAGTACACCATATACAGACATGAGTTAGATAACTAGAGTTAAATCTTTCTGCAATGTGTAAGAGTTATGTTAGGACTAGATGTATGGTCTTTCCTGTCATGAGCATGACCAGACTTCCATGGGACCAGAAAAAGTGTCTACTTACTACCAAAATAACTGAAGTGACTTTGCAACTTTCCAATTGACTTGTTATGCTGAAAAGACCTTTGAGCACCCAAGATCATTTCAACCATGAAAATGAAGCATTGGTATAATGCTCTTCTAAAATCCTAAACAATTGACGATTTTATTGTTTCCAAAACATCCCAGATTTTGCAGACTAGTAAAAGCTCTTGAAATCATAAGTATTACTGATGGTCTGGGACCGTAGGGGACAAATAAGGAGAACTGAGAGCATTTCTATTTTCCCAATGCATCCTTATACTGGTATTGTGACCTAGTTTGAAGTATAATTCCTGACATTTGAAAACTCAAAATTTTGTATTGTCAGGGATATCAGGGATCAATGGAAGATCATTTTTCTGGACCCAATCCTCTCACTTTCTAGCTCTGATCTTTCCTATAATAAAAATATTATCAAAATGAATAGGCTGGGACAAACGCTGGAATTTTCCTGAGATACATGTATCTGCAAAATTGGGGATGATCAAGAAACAGTGAAATCCCCAAGCATATGAAATTTTCCAGTCAGATGAAAACCAGCAATGTTAAAAATGCAGTGCGTGTATGTTGCTGGGACCATGGCTATAAGGTGTCTGTTACAGGTCAAAATGAAATTCAGGTTAAAATTTTTTCACCTACAGTCTCAGTCAAAATTGTTGTGACACTTTTTTGTCTTCTGGCCCTCCCAATGTTGGTTCACAAGATTTGGTAAGTTACAGCAGCTGTAACTGTGATATCACTGCTTTTTCTGCTAGGAAAAGAAGATGGACAATAAGGGAAAAAAAAAGGGTTGAGTTGAAGTGTCCCTACTATTTTTGTCTGAGACTGTAGGTTGATTCTCAATTTCTTTTGTCTACTAGCCCTAATTAATTCATGAATAATCAGCGCTAGGAGACAAAGGGAATTAAGAATCAACCTAGCAGAAAAGATTTTAACCTGAAACTAATTATTTTGACCGGTAACATGACCTCTTACAGGAAGGGTCTTTCTAAGGGAAGTGTCCATTAGCAGGGGTAATAATAAGAAAGCACTCAATAATGCCCAGGGTGTACTCCCAAACAAAAGGGATCAGACAGGGATGCTCATTGTAAAATATTTTCCAATGAGCATACCTTTAATTTGGGAGTACTCCCTGGGCATTAAAATTTTGACAGCTCCTCAAGCGGACCCTCAAGCCCTGGCCCTCAAGCAGGGCTCAGGCTTCATGAGTCATAGCCATTTCAATATTTGTGCTAAAGACGTTGACATTGAATGCTCCCTTCCACGTACCACGATAGCACTTGGTTTGTTTTATATAGCTACATCATGAACCTATGGTCTAATCAATAATTATTGTACATGTACGAGTAAAATGTTTTTCGTGCAGGCTGAGCTTGCAAAAAAATGAAGTTCTGTCACAGTGAATGGAACCTGGGCACAAGTTACAATAATGTTAGGGTATCAGTTTTCAGGTTCATCATGTGATTCAGTATTTGTTTCTTGCCGAACAGTGCAACAGCGTCTACCCCAGGGTTTGAGCTAGGATTTGATCACTCTGGGACAATTTTTCCCCTTGGCTAAAATTTTGGGGGACATTTTTTTTAAGTATTACTAGAATTACTGTACTAAACCGTATATAAATTCAGTAATCAGTTTTGTTAGGGTTATAATAAAAAACTGTGAATTAATAAAAAGTTTATTCATTTTTCTGGTAATCAACAATCTATTATCTCCTTCCTAAAAATTAAGAACCTAATTAAGAACCCACTTAGCCTAAATTGCCAATAAGTACCCCGAAATACAAGAACCTATTTTGCCAGTCTTTAAAAAAAGTAGGTTCTCATTAGCGGGCGTTTACTGTATCTCTATGTTCAGAGGTGCTACGTGTCACTGAATGCAAATCAGGAAACTGTCGGATCAGCACAAGCTAAACATATTTTGCATATAACATGCAACATGAAGCATAACTGGCATTTGCAGTTTAAACACTTCTCTTAAGTATTCTTACAAAATAAACTCAACAGTTAAAATACCTGATGCACATAACTTTTCATTACAGTTACAAAAATATTGTATTTGAGTTTTACTACTCAGCAAAAAAACACTTCCTACAGGTTCAGGTCCCTACACCGTATGTCCCAAGCAGATGAAGGTAAACTTTCTTACCTTCTTCATCAGGATCTGTAACTGGAACAGACCATGTGACCAGATTCCGTGCTGCTCTCCCTTCCTGCTCCACCAGTTTACGAACATGATCATGACTGTTTGTGCGATGAACATTTTTTTGTTGATGCTAACAAAATAAAAGAAAATTGAGCAAAATTTCTAGCACAAGTGGAATAGTTATTTTATCAAGAACGCCCTCAAAATGTCAATGAATCTTCCCTATATTTTGTATTAAAAAAAATTCACCCCTGGTAAGGGAGCTTACCAAAAGCAAAACAAAGGTATGGGGTAATTATTTTAAAGGTGCAGCGAAGTACAAATCTAGCTTGACTAATAAATAAGCCTGCTTAGCTGGTTCTAAGGGACAAATATTCTGTTAGAGCATAGTTTAATGGCCCCTATACCATGATGGCTAAGCTAATCAAAACTCTATAATTGTATGATTTTTTTCTCCAATGATTTACTTTTTGCCCATGCACCGCATGTATATATGTTACAGGTCAAAATTAAATTCAGCTTAAAATTATTTAACCTAGGTTGATTCTCCACTTCCTTTGTCTCCTAGCCCTAATTATTCATCTATAACATATATACCAGTAAATATAAGGAACTGAAAAAAAAAGTTTTTACACTAAAATGAATATTATTCATCCTCATAACTATTGTACGGAGTTTTACGAATAGTCTTTCACGCACTAGTCTTTATTTTAGCCTTAAGACAAGTTTCGTTTATTCAAACCTCTTCAGTTTGGCTAAAACTGTTACAATATTGTAACAGTTTTAGCCAAACTGAAGAGGTTTGAATAAACGAAACTTGTCTTAAGGCTAAAATAAAGACTAGTGCGTGAAAGACTATTCGTAAAACTCCGTACAATAGTTATGAGGATTATTTCCAAGTCTTTCGAGGTTTCAGCAAGAAAAGTTACCCAGAGAATATTATTCAGAAGCCCTTAAAATCTCAAATGTAGGTGAATGTTCCAGTAGCTGAATTCTTGGGAACCCCACCTTGGTTTGTCTCGCGCAGGGAAATTTCACATTATGTTCATGCAGTGACGGCAAGGGGAAAAAGCGTGCTGCGGGTGCAAAAACTGTTGTTTTGATTGTTGAACATATTGCTTTTTCTGGCTTTCTCATCACCATCAGGAATGTCATCCTACAAAATTAATTGATGGTGTGTCATTTTTCAGCCATTGGTATTTCACTTTCGTCTGGATGAAGCACATGATCCTTTTCCTCTGCTCTTTGCATGCAAGTGCTCTGCCTCTTGCACCTCCCATCACTAGCCATAATATTGGAGAGCTTGCTCACGGGCTAGCACCATTGTCATTCAACAATACAGGATAGATTTTTTGGTATGGAACTTGCTTTGTTTAAGACTGATATCAGCACTCGATCCAAACTCCAAAAGCAAACAGATCACTTCACAAATGTCAGGAATATTTCTAAATTCGAGATTAATCTCTTCAAAACACGGGGGCAGATGTAGTGAGAACTGTTTCCAGTCATTAAATATAAAGGTAGTTATGATCTGGCATACACCCCAAACTCATATAATTTGTCCCAGTGGCAAATATTTATAAACAAAAATAACACCACTCTTAAGCATTTGTTTAATCTATACCGTTCCGTCCCGTTCCGGAACCAGCATTCAGTAAATCGATCACCCGCATTCTGGTCCCGGCCCAGATAAACCTGGTTCCTGTCTACGGCAGCACTAAAACACGGAATCCGGAATCCGGAAACGGAAACGGAATCACGGAAACGGAAACGGAAACGGAAACGGAATACGGAATCTGTGAAAGAAGGTTCCAAGCGATCGATTTGAAAAAAATAATATTAGCAATGACAATGAAATAAATAAACAGATAAAAAAAAGGCACAAATGAATAAATTAGCTGAGTACAGGAGAGGAGACTGCTGTGTCACTAGAGGAGTCGATTCCGGTGAAAAGACGCTTGATACCACTGTCGGCAATGAATGCAAATTCTCATGGGACAGGAAAGCGAGGAGAAAAACGTGACTGACAAAAACTAGTGCCTTAAGAAAAAAGTAAGTTGTATGGAGACAGACTTCGTTTGAATCGTCTGAGGCGTCGTTTACATAACTGAAAGGCGTCGCCGTCAAGTTTTTCTCAGTGTCTTTTCTGGGTTGTCTTCAACAGTGTTCAGTTTTATTTATCAAGACAACTTACTCAAGAGACCATGGCATTGTGGAGTCCAAAGAGAAGAGAGAATTGTGCATGCATTTGCTTGATTCCGCAACCGATTACATCAAAATAATGCGCCATGTTTAATAAGCCTCTTCAACAAAAATACGGACGTCCACGTAAACTCAATTACCGGTACACCAGTATTCCATCAGTATTCAGCTTGGCGAAAAAGTTTAACTTATTGCTAAAACACCGGAACTGTGGTCACGTCACCGGTCGGTCATGTGTGGAGTATTCAGTTTGGGGACAATCACGTGGTGTGGTCTGAGGCTAACTTCGACTATTCTTGACAATTAGCTACAAAAGTAATATTTAACTGTATTATTCAACCCATGAACTCGTGAATAAAAATTACTCGTAAAATTACTTTCATCGGCCTTGCAGTGCAGTAACCCACACTACGGCAAACCTTATCAAGACACAATAACAAGAATATATTTAAGGGAACTGCCAAGAAAACTAAGACAAATTCTCTTTGGATTGTACTAAATTGTGTATTGTGAAATTCTTTAATTTTTATTATCGATATTTGATTCCGTATTCTGTTTCCGTTTCCGTGATTCCGTTTCCGTCTCCGGATTCCGGATTCCATGTTTTAGTGCTGCCGTCCTGTCTACGTTTTAATTAATCGGCGCCGCTACCAGGAGCGCTGTTATCATTTTCTGTCTGGGCAATTACCCTTAAAACTCTCGCAATGTTAACTGAATGTTACAGTTCGGTTGTGTATAAGCCAGTTAAGTTTAATCCGTCAGAACTAACATGATCGATTTCAAAGCTTATTTAGCGCTCAAGAACCAGTTTCATAGTCATACAGAGTTTTTGCAATCGTACCTTCCCTGAATTACTCCTTCTCCCAGAAGAGTTTTCTCGATGTTGGTTCTTCTCAGCGCTATACCCAGAAAGACTCTCATTTGATCGTGAACTGGATGTCGACGAGGTTCGTGGAGATCGTTTTCTTCGACCACCACCGTCTTGTGAAGACATTTTTATACCGGTATATTAAAAAACCAAAATCAAGTCGATTCTTCCCAAAGGTATAGGAAGTTCTTCTTACTATAGCTATGGTATCTCTAAATTCTCTATTTTCGCGTAAAATACAGAAATACTAAATAAAAAACTGCAAATACTTCGTTGTTCAAAACCTTCTACCAAACCCGCCATTTTGTAACTTGGAAACCTCCAGTGCCTCGTTTTGGTGAAGTTGTAGACTCGTTTCCAGGCTTAACTCGACCATGAAATGAAATGATTTGAAGTTTCACCTGGCTCACCTGTCTTCAAATTTTTTCTTTCATGTATTTCATTTCGGTCTCATTTTTCTCAGTCCTTGAAGTAATTTACTGCTTGTTTGTTTTTGTTCGGGTTGTTGACAGTTGTTGTTGTTGTTTTTTTCAGTTTTCACAAGATCAGGTCCTTACTGCCGTTTGCTCCTGCTCCAGATTTCTCCATTTTTATAGTCAAATGACTATAAATGTCAATCACATGTTATAGCCAAGAGGGTGCACGTGTGGTACGCTAAGGTCTCTTTTTCGTTACCTTTTCTCTCGCCTTAGGTGACAAGAATTTTTCGCAGAAACGACAAAAACTCCGGGGATCGAACACGCGAAGTCCAGCTCTGCCGACTGAGTGGTCCTACAGCAACATTGCAATGTGATTGGTTGGGAAACGTAAATATTGGTAATATTCTTTTCCAGGGTTCCAGTTGAGGACACTACTTTTATGTAATGATTCTTGACCTTAAAATTATCAGCTAGATCTGTACCGAGACCCTCAATCATACACCAGTATCAGGGTTATCAGGGCATGGAAGGATGTTCTAGCTAAAGGGGCATAAAAACTATCGAAAACTACATCAAAGTAATAAAAGTTAAAGCAAAGTGGTGTGGGGAATTTCACATGGTGAAATGTAAACCCGGGCCAGATTTCTGTTTATGCTGTAGCGCGTTGACCAATAGGCGAAACATAAGGCCAAAATTAAGGCGAATTCTGGTACGTACATATCTTCCTGTACTTACGTCAAATGCCATCCTGTTTGCTATTTGAACTGTAAACTTCGCTCAATCTTGGATGAAACCCGAATCGAGAATGTACATAAATATATGACCCGCGTCACAACTTAACTTGAACTGGGGTCAAATATAATATGGATCGTTTTTCTTACTAACATAACAAACATGATATCGATTACCAGAGTACTATAGCCAGTACTATAGATCTCTTGGCCTTTTTGAAGTGCTTGATTTCAATCTAGAAAAATATGGATTATTTAAGCAATAGACCACCCTTTCTATGGGTTTACCGGCATGATCCTTCGGCGAGTGATTTACAAGCTTTTCGAGTGTTGACAATGCTCTCCCAACATCCCGCGTGGGTTATCCTGACGCCGGTAGACCCATAGAAAGTGTGGTCTATTGCTTTATAAAATAACTTTAAGTTTTCTATGAGTTTACTGGCACAATAAACCATAGGTTTTTAACCAATCAGAACGCGCGTACTATCTTAGTTATTTTATAAATCGCACATATACATGAACAAATTGCGGGAACCTCCTGTGGTTGTTGATTCCTTTGTTAGAAAAAGGTGAAGAAGGTGCCCCCTGAGCGCATTAGTGCACTAACTGGTTATGTATATACCTTTTTTTTTTCTTTCATTCTCAATTCAACTCCATTTTGTCCCCCACCACACTAAGTATTTGGACAGTGTCATCCTCGTCATTTAAGTCATTGTCTGCTTCACAATTAAAGGCTCTCAACGTCAACCAAACTTTCTCATTAAGTAGTATCAAACAGGTCCATATACATATGTGCTCAACAGGACGACTTCAGACGTACACTGGTCATCTAAAGTACATTCTCTAGAAATCCTCGCCCGCCCAACGCCTGCCACGACGCCCGCCCAAGGAATTTTAAGATAGAGAACGCTTAGTTGAGTTCCATGCTGTAACCAAATGTTGTATATATAATCAGTTCTCTGTAGTTTTAATTCTTCACTCCATTAAAGCTTATTTCTTCACATGTTCATATTTTAGAATTCTGTACTCTGTTCTACACTTAAAGGATTCATCGACATCAATTCGCGTGAAAATTCGATGATCTACACTCAATCCATACACTTGATCAGCTGCACTACTCCGAACGACTACACAGTTCTAAGAACTCTCGCAAAAAGCTCAGTTTTCAGATCACGTGACGAGTTTTCCCGCCACAATGACGCAATAATTTCTAACACACTCCCCGCCTTGATTGACACAGGTCAATCAACAACGAAACGAATAAAATAACAAATGAAAGAAAAAGAGTTTGCTGTTCTTTGACTTAATGTTAATGTTCACTAACATGTTCCTGTTCAGCATTTCCCACGAAGGTAATAGGGAAATCAGTGTTTCTGTTCTCCATTGTGCATAACTTGTTTATGGCACTTGAGGATCACCAATCTCGTAAAGCAATGTTCTCTTGGCAGAAGTACAGGAAATTTGGTATCATAGGGTAACGACGACAGACCTATTCTTCCTTGACATCTGACTACACCTTCACTGTCCTGATAAAGTCCCAGAGTCGACTTCATTTGCTGGTACTTGTCACTGGTCAGGATACCCTTTTGAACGTGTTTAATCCACCCTTTCTCAGCTTGCTTGTACACTTGCAAGGATTCTTCTTGGTCAGTTGATCCGTCCCTTCCTCTTTTCAATTTTTTGACAAATAGCAACACAAGTGAAGTAACCCTTATGAGCTTCGTAAGGGAACTGTAGGATTCAGGATTGATGATACTCTCCAGATTTGCTTCTTGTTTTTCGGTACACGTGTTCAATAAGCTGGAGACCGTAGGTTTGGCTGATTTCAATTCGCAGAACTCTTCCTTGGCTTGCACCCTTACAGGCTGGACTGGCCAGTAGGCGCTGTTCTTAGACAGGAATTCTGGACCATGTAACCACAAACTACTTTCTTTAAGTGCAGTGGCCTTAATTCCTCTTGATGTAATGTCAGCCGGGTTTTCTGACGTAGGACAGTACCTCCATTGCTCAGGCGGTGCATTTCGTCTGATTTCGCTCACGCGATTCTCCACAAATTGCTTGTATTCCTTATCAGTGTTCCTAATCCACCACAAACAAATCATAGAATCCGTCCAGTTGACTACGTCATCAACTCTCACAACGTTTTCTAAAGCTTGACTCACACTCTTCACCAATCTTGACGCAGTAAGGTTAGACCACAGTTCTAGACGCGGTATGGTTTGCTTATCCAACGGAGCTACTCGGGTTTTTGACGCCACAATCTCACATTCTACTCTTGACTCATATTCTACTCTCATGTAAACAACGGCTCCGTACGCCTTTTCCGACGCATCTGCAAAACAATGAAGTTGGAGCGATTTAACTTCATTCCCACTGAGACCCTTAGCATAACACCTTTTAAAACTCACTCTTCCAGCTAGTCTTAGGTCTGACAAAGTTGACAACCACTCTTGGTTGAGTTCGGTATCCACTAACTCGTCCCAGTCCCTTTGTGCCTTGCACAGTTTTTGAAACATAATCTTGAAGGGTAGAATAACTGGAGATATTAACCCCACGGGATCAAAGAATCTCGTAGCAGTACTGAGAATCAGTCTTCTTGTAGCTGGCTGAACGTCCACACCCTCCAATATCTTAGTCAAGTCATAGATCAGTTCATCTTGGTTAGGGTTCCAAAGCATTCCCAAGACCTTCTGCTCTTTCTCAGTACCTTGCTTAAAAACTGACTTTGAGAAGCTCTCATCTTCCTCTTGAACACATTCTTTACTGTTTATAGCAAAGTCTCCACTGAAGGCTGAATCTTGTTTCAGTGATTGCAAAAGACTTGCTGAGTTGCTGTTCCACTTCCTCATATTGAACCCTCCTGATTTGAGACAGAGTTTTATCTCCTTCGACAAAGAAAAGGCATTGTTCACATCATTGGCCCCAGAAACGAAGTCATCTACATACAAAGACTTCAAAAGCTCAAGTGCAAATGCATTGTCATTCAGCATACATGTATTAACATGGTGTCTGATAGTAGCATTGAGAATGAAGGGGCTAGCATTCACTCCAAATACAACTCTTGTAAAGCGAAGTAACATAATCTCAGGTGATTCCTTATCGACATCATCTACCCATAGAAAGTGTAAAAAGTCTCTGTGTTCTGGATCAATCTCAATATTCAAAATGCTTTCTCAATATCAGCAGTTACAGCAACTTCATGAACTCTAAATCTCAGCAAAATGTCCAGTAGAAGAGGATTTAATGAAGGTCCGACATGCAGACAGTCATTTAAGCTTGGTCCAAACACCTTGGATGAGGCATCGTATACAACTCTCAACTTTGTTGTATCTCTGTCAAGTCTCACAACTCTCCTGTGTGGGAGATAGTGCACATCTCCAGGTTCTAGGACTTGATCTTGCTGCACTTCTTCAACTACTCCACTTTTTAATTGCTCCTTAATCACTTGATCATATTGTTCCAGTATTTCTGGTTGGGTCTTAAGTTTCTTAATCACAGTTGCCAACCTTCGTGATGAATTTGTATAATTATCTGACAGCATAGGGTGATTATCCTTGAACGGTAGCTTGACTTGGTATCTTTCACCAGTGAATTTTATCTCATTTGAAAACTTGTCATGAACTGAAGTTTCAGTGTCCCTTATGCCTAAAGTTTCCAAGTCCCAAAATTTCTGCTAATCATCTTGCACATGGCTGATGTCAGCTGACTCTATTTCTAAAACATGTGTAGCACTTAGGTTAACTGTGCATGACTCTGTCAATGCTGGAACTGCAGCTGGTCCTGACAGTACCCATCCCAACTTGGTCTCAAGAGCTACAGGTCCAGAAGGATCTCCCCTGATTATTCCTCCAGTAAAGAAAGACCAGTAGTGATCTGCTCCTATTAGTAAGTCAACACTAACTGTTCCATTAACAGCTCCACATGCAAGCTGTAGCCCTTGAAGGTATGGATAGCATTCTACTGCGCTTTGAATTTCTTGGTTCGATACTGGACTGCATATTACTGGTACAACGTAAGCAGTGACGTACACACTCATTGCATCTACTGTTCTGATGCACAATTGCACAATGTCACATTCCTTTACAGATGCTGAATTGTCACCAAATGTTTTGATTAGCAAGGTTTCCTTACCAACAGTAGGTAATTTTAACTGCTCACGTGTCTTGCAGGTTATATAAGATCTCTGGCTACAAGAGTCAAAAATGACTTGAGTATACATTCCAGTTTCTTGATTATCTGGTCTAGAAACAAAGGCTTGGGCAGTCTGCAACAGTATAGAGTTATTATTGCTGCCAACATGCATTGTTGATGTTCCAACATCTCTGGATCTCTCCTGGGAAGTTTCAGATCTACTAAGTGATGCTAATTCAGCTCCTGAACTACTAGGTTGGACAGGCTTCTTAGGGTTTTCACAGATAGTCACATGATGTTTAGCTCCACAATTAAAACATTTGGCCTTTGACTGACAACCTGGTGTAATATGCCCTGCTTTCAAACAAACAAAACACCTGCCACTTCGTCTCAGTATAGTTCTTCTAGCCTTTGGTTCAGTAATGGTACTACAGGTGATGGACTTGTGATTTTTCTTGCAAAAGACACATTGCAGAGTACACTCTTCACTGCCCACATAAAGTGCAGATGACGAAAGGGGCTGTTTGAATCTTCCCTTATGCTGGTCAAATCTAGGGTTAGAATTGGTTGGACTACTTGTTTTCACTACATTACACCTTTCTCTTGCCTCCAACTCAGATTTCAGTGCATTTAACAGGACATCAAGGTCCCAAGTTTCTTTACTGCCAAACTTGCGACTGATGATTAATCTCAACTCAGAAGGAATTTTCTCCATTACAACTGGAACTAATAAATTTCCAAAGGACTCTGATTCGACGCCTAGTGCCTTCAAACTTCGAATGTTTATCTCAATCTTGTCATACAAATCACGGAGTTTCTTCGTTTCATGCACTGAACTGACTATTGGCAATTTCAACAAAGCGTCCATGTGGTTAGAAATCAACAGCTGTGGTTTACCAAATCTATCTCTAAGTATATCAATGGCAGTTTCGTAATTATCCTCAGTGAGAGGCAACCCAGTAATTGCAGATTCGGCTGCGCCTGTCACACAACTCTTCAAATAGGTGAATTTTTGGATTCTTGAAATGTCAGTGTTTCTGTTAACCGCAGATTCGAAAGTGTCCCAGAAACTCTGCCATTCCTCGTAGTTGCCTGAAAATAACTTTAGTTCTAGTTTAGGTAGCTTCACTTTCGCGCCCTCATTGCTTTTGATATTGTTATTAATTTGACTGAGGCTTGGTGAAGTTCCCACGTGTGCGCTATTTTTAGCATCCTCTAAACTCAAGTCAATTCTAGCCAAAATACGGTAAACTTTTGCGCAAAACTCACCACAATCCTCGACTTCTTTCTCAATATCTCTCCCCTTACTGTTTTCCAGAATTGTTTCGTCCAGCTTTTGGATAGTTTCTAGCCTTTCATTGAGGGTGAATTTCAGTCCCATAAGTTTTTCCCTTGATGAATCTTCCACGTGATCGGCAGTTTGCTCGAATAAAATCCTCGTCGCACCTTTCATCGTTTTCTCCACAAAAGCTCTGTGGGCATTTCTAATTCTCTTTGCTTTTCCGTTGTCCATACTTTTCTTCTTGTACCGTAATCCTGTTCTTGACGATTAATTGATTAAACTTGTTTCGCCGATCCGGCGACTGCGAAGGACCATGTAACCAAATGTTGTATATATAATCAGTTCTCTGTAGTTTTAATTCTTCACTCCATTAAAGCTTATTTCTTCACATGTTCATATTTTAGAATTCTGTACTCTGTTCTACACTTAAAGGATTCATCGACATCAATTCGCGTGAAAATTCGATGATCTACACTCAATCCATACACTTGATCAGTTGCACTACTCCGAACGACTACACAGTTCTAAGAACTCTCGCAAAAAGCTCAGTTTTCAGATCACGTGACGAGTTTTCCCGCCACAATGACGCAATAATTTCTAACACATGCCAAGGACCCACTCGGCCACGGCAACTTTGGTGTGCCAACACAGGGCAACCACACAATCTGTTTGTGTAGGCGATTGTTATTTTATAGTAAATGTACTGGATTTACCGTTTGCTTCACCTATAGCGATATATCGCTAACTATGTATATAAATCAATGATAAACAAACGTGGAATTACCTTGCCTGTGGTGTATACTCATCCTTTTGCCTCAAAAGCGGTTTTTTGAGCGATTTTGAATGAATTTGAGTTCGCCGTTGACTGTTCCATATAATAGAAGGACAAGGGAGGAATCCTTGTTTTGAAAGGGTTCCAGCGCCGAAGCAATTTTTCCCCCCAAAATCGCATCGCTCCGCTTTCAAACTTCGCAGCATAAGGGTCAAAAGATTCAAGATTCTTCTCGTACCTTCCAATCGAAAATCCATCCAAACGGCCCGGAGCTAGCCCTCGAAGAAAATCAAAATCCCACAGTATTCGAGCGACTGGAATGCGTAGCAAGATTCATACGTGCCGGCCAGAAACCGTCCCGCTCATTGCCTCTTTTTGATTGGATGTCGTTAAACAACAAACGCTTACCAAGTCTTCTTCATCAGTTATTATTTAACCATTTGTTTAACGACATCCAATAAAAAAAAGGCAATCAGCGGGACGGTTTGTGGCTGGCACGTATGAATCTTGCTACGCATTCCAGTCGCTCGAATACTGTGGGATTTTGATTTTCTTCGAGGGCTTGCTCCGGGCTGTTTGGATGGATTTTCGATTGGAAGGTACGAGAAGAATCGTGAATCTTTTGACCTTTATGCTGCGAAGTTTGAAAGCGCAGCGATGCGATTTTGGGGGGAAAAATCGCTCCGGCGCTGGAACCCTTTCAAAACAAGGATTCCTCCCTTGTCCTTCTATTATATGGAACAGTCAACGGCGAACTCAAATTCATTCAAAATCGCTCAAAAAACCGCTTTTGAGGCAAAAGGACGACTATACACCACAGGAAAGGTAATTCAACGTTTATTTATCATTGATTTATATACATAGTTAGCGAAATATCGCTATAGGTGAAGCAAACGGTAAATCCAGTACATTTACTATAAAATAACAATCGGCTACACAAACAGATTGTGTGGGCTCCCTGTGGTGCCAACAACTTGACTTGACTCACAGCAGTAAATATGTAGAGTTAGCCAAGGTCAAATTAGTGAAGCTCTCGTGGGAACGTTTAACTTGAAATGTCTGTCTGAAGTAAAGTTTTCTGAGCTTGCGATCACTTGAATACTATGACTTAAAAAATTCACGCCACCTCATTGAGTTGCACACATTATCCAATGATACAGTCGTGTGGGTAAGACGGTTGACATGTGCTAATATAAAGGGGCGGTCTTTGCTGTGCCGAACCAAAATATTTTCGCGCGCTTCGCGCCCGCACGAGCTCCGTTAACGATTATTACGTACATACGCGTACATCAGACCAGGAAACGCTTGACAGAGTCAGTTCGAAGACAAAGACCATCACCATGTGTGGTCCTTCAAAAACGTCCGAAGTAACAACGGAAAGGGTTGAGGTGGAGAAAATACCAGTTTCCATACATCTTATCGTATTTCCCTTGCAGATCAGGAGAAGGGATCCGTTCGAATCGACGACGCGTCGGCAACTTGCGAACCTCCGAGAAAAGGTTAATGATTTGCGAAGGGAAAACCAAATGAGATCCACGTCGTTTGAAATAGCGCTGTGCAGACTTGAGGGGCTCCGAAGAAACGTTGTCGAGCTACGTCAGGTTAGGGATGAACTCAAAGAATCTGTCAAAGACATGAAAGAGAAAGTGAAAAATTTCGATAAGCTTTGCAAAGAAGAAGTGGGACCCGCCAAACCAGAGCCGCAAAAGGGACGCACGATTACCCCACAAGGCAATGGGTTAGAGGCAAATCAGGCGAAGAAGCCAACTAAAGCAAGAAAGGAC
Source organism: Porites lutea (assembly GCF_958299795.1). Classification (NCBI taxonomy): domain Eukaryota; kingdom Metazoa; phylum Cnidaria; class Anthozoa; order Scleractinia; family Poritidae; genus Porites; species Porites lutea. The sequence continues at coordinate 24,674,643 of NC_133205.1, read as the reverse complement.
GTAACAAAATCAGCAAAAACTCGGGTTTTGCGATTTATTAAGTGTGGTTTCTCCTTAATGGCGGACTCTATTGTACTAGGTTATATGTCACTTAAAGAAGCAAGACCATGTTTATTGCTGCCAGTACCATATACTCAGTTTGTTTTATAAGGCCTATAAGCTCATTAACACTGTTGCTCAGCTTCTACTAATTAAAACTCTTGAGAGAACCTACCATTTCTGAGATTTACGAGTTATAACTTTTTGTCATTAACCGCGGGAAAAGTATCGGGATATGTCTTGCGAATAGTCATGCCTTTTGTCCGTTTACTCGAGTTAAAACGTGTTCAAATTTAAATACAGATTGGAGCTGAAACTAGGCCCAGTCTCCAGTCTTAAGTGTCGTCTGGACACCCAAGGCTGTTGACTGAGCCTACAGTTAACTTGGCGTACAGCTGATTTCTCTGTTCCAGCTATACAACGAATAAAAATAAAAAATAAGTGAAATTCTACGTCATTGAAGAAAGATTAATCTACTCATGATATCTCACTTTCTAACCGTGAATAACTAGGGATAAGTTCTCTTGGAAGAAATGTAGAGCGGCTGCCATTTTCTATCAGTCTGAAAATACCAAAACGTTTTGTTGTCATGAGGTCAGCCCGCTTTTCCATAGAATAAAGCGACGTACCTTTTGATTTTAACAGAAACATAGAAAAAAATAACTAAACATTTTCACTCTACGGCACTCGAAAACGTAACAGGCCGACCAACATACAGTGGAACCCCGCCATACGACCACCCCGTTAATGCGACCACCCCGTTATTGCGACCACTTTTTTGTGGCCCGAACAAAAGCCCACTCATTTTCTTATCTGAAAATCCCGTTAATCCGACCACCCCGTTATTACGACCAACGACCACCTTTGGGAGTCCTGGGTCGTTATTTTCTTTATAAAATTACCCCGTTAATACGACCAGTCAAAATGCTTGGTGGGGCTGCTGAATGAAAACAGACACAATCTGGAAAACAATAACCCATTACAAATATTTTATTGAATGTTCTTAGGCAAAGGTGTTAGTGGTTAGCATGACATCCGGTAAATTGTTGTGTGCAGTAAAAACGGATACATGAATAAACAATACAAAAGATCTGAAAGACTTCACTTCGCAGCATTTCGAGGCTCTCAAAGTTATTTTGCCTTCTTGTTTCTGCTGCCTTCCACTGTGGCTTTTCTCTTCAAGTCCATTTCCTTTTCTTTTCTCTCAGAACTTTGAACTTTGTAATAATTGTCAAAGTGTTGTAAGCTACAATATAGAAAACGGCTCTTCCTGACAAATCACAAGCCCTTTACTTTCATAACAAGGAACTGAAAGAAGTCAGTGTTTTTTCGTATTACTCGGTTTCGTTTACTGTTACATTGTTCAGTTGCATTGAATTGCGGTTGTAAGGTTGTTAATTAACTGTAAAAAGGTTGATTTATAACGGATTAAAGGTATACATGTAGTAGAATGTAGTTTAAAAGTATTTTGCACCATAATTTGACCCTACCCCGTTAATACGACCACCCGTTAATACGACCAAATTTCCATGGCCCGAAGGTGGTCGTATTAACGGGGTTCCACTGTAAGTAAATTGATATCCGCCTCTCTTAGTAAGTCGTTGCCTTGAGGCTCTCTTGGTAAATGGAAAGTACAGGTTAGGAATACTGTTTTAACCAAAGCTTTTATGCGGTAACCACTTGTCCTTATTCGGAAAAAAAGTCCACTAACATAAAGTGGGCAGGGTGTGAAACAGGGTTAAGGTTTTCCGCCCGCCGCCCTGGTATGCAGAGGGTGAGCAGGCCTTTTGTTGATTAACATATATGAAGCACCTAACAAACTCTTGAGGCTGGCTGCTGGTCATGTAATGCACTCTCAAGGGACGTTGCCTCGTGGCGCCAACTTCGTAAAATTAGTAAGCCTTTCCACGAAGAAATGCAAGAAATCTACCCTTTGCCTCCAACGACAACTCTGTTCTCCCAAATTGTGCGATGGAAATTGGTTTTAGATATGGTGGTTACTGTTTTCGATTATCAGTGTTCGCGTATAATGGATCCATGGAGTCAGAACAAGGTGCACAAGGTAAGAAGATGAGACTGTTCGTTACAAAAATTAACATCGCTAGCTTGGCTAAATTGCAGAATACCCGGCCCACTAAATACAGTATGTAACATAAAAAACTGCTCTCGCCCGCAGTCGTGCGATTCTCACATCAACTGCGGGACTGCGGGAGTGCGGGACCGTGGGAGCACTACTATACCACTCTAGTATACCTCGTTCTACAAGAACGCTACAGCTGTAGTTACATGTACTTGACGTCGACTGCGGGAGTACGGGACTGCGGGAGCACTACGGCAGTTGTATACGCACTGGTCGAAAGTCGGAGTCGAAAATCTCTCGTACTAGCTGCTTGAAGAACATTTTTCCTCACTTTCATTTTTAATAGTGAACTGAATGAATTTTAAGCAGGGACAAAACTGAAAAGTAAAGAAAGATAACTCATTGTGTAGACTTTATTTGTTCTTGTGTGCCGGAAAACAGAAGTGGAGTCGATCGCTGCAACTGCTGAGCTATGACTGAAATAATATTATTGTAATCTACCTGGGCTCAGATGTTTGAAAGGTTGATAAAGCTATCCATGTGAAAAATCTCTATCAGTGGGTAGTTAAGACAATAAATTGGTCTCCCTAATATTTACCTGCTGGATATTAATTTGCCTGGTGATATTAATTTAAAATTGGGGCTGTTTGTATATGATGCTCTGTCACAGGGTGTGGGAGAGACAATAGGATTGGGGGAGGGGTAGGGGAGAGAGCTGGCAGTATGACTAGATCATCTTATTTTGCTTGAATTTTGCATCAAAAGTCATCATTTGATAGATTCTTCTCTCCATTTGCCATTGATCACCCCCCCCGCTGCCTGGCTATGATATATTTTCATTCTGGAGAGCCTTAGTTAGACATTTGGCATAGATGAAGTAAGATCTGGGATCTCTGCAGGGGGAGTCAGGGGCATGCTCCCAAAAAGGAGCTTTTTATGGGAGGAAGGATTAGTGCAGTTGGTCAGTGTGTGGCCATATGTGCAAGAGGTCACGAGTTCGATTCCCAGGTGTGACCACAAATCCTTCTTTCAACTTCTTTCCTTTCCATGTAGCTTTAAGTAGCTTTAAATACCTGTAAAATGGAGCACTGATGGGTAGGTAAAATGAGCACAGCGTTGGCCTCAGGTTTGTTAGTCAGAAGATTATTTCAAGTTACCGATGTGAAATAAGGATTCTTTACCTCTTTTCTTTGCCTTTTCATCCCATGCACTGTGTGGTTACTTCACACTTCTTGTACTATTTACCACTATTTTTACAGCAGTACTGTTTGTTTACAGCTGCTTCCCCTTTAACTTAAGTTGTGTTATTTTGACTAATAGGAGCCTAAAATCTGAAGTGAGCAACTCCCATCATTGGTCTTTGTCAGGGCATTTTCAGACTGGTTATTTTCACATGAAGATACATTTTAGAAATTTTTTCCCGTGAAAATGTATGCTCTGTCTTTGCGCATTTGAGGTGTAAGATTATATCAGAAATGAAAACAAGATGACATTAAAAGGTCAAATATACCATTTTCAGGTCTGTACACCAATGTATGTTTTGCCAACTGGTTTGTGGGACTTATATTCTAAATTTGTGCAAACTGATCAGTGTAAATGCCATGACACAACAACATGGAAGTTACTTGCTCTGGGTTATGGGCTCCTGTTATTAACAAATGTGACAAGTGTCCTAGCCTGGAATCAAACTTGTTCGCAGGCTAAATTGGTGTTTATTGCCTTTTCCCTAGGTTTGAATTCTGATTTAAGCTTCTTATAATAATCAACATATGGATTATAAGAAGCTGAAATTAAAAAATGTAATTCCTGAATTATTTAGACTGTATCGCTGACCTTCATTAGTTTGGTGGGTTATGAGTGGTTACGTAGAGGTCACTTGTCACGAATACATCATCATAGGTGTTTGGAAGCTCCAACCCCTCATTAACACTAACCGAGCAGACAGATGAAGGCTTGTAAAGTAATTCAGCCAAAATATTTCAGTTGTAAAATTTATTACATTCTAGTCAAATCCTTTCAAATGATATATTGGTACATGAATTCATTACCTCTATATTTGTGATGGTTATCATGAATTCATTACCATATATATTCATATTTATAATGATTACAATATTCATATTTATAATAATAATATTATAAAGATGTATATTTTTGCCCATAAGAAGCTCTTGTCTAATTCTTTTCTCTAACTAACCTTCTTGATGGACCATCAGCATCCCACAGATAAATATGTAATAAACCAATTGGTAAATAAACCAATTTAGTGTATCAATAAGGATAATAAGGATGGATATTACCTGAAAATAAAAGTTCAAAGTTAAAATACCATATTAAAAAAACAACAACAACAAAGACTGTTATAGGCTATTTATACCAGTTAAATATACAAAGGCATAGCTGAGAAAATAATTAAAGGGATGACTTGATCTAAGGACTTCCGCTTGCAAGCGTGTCCTACCAAACAGAAAAAGAAACTTTTTTTAAAGATAGACTCGTGTAATGGGATCCAAATCAAATCAAATCAAATATTTATTATGTAAGAATGCATAAAAGGAAACGTCAGAGGTTATCCTTATCGAGGACGCTCCCTATATAAAATATGAAATAAATATACTACAATGTAAAATTTAAGAATAATTAAGAAATGGCCCAAAAAAATTACAAAATTTCACAATACTTTCTAAGTTTACTTCGAAAAATGCTGAAATCCTGTTCATGCACTATCTCTTTGGGAAGAGCATTCCACTGTTTAATAATTCTAACAAAGAATGAGTGCAAAAAACAATTTACTCTAGCTAATGGTTGTCTTAATTTAAATGAATGGTTTGATCCAGATTTTATTTCTATAGCTGTCACAGACAGTGCTTCAATTGCCATGAGATGGTGGAAGAATATTACTACCTGACAAGTGACAACTACTTTGTTGTCCAGTGCCTCTTATCTGTCTGTACTTGGAAAATTGCCCTCAAATACAAAGTAAAACAAAGCAAAAACGGTTAATTTATTTTCAAATGTAAGGCTAGCCCAATCAATTTTGAAACGCAAATTTCCCTCCGTAGATAAGCCCCTCCGAATATATAAAGCCCCTCCAAAAATAAGACCCTCAAAAAGGGCCTTTGAAAAATATAAGCCCCGGGGGTTATTTTCGGAATTTTACGGTATTCAATAGTGTTACATGCCAGTTTACAATAATGTTTTTTGCGGTGCCCGGTAACATCCCAAACAGCACAGATAGAAAACAATCGCTAAAATTGAAGAACAGTTCCCAAAAAAATCTGTCGACCGTCTGTCAGTAGACAGCCGACCAACAGTCGGCCGACAAACGGCGACAAACTCAGCTTCAGCCTGTCTCTCTTTCTCTCAAAATTTTGTGTATTTGTAAACCTTGAAATAGAAAAAAAAACAAACAAACAAACAGGTCGCACAAATTCAAAAGGGGATTTGCGGAGTGATTTTGTGTAACTTTTCGCGGCGCGACAAAATTCTGTCTTGGAAACAGATTTTCTTGAGAAATCTCCCGTACACACGAAGCGATCTGTCTCCCCGACGTGTTGCTGCTACTTATTGCACGACCTTTTTCCAAGGAATGGTCTGTCGTAGCGACGTGTCATAGCGACAAATTGCCTTGTGTGTTCCGACCTTGAGTAGCGATCCCTTTGAAAGTAGCAAACCCTCGAAAATACGGATCCCACCCCCAACGCATCGCAAATAGCGAGACTAATATTGATAGCATATATTTTTCCAAGTAAAAGCCTTGAAAGTAAAGGGACGTTGAAAGTGACATACGGCAACTTCATTACGATTATTAACGCTCTTAACAAGCTAAAGGAATATATCGCTTATTCTCAACAATGTCCCTGCATTCGTGTTTGATGGTAAAAAAAATATAAAAAAAAAGAATTTTTATTTCATTAAATAGCAGGAACTTACCGACAGGACCTTCGCAATTCCTTGGGTCTTGCCCCTGCAACCCCTGGGAGGTATCCTGCAATAGACCTTCTGTGACCCATGAATAGTTCCAAAGCTGTCGTCTTGAGAGATAGCCCTTCGTTAGAGTAAATCCAGTATTGAATCATCTTCGCTTAACCGGTATCATTGTTGTTAACATAGTTGCCACAGAAGTTCACAAATCTATATATTTTTAATTAGATTCGCAAAACGAACACAGGCAAATTGTCATGTTAGAAAAAAAGGAACCTCCTAAAAAAGAACTACCGTATATCCTTTATTAAGCGCCCCCTCCCCCCCCCCCCCCCCGTCTAATACCCCGCTGGGGAGCTTAATAGAGGAATTACGGTAATAATAATAATGGGCAGCTGGCAGGAAACATCGCCACAGCTGAGGTCATAAAGATATATTCACGCCCATAAAGATATATGGTCTTTTAGTTGGACTCAGTTTTGAGTAGTGGTTGTAGACAAAATTTGCCCGACAAATTTCAGTAATTTAGAGTAAATAGTTAAGAGTAAGGTTGCTCTATTTGCGTCTCAAGACTTGCTTGTAGACTGTTCGTTTTCTTTTTGTTGTATCTCTTGTAATTTATCTTCAAAACATTTGCCAGAGATGGTTAGAAAGCAATAACTGCTGTAACTCACTTTTTAATTGAATCGGCAACTCAAGGCTGGTTTGTTCAATGTCTTTATTTCTTGCAGGATATGTGGGCGTACTATGCAGCCTTGAAGCTGACTGAGATAATTCAACCATCGCTAAGAGGTATGTTCATAGAGAATCTGAACATTTTTTATCCAAAAGTAACCTGAAAATTTTTGGCAATGCTGTATTATTGATCTGTTGGCCTTCACCGTAGCCTGCGTGGCAGGCGCAAAAAGGGGAGGTGGGAGGGAGAAAGGGAAATCCCCCTCCCCTTTTTCCCTTCCTCCGTTTCCCCTATCCCCTACCCCTTTCGACGCCTGCTACGCAGGCTACCTTCACCGGTAATTATGCATCCGCTTTTAACCTTGAATATTAAGTTCTATAGCATAATGTTGTTAATTTTTAAATGTTGTTTCTTTTCGTAAAGATAAAGAGAAGTATGATTAGGTTAATTTTAGACATTGTAAGATTCAATGCTGTTTAACTGTAGGAACTATTTTTTGGTTCAATTTAATCCCTTGTTCAATGTTTTTTGTTCTTTTGCTGTGTGTAAGTTAATGTTAAAGATAAGTGCAACCCTAAATTAATAGATAACTCCGATAAGCAGAGCGCAGAATCAATCAATCAATCAATCAATCAATCAATCAATCAATCAATCAATCAATCAATCAACCAATCATTCAATCAGTCAATCAATCAATCAATCACCCAATCAATCATTCATTCAATCAATCAATCAATCAATCAATCAATCAATCAACTGATTAATTGATCAAAATTTATAAAAGCACCTAACGCCCACGATCGTGTAAGAACTGGTTGATTTGTACGATTTGATTTCGATTGACACTACCTTTGTTTCGTGGTTTATGGCGGTCAAGGATACGCATATTAAGGATCGCTGAAAGCCTACAACTCTTCAGCACGCAGCAAAAAGCAAATAGGATCAAGAATCCAAAAAGTTTCGAAAACACTGTACGTCTCCTAGTAGGTGGAGACACAGAGTGCGGAAAACACTGCAATTTTGCGTCTTATGCGAAGGAAACAACAGAAAAACAACAACAATGACAGCAACAACGACAGTTCTCAATTCAAATGCTATTTAAGCGTCCGATTTTTTTAAATAAATGATCTCACACTTAATAGCCAACGATTTTAAATTTCTCTTGCCCATTCTTTTGCATTCTGTACGATCAATGACAGGAACAGCTAACAACAACTAGCAATACACGTTTTAGGTCAGCTTAGCTTGAATACTGAAACAGATCTCTCTTGTCAAGTCTTTTGCAATTTGTACAGACGGACAATAACAGAGGACAGCAACTAGCTGTACATGTTCTTGGTCAACTAAGCTTCAATAATGGTCAATAATGATAATCTAGATTGTGCGTATTATTTTTAAAGCATTAAGGTTTTTTGTTCGATAGTTTATCGAGAAAACGGCATCATTACCCCGCATTTTTACCCATTTATTCCATACAGGCGTTGCTATACAAATTATATATATTATCAGTGAGTACCAATTTCGGTTCGTAAAAACTTGAATTCCTGCTACTGTAGTTGATGTTTAAGAGCTCGCTAAGACGGCACTATGCCATATGTAAGTATGAACCTACAATGAGACTTGTTCGACGTGTATGTGTTAAACAAAACTGATATATAAAAGCGGATAGATTTATGAAGGATCTAAACTGTGTCATTCATGGGACTAATCGGGACTCCAGCTGAGATTTGTTGTTTGTTGTTCTCGTACGTACCACTTGAAGTATACATTTATTACAAGTTTTGCAAGCCGACGGGTCTCCTTCAGAAGGCGTGGTTGATCAGAGGCGTTCATTTGAAACGGATCTTTTAATTTTTTAAGGAGGTGGGGAAAGGGACAACAAAACAAATTTTCCTGCACAGGAAAAGTAGGAGAAAAAAAATCTTGCACAAGGAAGCACAAGAAAAAAATTCATGAAAGCCCCACCTTTTCTTGCGACTTGTCTCAATTTTTCGGTTGGAATTTTCGTAAACGACCTCACCATTAACCTTCAGTCGGGAATTTTCGAAATTATTCATTTGGCTGAATGGTAAGCACCTTTCATATCATCGTCCCATCGATAAACAAAATATTGCTCACATACCGGAATAAGAGTGTATCTGCAATGAATAGATTTCCAACTAAAGGTAAGGGTAAACACAGTAACTGAATTTTTTGGCCACATTCTTGTCGCAGTAAAGTAAAATTTTTCAAAGGTTTCCTCCATTGGTTTCTTTTACAAACTTGGAGACAATTTTTTCAAGTGTGAAGACTCTGTTGGAGTCATCCTCTTACAGGAAAAGGATAAGGAACTCCAATAAAGCCACGAGGATGGCATGTTCACATGTTTTAGTGTTTTCAGTGGCTTAGCGGACATGATTTATAGGCCATAGAGGCACGCCTAACGTTCGTGTCGAGATTTCTACTTAGTTTTCGTAAAATAATTTTTCTATTGATCCAAGTTAAATAAGAAATTTTTATAGCCAAGTAGACTCGTTGTTTGCTATTTACCATCATCATAATATCGAACCCGGGAAGAGAGTATTTCCTATAATGGCCCATACGGGGAGGCTCCGCCCGAAAGGGGTACCCTTTTTAAGCTACAGGTATATGAAAGGGAAGGGATTTCAGTAGCTGAATTATAGAGTGGTTTTCGTTTGAGTGTCGTAAAACCAAAACCAAAGTAATTACTCTGGCCAATCACATAGGACACAGACAATACATTGAACCAATCAAAACTCGAAGTAATTACATGAGGCTGACGCAAAGCGCGGGAAAATGCATGCGAGCGCGTCACAATTGGCTTTGGTTTTACTTCTGATTGGATGAAAAGGTGGCGAGAATCTTTTAAGCCAATCGCATCGTGTAGAAAGTGCAAAACCAATTACTTTTCGACACTCAAATGAAAACCGCTCTATGAAAGGGTTAGGAAATCTGTCATTTCCATGTGTAAAAAGGCCCAAAAGGGCTACCGCATGGCAAAGTCGAGAAAACGTTCTAGTTTTGTGCATGTACAGCAGGGATGCAAAGTTCTAAACTAGGTATAAAGGGGGGGGGGGAGTACCATTTTTCATGAGGGTATACAGAAGTGGTGGTTCCTTTTCTGTCAGAAATGGTAAAGGGGAAGGGGTCGGACCTCGATGCGGAGCCTCCCTGTATCAAACTATGTTGAGTACCCCCCGGGATCCGCACATGTCTTAAACGTTCTCTGTCGGATATCCAAATGACTGACCGGTAGCTTTGACACATATCCCGCCTCAGGCAGGAAGGAAGGAAGCGGAAAGGAGCTTGACGACTTAAAGGTCGATTTTGCTTAAACGTTATCAGCTGATCGATGCATTGCTACAAGTGTTTCACGTGAGTCTTGCTTGGATGGGCTACGCGCTAAGAGGATTTACTATAATCATATGAGAATCAAAGCCCTTTTGGATCTTCTAGATAGTTCCGTCTACTTTCTGACGGGTTTTTTCTCGGCTTGTGCCAGTTTAGTTCGCTAGCACCCATTATGGTAAGAAACTTTATCCAGATAATACCGAAGAAATTTTATAAGGGGTCGATGTAAACTCGCCATAAAATGAACTACATATGTGTGATTCCAAAACAGACTTCCTCCAGACGTCTGAAGCTCTAATCCCATTAGCAAAACCTTCACCCGTACTTCTGTTCAGGTCAACAACCTTGATTTTTTTCTAAAGGAAAAGTGTCAGATAGCTCTGTTATAAAAAGCAGATGTCTTTATTGCTATCCATTTTCTGACCGTTTGTACACAAGTCCTTTTTTCGAAAACTGGATTTCTTGAAATTAATAGCGGTTGCGTTTTGCCCTTTTTGCCATGTGAATGAAACTTTCCTTGCACAAGGGTTGCATTCCTTTTAGCCAATCTAAATCCAGATTTAGCGATCGAAAATTCGATTTTTTGTTCCATACGGACTAAACCAATCTAAGATTGCAATCCGAACGATCTACCTCTGAACGTGGATTGTTCAGATTGGTATTTCAATCTGGTTTCAGATCTTTGTTCCATTTAATGAAACTGCTTTTCGATCACAAAAACGTGCTCGTTCATCAATAAACACGGCGGGTCAAGGTTAAATCAGGCAAAAGTTATTTTATTACTCCTTCGTTGTTCTATGCCGCTAAAGGATTGTAGTATATTTAACTCAAGTTCCACTGTCCCTAAATCTGTTAGGAGGAGAAAACCCTTAGATTTTCTCACCGTAAAACTATACTGTCCAATGTCTGTGTGTGTTTAGAACGCGCTTCTCAGCGCTTGATGAGAATTCGTAATTGTCTTCGGAAATTTCTTGAATCAAATTCCAGATAATTTTAAGTTGATGAGTTCCAGTATGAACCACCACTAGTTAAAGAGCTAATTTTCTTTCTGTTTTTCCACGAGAAGATGCTTAATTTAGCAGAAAGAAGTAAAAAACGATGCGTTGAAATTGAGAAGAAGATCGGAGCGGCAGGCAGCTGCCGTATGGATCAATATTATTTCAGATTTTTGTTCCGCGGCTAGCACGAAAATCCAAACAATCTGGATTGTCTAAATCCGAAAAAAGTTTGGCTAAAAGGAATGTAACCAAGGTAACTGTCCAAGTTGTGGATGAAATCCTCTTTTAGGTTTGACGATTCAAAGAAGCAGCACTTTCCTGTCTTACCGTCTGTCGCACTGTTTATTTTGCTTTACAAGGACACCGCTCTAGCTTTTCACATGGTGAATACTATCCTAAAAAATGAACTGAGTTGCACGGTAGCACTTTTCTTTGCGATTCTGTTTGTGAATGCCTGTTGTAACTTTCCAGCCGGGTTCATTCAAGAGAAAGCTAGTCAGCATTACGTTCTTAACCCTTTCACTGCCAAATGTGGCCAAAGGCAAATTTCGACCAAATTTCCAAATTTCATTTTCTAAAATTTTGAGAAACAAATAGCATCATGTGAAAGTACAGGCAGAGAGCTTTCATTTGAATGGTCACATCATAGGATTTCATCAACAGACTCAAAAGTTAGAGTCACCTTACAAAACTCCATCAAGTACTCTGGCAGTGAAAGGGTTAATATAGCTCAGTTACACTGTTTTTTTACACCCTGTTCAATATGACTCCATGATGTCATTTACAAAAATCTTTTGATGCAGCTATTTTGACTTGATCAGATTCTTGAGCAATTCTTTTCTATGTACAGTGCTTTTTTGATGACACGTAGTTTTTCGAACCTTACTATACAGGATAAACATCCTTGAAAGATACTCGACAATACTTTTCTGTAGAATTGTTTCTAATTTCTGAGTCTGTGGAGAAACCATTCAGCTGAAAGCTACTGAGTGGTACTTTCCGCCAATTCCAGTCAAGTACTATATGTTTATAATGCTGATGCAAAGTAACTCTACCTTTTAAGTTCCTGAAATCCTTACGTGTGTCCATTTACTTGAAAACCACTTGCATGGCAGTATTTCTCGTGTATGTACTCAGGCTATTACTAGGGACGAGCATCAAACTTTTTGAAACTGTGGTTAAATCAGTGAAAACTAATAAGCTGCCCTTTCTTTCTCAGTGAATTCAGTGGTTTGGAGCTCTTAGTGTGTTTTTCGGAAGTACTTTCTCAGCTTTCTGTTATTTCAGTCGGAGTGAAACTTCTTATTTTTTATTTTCAAATTTCTCATTTTTGAGAGTGAGAGGGTGAAAAATGTTGGATATTTGGTCAACACTATAAACACAACCTAACAGGCACTGATTTCGGTCCTGACCATGCAACAGTAACTGTAAATGCGAAGTCGCAATAAGAACACCCCTCCGGCTGTAACAGACCCATTGGGATCTAAATCTTCACTGGGTTCTCGAAGAAAACGTCACTGGGTTTGTTTATTTTCCACTGGGTTTTTCTTCTTGTTTTTCTGCCATAAAAGCAGAAATGGGTGGCAGGGCTTACATCTTTCCTGGCATGAAAACTTTGAACCCCTTTTACATATTATTGTAGCGAGAAGAACTAAACGATTTACACTTTTTTATACGACTGATTACCTGTACACTCCGTATTTTGTTTTTCAATGGTAATAATGTTTAATATTTTTTCTTTTTTTAACGATATACGCTGGTCTTGTAAAAGTCATGATAAAAAGTGACCGGGGAATCTACCCCTCTATAATAAATACGGAAATCTAGAGACTGATGAAGGTGAAACCGACACATAGACTAGAGATGGTCTCTGCCGCTCGCCAGTCATCATTGTGAATAGACGCGACGGAAACGAGAACAACAACAAAAAAAACGATAGATTTTTCTTAAACAAAACAACAACTCTTCACGTGGATTGAGCAGACTGTCCTTGTTCAATTTCTTACTGTCACTGAGGTGTACCGATTGGCCTCCTTGAAAGGGGAAAAGGAGTGTCGGTAGATCATCTGGATCATTAAATCGCTTGCCTGACCTTGACATTTTCGAAACGGCTGCATGGAGAGTGGGGCATGACTAGACTGGCGAAGACCGTACAGATTGGAATAAACGTGCGGAAGGCTTTATCCGACAGGACTATGGATTGACTGAGCCCAACTAACTCATTACCGTTACTGCACCACTTTGATTTGAAATTTTCCGTTTTTGCGACGTCTTTGTTCAGGGAGTAAAGACCACAAGACGAATTTGGCTTTCTCCGGCTTGATAGTAAATACTCTTGTTCCTTGGCCATCGTAGCGTGATAGGAAATAACATGCAAACTGCGTTGATAACAAAAAAAAGCACTGCAAGAATCAACATAAGGAAAAAACGTATAGCGGAAAAAAAAGCCAAAAAGAAATGACTTTAAACGTGACGTTTCGTATGCTCCAACATACATCTTCAGAAGTAACCGTTGGTGCTATCCCCAAGACTTGAACTTCAGGAAAATTCACATATATTTGAAAATTTCAGCGATTCGGAACGAAGATCGGAAAACTCGTATTTTTGAAGTTTTTGGATTAATTGGGTTTTCGTTGCCCCTCGTCCGTCACCACTGCTAAAACTCTCTATTGACTGTAATAAGGCAGGCCCTCGATCTTTCGGTCCCGAGGTTGTCCGTTTTAGAGGGAGCAGACTGTAAAATCTATTCTTGCTACTACCTACTAGTCCTCCTATTAATGAAAGCATAGCGTTGCAGTTTGTGCCATGTAATCTTTCAGGGGCACCCAACGACAATTTTCGGAAAATATCTGTTCGGAAGACGATTTGAGATCTAGAATTTTCGGAACATTTTTTCCAAAATTTATTGCTTGTCTTCCTCTCCTAGGATTTTCGAACATCTAAAAAGGTCACCTACAATTTTCGGGAGCCTTTTTTCTGGCTGAAATTTTCGAAAAGGCAAGTTTTGATCCCTATAATTTTCGAATCACTAGACTTTCAGCTAGGAAATCCGAACAGATGAAAAACTTTTAGGCGATAAAAATATGCCTATATCTACCGTTTTAATACTAAAATACGTTTAACAATGCTATGTTTAAGTGGTTTTGAACTATTTTCTCGTTGGGTGCCCCTGATCTTTACGCAGGACTACAAATTCACATCGTAAGTCAAACATGTTTCCGATCGAGTAACACTCGCCAACAGTAAATCGTTATACCGCAATCAGTCTGTCATCATTTATTAAAGATATTGGAAAGCAAGCCTCAGGCCTAGAGCGGCGGGAAAGACGGCTCCCTCACTCGAATCGCGCGTTTTGTACAGCGCCGCGCACACAGCTGGCAAAGTCTGTAATGGTACCGCTTGTGTCATACTTTGCGAAATAAAATTTTGATTTCAAGTTTTTAAAGCAGTTTTTCTAGCGCTAATAGGAGAAGAGCTTATTGAGTCCGTGACAAAGTTGTTCTGAGCTGATGGTCAGTCTGTTTTGCAAAGATTAACTTTCTGTTTTGCTAATCGAAATGTAAATATACCCTAGTGCGATACCAGTGACCTTGTGAAGGGATCACTTTGATATCATGACAAATGCCTGTACCGCAAACTCGGGAGGCACGAGTGTGCTCATAAATAGTTTTTATAATCTAAAATATGCACTACCCCACAATTATGTTATCAATAAATTTACCGGTTATGCAAGAGTCTTGAATTATTTAGATAGTGGCAAGTTTCACGTGGGAAAAAACCCGCCGCATGGCGGCATAAGATGCGGAAAGTTGGCTTTGTTTGCACAGCGCATTCCTTGAAAGTTTATGATTTTACAAAGTTGCATTATGTTTCTCGAAGGAGATGTTGTTTCATTTGGTCGTGTGTGCCATGTTTTGGATAACAATTGTCAAAGAATGACTAAAATAATCAGAAAGGTCACTCAGGTTAACTCGCATTGCACGCGCTGTGGACGGGGGTTGTTTACCGCGGCGAAACGTTTACATACTAAAGTCACACCATCTTCGGCTTGTTTTTTCAGCCGCAGTTTTTTCCCACGCAAGACAAAAGCGCTCTTTTGCAAACAGGCGAGCAATCGGAAACTTGACACTACATTAAGAACAAAGCGGTCCTTAGCCGTGTTTTTTCAGTAAACACCTGTGAGGTGAACAGGGCTAAATTCGGCCCGAGGAATGTTATTGCTGACCCAACCCAAGACGGGCTAACAATTCCGGAGATATTTTCACTGACAAAGCCCTGACAACGGCGGGAAATATTGCGCAAACAGAACAACCACACGGTATACAGCTGTAGTTTAATTCATGTAGCACCAATATGCGACACAGTCATATACGAAGAGCTCTCAGCCAACTAATTGAGATTTCTTGTTTAGATAAGGTCGCGGAGTACAAGGGCTTTGCTCTCACGAGATCGACATCAACAAAAAATCATGACACAATGGTTTTAACTATTGGATTAAATCTGTTGTGTCTTACCTCAAAACAGACCACCACGCATGCACGCTTTATTATAGAGAAGATTATTTCTTAACGCGATAGGAAACCGGAAAGACTATTTGTCGCATGAGCTAGGGTGCTAAAAGGATAAATTATAAGCGACTTACCATCATTTAGCATGTAAACGAAATGATTCCTTCATTATCAGAAAGCTTTATCTTGACGCATAACTCAATGCATTCTACAAGTCATGTAGCGGCATGGTTCTTAGTTTCTTGGTTAAATATAGCAAGATGAAAACATTAAGTTTGTGATCTGTTTTCAGTGTCTAAACAAAGTCCCGTCTTGAAAATATTGAATTAGAGTTGTTTTTCTGTCAGTCCAACGTTCGTTTTTCTAACGGCTTATAAGAAAACGGAACAAAACGCTCTCAGATTAAAGAGTAGGATTAAAAATAAAATCAGAAAAAAATCATTGAACTTTGTTTCCCAACGGTTGTTTTCATTTCAGTTCTGTAGCCTCGACTTTTTTTTTTTACAGTAGAACGTTATTTTTAGAGTGGAAAGAAGGGCGTTGTGAGGCTACCGACAAGACAAGTTAAGTTGAATGAAACGATGCTGCCTAGTCGATTTGTCGAGGTCTTTTGACACACTCAGAAGTACTTTGCGACAGAACCAAGGGTTATAATCTGTTTTCCTTGCTAAAGACATCCTTAAAACGTAATAATTCTGTCAAGTAGCTGGAACGAAAACGCGCGCATGTCTGAGAAAGAAATACGTATCTGAAATGATGATGACAACTGCAGCACAGTTTTGGCCTACGAACGACGACAGCTGTGGAGGAATTTAAAAATTGAAGTTTAAATAAACGGACCCAACTAAAATTAGACAAAAATGACCAAAAATAATTTCAAATTGAGACCTGTCGTGATATTTCCCTTTCAGTCAATCAATAATGTTGCATGTGTAGCCAGATTATATATTAAAATTCGAATCAGGGAGCCGGAGAGCCAGCCTATTCTTAACCCTTTCACTACAGTAAGAGTGACAACAGTCAAACACAATCCCAAAGAAAAAGAAAAAAAAAACAAAACAAAATATCTTAAAACCCGAAATGTCATAACAGAAAAGGCTCACTCAAAACTGAATAATTAGAGAACGATGCAAAGGTACTACTGAAGAGGCTACATTAAAAAATTAACATCAAAAGTGACAACTTCATTTAGTAGCTTATAATTGACTCCGAGCTGTAGTGAAAGGTGGTGTACTGTTTATTAGGGTCATTATGATGTACAAGCTAAGATAGATGCTGCGTTTATTGAGTGACTACGAAAATGACACTGCACTTACGTACGCTTGTTTTTTTAGGTGCGAAGCTAGGCCGCAGCTAAACAGTGTTTGTTAGATAATGTTAAAATTTATAAAAAAAACATGCTATATTCTATCCTAGTCATGCCGTCTGCGATTAGGTTCAGCTTGATATTTCTCTTTGTGAACATATGAACACATAATTGACCAGCTTCCAACATCAGTGGCTTTATAGCTTAGTTGGTTAGGGCATCGCACCGGTATCGTTAGGTCACGGGTTCAAATCCCGTTGAAGCCCTGAATTCTTTCTCGTCAGGCTTCTTACGCAATTGCATGCGTTCACAACTGCGAGGATCATTCTTCATTTGAGTTCTAATCACTGCCGATCGGAATTAAGTGTTCTTATCTTAAACTTCAGCCTGTATTACTTCTGATGCTCTCTATACCAGTGCCCATTGAGTTAAACTGTTCTCAGTGCGACTAATGCGTACTTTCAGGAAGTGTCGTTTCGTAGATTGTTCACTCTTTACGTGTTTGTATGAATGTGCTGTGCATCGACAAACGAAACCTAAGGAGTACTGCTTTGAAGTAGTGTTTTTTAAATCATCGTGTTACTTGCACAGGTCAATTCCACCCTCCGAGTCTGTGTGTCAAGTCTTACATTGTTACGTATCATTGAAAGATAGCTACCGAAGAGTACTTTAGCCGGGACTTAAAGTTTGCTGTGTTGGTTTCAACTGAGTGGAGTTATAACTTCATTGGATCCGTGAATAGAATACTTCGGTCAGTGAGGCTATTGAATCAGACTTTTGTTTGGTGGTGTTTGCCATTCTATACCTCGGCTTACTTCACTCGCCGATTTTATGCGCCCCCTTATTATATTCAGGGCCGGCCAGGGTTTTTGGGTATACAATATATTGGGGTATTTAATTTTAGGTATACTTTATTTTTATGCTTAAAATTGGGTATAAAGTATTCACTCACGACTAATTTTGGGTATATAAAGTATATCGTGGTTTTCTTAATTTTGGTATTTTACACGATTTTTAGTATAATTTTTGGTATATTGGAAGGTTTATTTCGGGTATTTTGGTATTCCACTACCCACCTTGGCCGACCCTGTATATTCGCCTTTACTCAGGGACCAAGGAGCCTGGACGCAGTAAGAATAGTGCACTGAAGATGGTTCCAAATTTTTTTCATTCTAGGGATGATATTCTAACGTGTAGCATTACAGCTCAAAGCAATGAAGAAAGTACATCCTGTGTTGTCTAAGTTAGCTTTTATGACCTTTTATTTTTGCATGATAGTGTTCTTAGGGGAAAAACTGTTTGAGTGCAGAGGTCTACGCAACGCGTAAATATAACTGACTGGTTCCTCTTGCCGGATGTCTAATCAAAGAGATGCTGAGGAAGGCTAATTTTCTTAGCCGAAATATTGGCCTATAATAAATCAGCCCTTTGCCGTAGTGACAGCCCTGCATTGAGTTCTGTTTTGTTCTTAGGGGGTCCCTTATACTACAGTAAAAACCCGCAAGTAAGAAATTGCATTTTGCTAAGTTAGTCCAAACAGGTTCTTTCATAAATCGTAATTAGCACAAATTTAGGCTATTTAGGTTCTTAAATAGGCTTTTATTTTTTGAAGAAAAAATGTAGATTGTAGCTGAGAGTCTGTAGTGGTATTCAGCTTATTCCTTATATAAAATCTGCACATCATTACATTGCAGTTGGTCTAGTCAAAAGGCACCTATCCAAAGAACGGGATCCTGAATGTTGACTTATCTTTTTTGCCCAAGTGTACATAATATCTTTAAAGAGTTTCTGCAAAAAGATAAGAACCTTTTCAAATTTTAGGCTGAACAGGTTCTTGTTTGGAGGGGCCTATAACTGGTAAATTTTAGGCTTACTGGTTCCTAAAAACAAGGTTCTTACTCACGGGTTTTTAGTATTTTGTATTTAAGGTCATTAGAACAGTTCTGTCGCTACTCAACCTTGATGGTCATTCACAGTGCGTCTTTTCGGGATATCTGAAGGCGAATGAAAAATGCTAAGCTAATTTTTTCTTTTGTGCATAGCAGTGCGGAAGCCAGGTATTTCGTTATCAGTCTTACACCGTACGGCTTAGCTTTCTTTGTGTGTGAATAAGTATAACATTAAAAGTTATAGTATCTACTACGGCGTCGTGATGCCCGTATTGTTCTTGATTGAATTGTGTCTGTGAATAACTTTTCCCAACACGACCGTGACAGTAACATCTACGATACTGCACAGAACTGTGCGATACCCGTAGTAATGTGTAATATCAACTGTGGTATACTTTTGTCTGTAAATTTAATTCTAAATATAACCATAACAGCCATATTCTGTACACTGAGAGCACATAGTTTTTTCGAAGTCATGCCGCAATATGGATGACTTCTGTAAAGCGTGAAGCCAAAGATTGGATAAAATGCTGTAATTGACCCCTATGTTGCAAATATCGTGCAGAGTGATTCTTTACCGTGATATTCAGTACAGTTCATTACAGGCGGAGACAATTATTATGAGTATACTGTGATCAAGGCGTTACGCCTGTTGGTTGGGGGAAGGGGGGCTACTAAAAATCGCGAGGAGATGGAAAGGGAAGAAACCCTCCCGCTCGACGGAGGCCTGTTCATATGAGTAATGCTCAAACTTCAACTTTACGGACGAAAGCTACCAAGGCTCCCAATGATCCCTAATGTTTATTACATTCCTTGTGGTGTACCTCATTTGTTCTTTGTTTCCGGAAAACGTGTTTACCTTTGAACTGTAGCAATCGCATGCTATAAGGGCAACGTTTAGGCATTTTGTTTGAAGATGATCTTATTTGCAGCAAAATATAGTTGCTGACATATGCTAGTCGTAGCTCATGTTTCGACCAAGTCTCACAATTTTCGTGTTAGCCAGTGAGTCACTGATCGTCACTGCTTTTAATATTGACCGTCTAAACTGGAATGCCCTTCATAGTTTACCATCGATCACTCTCTCTTTCTGCCACTATAACCACTGTCAACTGCCTCGTCGACTCAAGTTCCAAAATATCGCGTGTCTGAAATTTGTGAGTGACAACGACTGTTCTAAGAGTAAGATCGCTCTAAAGCCGCTCTCCAAAGAAACAGAAAATGACAAATAATTTCGAAGTAATTAACTCAGCATGCATGATCAGTTTATAATCTAGCACGCGAACAAATTGCCGCAGTTCTCGGTGTTACCTGTGTCTCTTTAAGGAAAGCAACCTCGATTTTCCCTGAAATCATATTTAGGAAAACTGGGTTTTATCCTTTTTCATTCGTCTTATTTTAACTCTGAGATTACTGTTTATACTAAGACTTCATCTTAATTTTTCCTACAGGCATTGTCGATAATGTGGTTAGGCGGGTTGGCTGTGGCTTTTAAATTTGTGCCATCTGCCAGTATTTAAACACAGACTGGCTGTAAATATACTGTAATGAAGCTCAAGACGATTTTGAAATAGGCAATTGACAAATTTGAGTCACAGATTCCACGGATAGTTATTTTAAGTTGACTAGACTTTGTTGCGTGTCGTTTCGTAGGAACGCGAACAATCACACGCAAGAATTCGCTATTTTTGTACATGCTTAGTCTGAACAAGAATTGCTATCAGTTTAGACTCGTACCAGAAATTTTTGGAAAGCGTATATAGTGCATTTATGGTTGATGATCTTAAATATGTTTAAAAAATTCTACATCTTTCGCCAAGCCTGTTAAATAGGAATTAACCAAAAAAATTTACCCATAAAAAAAAAGGACAAGCGAGCAAAACCGAATTGCTGAAATGGACGCTGTTTTTTCTCCCGTTTATCTGTCATTAGAATGATAATTTGTTCCCACAATAAAATAAAACTGGGGCAAAACTGACGAAAGAATACAACCAATATATCACTTGCGATGACACCATAATCTGATCTTCAAAATCAGCGGCCCTCGATAATGGTCAAAAGGGATACATTTCCAAAAATAATCAACACGGTATTTTTTGTCTTTCGGTGAAGTTGGTTTTCGCTGCAAATTCTAACTCTCTATAGCTTAGCTCTGTTTTATTGAGATAACAATTAAAAGCGTGGCAGAGTGTGATGAAGAATGATTTCGAAAAAGTTGCAATTACCCTGGTTCCCAGACGATAGGTCATGTACCTCGATCAGGGTTGTCTACATATCAAGTGCGCGAATACAAAGAACTCACGCAAAGCTTCTTGCCGCAAAAACCGTCGACTCGTGGGCTGGTTATTGGTCTGAAACATAGTCAAAACATAGTTTCGAGTCGTGGAGGCATCGAAGGATTCGTTCGTAAGAATTAAAGAGATTTTAACCATTGCAAAATAGCTCAATTAACTTCTGAGAAGTCGTTTACAGCATTATAACTAACATCACAAAAAAACCTATCATAAAAATTCCATTCCTGCTTTCCTGTGTAGCCCGAGGCTAAAAGGGCGAACCACACGAAACCCTCGATGCACCTGCAAGTTTACGCGAAATTTCAAAATATCCTGGAGGAGAATTTTTGACTTAAAGATTGTACGGTATCTGGCGATAGCGATAAACATTGACTTGAAAAACTTTTTACTCCGCCTTTTCTATTCAAGGCGTTGAATGGTTTTGATGTATACCGATTTCAGCGTGTCTATACATTACTCCCCTTTCTGACTTCGTGGTCAATTTATCTGATTATCGGCAGTATCTGCCGAGAGGAAGGAAAAGGGAAAAGGGGATTGACATAATAAAACCAGAAGGCACAACAAGGCGGGGTTAGAATGTGAACATAGCAAAACAACACCTGACAGCGATGGTCAAACTGGCACCACGGTGTCTGAAAAAAAAAGTTTTATTTCAAACAATTTTGAACATCTGAAGCTTCCTTTTTAATTGCTCGAAATGCACAAACATTGAATGTATTTCTGACACCAGTACAGTACGCGTTCAAGTTTGAAATTTAATGGATGTCCTCGAAAAGTTTAATCGCTCGAAACGGCTCGAAGCGCGACCCTTATTTTAGCGTTCTTTCTTTTATTCTGTGTCACGAAACCTAAGGATTGAGAAAAGAAAGCCTTCGTCGCAAGATGCGGCCAAAAGCAAAGCTGTCATTATTTATTTTCAAAACATTAGAAAAAGAAAAAAAAAACAAAATCGTCGACACTGCAGCAGCACGCACAGAGTTGAATTCACCATACCTACTACTCGTACTATTTGATCCCAATTATCTTTCTTACAGCAATTACCCTGTCTGAATGCTTTAAAGAAGAAGAGGAAGAGAAAAGTAATTGGTTATAGGTCACCTGGTTCAAGGGAGAATGAATGAAACCAACGCAAATTATTATAGACTTTATTTTTTGAGAGCTCCTCTCTCAACACGTAAAACTTATTCCATAAAATATATACACTGACGGAACATAGGGAAGATTCGTTCCTTTCCATAATTGAACTTTACACTTTACACAATGTTTGTTGCTCGCTATAGAAGAAATAAATTAAGATTTCCGGCATGCGATCGCTGCGGCGATGTCCAATGTCCTCGCGTCTGTGATCAATTTTTCATCTTGTTGCATTTTTACAATCGGGAGAAGAGTTAATTTGCGCCTATTCCCTCATGCGGACGCGATACCATATGCGGGGCTTGCTCTGAAAACTGTACCTAACAACAGAGATCAAAGGGAAAAAGAGAACTGCGGTTAGGATGAGGAAAGGAAGGGAAAAAACGCTCGAGATAAGCACTGTCTACTCAACAAGAACAAACAAACGATGAATTCTTAAAAAGACACATGCAGCGTTTTGTCAGAGCACGTCGGGCTCAAGAGTCCATTTTGGAAATTGTGCAAACTGTTTCATGTTTCTATTCTTGGTCTGTTTGTATATTCGGTTGGTGGTCTTTAGCCAGAAGCGTTTTTTATTCTTCTGGTGCGTGTTGTTTGTCAGTAGAATTATCAACACTCCTCGTCTCGATTTGTATGTAGAAAAATGTTGCCATTGAATACAGTGGTACGAGAGGTTTCTTTACGCATGTGCCTTTTGTTCGCTAAATGAACTCTTTTACCACACGCTGGGAAATAGATGTTTATCACGGTTAACTCAACAAACATCCCGCTGCGTAGCTAACGTCAAAAATAAATCTTTGTTAACAATTGGGCACATAGGTCTTCCTGCCAGTTCAGATACTGTTCTGAGACGGTTTGAACATTTCATCCACAAAATAGCTATAATTTATAAGTACAACCTATGCATTGAAATATAAATAGAACTCGAGGCTTTCAAAAACCAATATTGGAAATACGTTGAGCGTGAGACCAGAGGACCAGCAGGCAAGGCTAAAGACTGACAAGAAAAAAAAAACTTTAAAATACCGGTTGAAATTCAGTAGAGCACAGCTGCCGAGAAAAACTTTTGTTTTACAAGAAACTGTATTTTCGCTGTCTTAAAGATGTTCAGCTAGCCCATACACAATGTCCTCTCGGAGGATTGTTCGTTATGGCCTCGAATTTATTCTGAAAAAGATTAAAGTTTGTCTTCTTTGAAAAAAATACGGTCTACGAAACAATTTTTAAAACTCTGCTGCAACTTTGTGTGTTATTTGTGGCCTTCTTTTTAAGGAACAAGAAAATATTTCAAGCAGTTTCCTTTGCTCCGTAAAAGCTTTGTTGTCAAAGGTGTGAGGCAATTAGGACAGATTACAAAGAAATACAATACTGACAAATTTCACTTTCCAGTAACTGAATTCGTTAAAATACACGAAAGATAGAACTCTAGCTAGAACCAGTGATTGAAATAGAACGAAAACAAAAATGAGAAGACAAGGGAACGAATAAATTCTTCGTAAGATTTGAGCCAAGAAAAGCATACTTGATAATATGTAGACAAAAGAAGACCAAGTCGAAGGTTGATTCACAGAAACCTCGCATCCATGAAGGAGTTTTAAAAATTGCTTGTTCGGTGAAGTATAAGATGTTTGATTCATCTTCCTATGAAGTCAATTTGCACACCGCAGTGGCTTGAAGGATATTTGTACATTGAATTCACTTATGCAAAACAGGCAAAGGCATCTATTCAGAAGAAGAGTAATTATCGTGTCACCACACAAAAACACACAAGCCTGACTCGATAGATACACGCTTGGGTTACTCGTTTAATGGTCCCCTTAGGGTTTTGAGTCAGTCCGGTGGCTTGTTTTCAAACGCAATTTATCGTTCGCTAATACAATTCAGGTTAAATGCTTACCAGAGCTAATAGCTGAGAGCAGTGTGAGACCGTATAATTGGCAATTTAAACCGCGCAAGAAGCAGCATCTTGACGGTTCGCGCGTGGAAGAACTTTCCCAGTAAGTTTGCATTAAAAAAGCAGCGAACGAAAACAAAAGAAGTATGTCACAGATAAGATAACCTTCCTAGTTTATAGGCTTACCAATTGTTGAAACGGACCTTGGTCCATATCGTTATGCATTGCGAATTCGTTCAGGGCCTTCCAAGGCTGGTAGCTGGGAAGGTCGCCCATCGAGACCTCAGATGGTGGTCTGAGCGATGGTGGAGTTAGACTCGAAGCGAAAACCTGAACACCCGAAATAGCTGATGGCGGTAGCGTGCGGCTGGAGAGAGCATTCGGTGAGCTACCGGTTGGACTCTGTATGTAAACGGCAAAGAAAAAGATACAGTGATTAAACGGGAGGATATAAATTGCCGTAAATTATTATGACTTGGATGCGGCAATGTTTTGCTTTGTAAAACGTATACAGTTCGATATCCCACTGGGGCTAATGGTAATGTCATTTCTTTGCTAAATCGTTGCGTAAAGAACAGGCTATAACAGTCGGTCAGAATAGTGAAAGGAGGCACTAGCCGAAGTCTAACGTTTATCTAAAATTAAGATCAAGCAACTCTGTGTGCGCATGATGACAAAAACACCAGATGCTAGGGCTAAGCTTCGATGAACCCCGTCAGCGAGGATGGATGATTTTATAATAGGCCACACTTTTGTACATTCTTATTCAAAGGGGTTTGAGTATAAGAAAAAAAATGTTTCTCCTTCAACATTAAGATCGTTTAGTAATAATCTCGCAGAATCCTTCGTAGAGTTGCCATTTCTAAAGGAGGAAGTCTAGTGAGAGAGCGTCTGTGAAGATATAAAATCTCGAAGAATCGTCTTACCAGCTGTGAAGCCTAACAATCCAAAATTAACACCTTTTGGCTAATTCTTCCAATTATATTAACAAGAAAACTCCTAGCACGGTGTTCAAGCAAAAGAAAAAGGCTTGGATCAAGAGCAAAGCGCGATTTTATTGAAATAAAAAACAGTGAAAACTGCCTTAAGTTTGCTCGCCAAGCTCGATTAACCACCACCTGTGCGCAAATATTTCCATTTCCGTCCGTCTTTGTCGTGCTCATCGTGACAGCTAATGGCAAAGTGACATTGCCAAAAAAAAAAAAAAAAAATCCGCGGAGCTAAACTGTATCTACCACTCCTACGTTTTTTAGGCCAGTTGGAAATGGGAAACACATAATGTCAGTTTATACCTGCCCATCATCAGAGCCCGGTCCTTGGTGTTGGTGGTGAGAGGAGGTCTTGTTTAACATCATAGACTTCTTCTTGTCTTTGCAGCGTTTATTTTGAAACCACACACGAATTACTCGAGGACTAAGTCCAGTCATTTCGACGAGCTGTTCTTTCATCATCGCGTCCGGCCGCGGATTCGCCGCGTAACACGTCCGAAGCGTGTGTAGCTGCTTCTCATTCAACACAGTCCGTACCCTCGTCGTTTTCTCTGATGATTTGCCTCGCCGTGGCGATGATTCTTCGGTCTGGCCGTTCGAGTGAGCTGCAAAGGAATTATCATTGTCGCGATATTTTTAGCCTAACACTTATGATACTTCAGTCACCATTGAATCTAATATTTCGAGGGTGGAAACAGTAATACTGTATATCTAGGGAAAGACAAAGAGTCATGATATGGAGCTGAGAAGTTTGGAATTGAAATATCTGCTAAAAGCACTACGAGGTGCTACGACACCGTTGCTCGTTTAAACATCCTCGAGATTTGAGATTTTGTATTTTCCTGCGGAAGTGCTTAAACTGTTAAGAGAGTAGAAAATCCCGAGTTTAGTTGTTGAAGAATAGTTAAGGGGTTAATTCAGAATTTCGGGTTAAACCTGACAGCAGCAGTGATAGAACTGTGATGCTTTGTAAGGGTCATACATAGGTATCACGGAAACTTCCCGATCGGAAATAAATGTCAAAAGTACTTATCCGTGTTGAACCTTATAATTGAGAATAGAAGATATTGCCAACAAACATTCAATTTTGAATTAAAGCGCGAGAAGGTTATAATATTCCCGCTCCCCTTCTCCTTGAGGTTGGTTGATAGGTGACACGGCTGGCCAAACGCCGGCAGCAGAGCCGTGTTGCTTGGCTACAAACAGGGCTTAAAATTAAGCACAATCAAAATCCATTAACCAACAAACGATGGCCCAGACTTTTATAAATTCAAGCATTTAACTGAAATCTTCACATGATCTGGTCCGAGTCAATCTAAGTTGCTAATAGTGTTATCGACCCCAATTTGATTAGATTCTGATACGTTTAGTGACAAGACCTACCGCGTTGAAACAGAACGAGTAGAAACAGACTGGCTCACCTGATGATTGAGAGGAGGACCGTTGCGATCCTCGAACGTGAGCTGCTTGAGCTGTAGCCGTTGCCTTCTCTACGATTTCGTTGTCTTCTTTACAGAATAATCCGTCCTCGCGCAGGGCGAATTCGTCCCCCGGAACAAGCTGTCTACTGCAAGCGATGCAGCGAAAACAGTCTATGTGATAGATTTGGTTCTTGGCTCTCATCACGAAGTCGTTTTTCGTCACAGAACGGGAACATTTGGCGCACTTTGTCCCAAATAACCTGAAGAGCGAGAGAGAAAATGCCCTCAATAACCAGAAAGCAAATAACGCGCTTCCCGAGAACGACTTTCGCAAATATATCTGTTTCTATTTTATTCCCATCCGAAGTGACCCGTCAATGTTATTTTACAACTTACCCACGCGCTACTTAGTGTAATCCTGCAGAGTTTTTCTTTGCCGTAAGGCGCTAAGACTAACAAAATTGCGATCGAAAGCGAAATCTAAGAAAAACCACAAATCTAAATTGTACTCGTAGTCTCCTGCTTGAAGAGTAGGCAAACTTTCCCGCCTCGCTTACCCACAATAAGAAAGAGGCGGAGTCAAAGAATAACTTGTGTGAACTGAATTTCCTGAACTCCAGCCACCATGTATCCGTGTGAATTTCTTTGTAATTAGCTTCTCCGAGATCCACGAAAAACTACCACTGTGTAACAGCCTACGCAGCGGGGGAAATCAGGGCTTCTATCTTGCCACGATGGCTTTGTAGAGACAATACAGTCATAACCATCACAGCTACTCTGTCTTTCTAATTAACAACATTGATTCCTTCGCCAGAGTAATATGTCGTCAGTATTTGTAATATACTGAAGTAATCCCTCGAAAAACACAACGTCATGCAGCTATTAACGCACGGTTAAACGGACGAATTGAACGAATGTGTTGATGATCTCAAATGATCTATGATCGCTCGGTCAGTTACGTTTGCATTCTGATTTCTCAGCAGTGGACCGTACTGGCTTACCTAACGTAATCACGCTTGCAGTAGGTCTTTCCGTCTCGCACAAAACACGTACAAGTTTCATCCAGGTACGTGTGACAGTCGGCACATTTCAGGCAACCTGCATGCCATTCAAGGTCGGGAGCGACGCGTAGGATGTACTGATCTTGAATCTGAGAGCCGCAACCGACACACATGGATATTCGACGCTTCTCTGCAAAAGAAACACAAAACAAAACTTAAGAGCTCCTTGGTTTAAGCGTGACAGGAAATACTTCCGAACGTCCAAGGGAGTCATGGCGCTAACAGAAAGTTTATTTTGACGAGCAGGGAATCACATCGACTATAAGTACGTACGTTGGAGGTCTTGGTCGCTCATTCCCAAGAAGGCTTTACAAGGCGACTCGGTGATATCAACCAAAATGGGATTACTAACTAAGCGAGTCAGCCAGCTGACGAACCGAATACTTCAAAATTCCGATCTCTCTGGAGCAATAATGCCATTGGTGTAGCCTGCTCGTGCCCAAACACGTGACCCTGGCTGTCATTGTCCGGCAGGTTATTGGCCGGAGGCTAAACCACCAATTTTACAAATTGGTGCCCAGTTGTGAATACTTCACTCGCCATTGGTCGCCCACCTTTCAACACTTGTCAAACTTTGCGCGTTTTTTAGATAGGAAACAGTGATAAACGCAGGTGTAAGGCTAGAAATTGACCGCAGATGAATTTTAGGACACTCATTCTGAGACTTCCAAAAACGGAATGTTAAATCCAGCGATCATAATCTTGGAAAACGAGTCAAGTTCGTGACTGAAAGATCATGATTCCTAGCCGGTCAAAAGCAGCAACCTCGGACCGCTTATTGAAAGTGACAGCTGACTTTTGTATTTCGCATTTATTCGCACACGTGTAAGTCACTAAAGCAATATCTGCAAGCGCTTGTCTCGAGTAAAACGCGTGGATATCAGCCTCGATACACGTGAGATAACTTAACAAGATAAATTTCACAAACTGTATTGATTCGCGCAACGCTCGCCATTGAAAGGACCTGGCTTTTGAAATTAGCACGGTATTTATGCGCCGTCAACAACAGTACTGGCAGTGGGCTATAGGGCAATGTGAAGGCATTGTTCAATTTTCAATGCCTGGCGACGCAACAACAAGCAAATTTGAATCAAAACAAAAGGGTGGATTTGGGGCAGGATCTCATTGAACCTCGAACACTTCGATATAATTAGCAGAAATTTGTGAAAAGAAGCAAACGAGATTTAGCACGTTTAGGTTAGAAGCTCCGCCTTGTCGGTCAACGAATTGTCAGATAGCGTCAGGGTCGATAACTCGTATCTCTTGCTGAAAGGTACCCTCAACCTCAACAGAAAACCCAGACAAGGGGGGATGTTGAAAACTCGAGAGGTCATGATATTGACGCAACTTGGAATGAAAAATATTTACCCGAGAAATTTTCCCTTTGAATAGCAGAACAAAGTCGGCATTGAAAACATTTGTACCCAACACAACGTGGAATAATAGGCTTTGTTTTCTTAGTTCAACTTGGGGATTTAAAAACCCATTCACCGTTGTCAAACATATCTTTTGATCGTCTGGTCATGATTCAAGGCCATTGTTGTAGCCAACCCAACTAATTCATATATTAATTATCTGTCATATTCACTTGTCAAACACTTCATTGACGAGAGCCTCGTCACCAGACTTCCACCTTTGAATGTTGCGCTACAATTTCCTGTCCCTAATGAAGCGTACAAATCCTAATCCAGATTGCCCATTAAGCTTCTGTTGTCCTTATAGCATTTCCGATCTATACATCTTTTGGATCTTAACAGGGCGAAATATCCTTATAGAACAAAGCTCAGAAAAAAAATTAGCGAAGTTGGTTTGCGCACCAAATAAAATAAGAACAAACACGTCATTCGATACTTTCAAGAGACGCAATCGAAAGAATTCACCGACTCCTTTCGAATTCGGCCGTGAAATTTGAATTTTTTCCACACCATTGAATCTACGATTATGATCAAATAATTGCTGTAAAAACAAGCATCACGATGAGGACAATCACAATGTAGAAGTCAAACACGAAATTTGTTATGCCTGAACTCTTCACAAAGCAGCCAGTTGCGCGGATTATTGTTTTTCACACCATCTTTGCACGGCATCTTTCGTTGCCGGGGGTGGAAAATTTTTCCTGACCCCGCTTCATCTGCGTGGAAACGAAACCCGAGTAATATGCGCCTTGGATTGGTGTCGTTTTTCGGTGGCGCCTTTTTGGTGGCCGACAAAACATACATCACTGGATGTTTCATACTAAGAGTCAAATTTCTGGTCGAATATTGTTCCGGGTAAGTTTCCGGTACATTTAATTTCTGTCTTCGAAATACAAATTTACAACTCACACCTTTCTGAATTTCAGTATTTTCAGCCTAATTCGTGCCATTTTAGCCTGTAATATAATTAACTTTTCATCAAATTCGCGTACAGAAATACCTCTGAAAGACACCAATCCCCTGTTTTGGAAATTTGTCTGCTATTTTCAACAACAGCAAAAAAATATGGACTGACAATTAAACTTGGAAACAATTGAAAGATCTCCCCAATGCGTTACTAAACGTGACGGAAAAGAAAGCTCTTTAATCTAAAATTAAAATTAAAATCTTTTTTCTTAGCAACACGTATGTTAAAATGCACATATCTTTTCGACGCCTTGTGTCGAGTAGTTGAATTGTTGGGAAGCTATCAACGAAGTACGTGTGAGATTCGGAGCCTTGTTTCACTAGAAACAATAGGATAATCTTGTGTGCTTTGAAATGATGTTAGAAACTTGGGAACGACAGCTATGAATTGGTTAGCTGGTACATTGGTAAAGAAAAAACCTTGATTGCAATAAAAAAATAATGAAATAAAATAAAAAAAATGAATAAATAAATGAAAAAAAAAACATGAAATAAAGAAGAAGAAGAAAAAAACTCCAATATGCATAGGTTCAGATCAAAAACTATTCCTGTTTTTGTTATTTATCAGGCAGGATGTGACTTGAATTTTGTTTGAATTTAGATTCAAAGATCAAAGGTCAGTTTGGTTAAATATTAGTTACGAGATGGCTAAAAAAATACTTCTTAAATTTTCGTATTAAAAGGCTAGGAAAAGTGAAGAGGATAACCAGTCGATTTCATTTTTGGCCGATCCAAGTGATTTCGGCGGCTAGAAAATAAGCTGGTTGTCCAAAGAAGACATTAAAAGTTAGAACGGCAGGGTCTATATAAGAATTGGAAACAAGAGGGGAAAAAAGTGGAAAGTAATAATGATTAGGCCCCACTGGTGACGACAGAAGAAAAGACGGCTTCACATCGTGCACAAATGTCAACAAAACTAAGTAAACTTCAACAATTATATTGATAGATTGAATAATATGGCCATGTTGCCATTCATTTGCAAGGCAAGCGGCCCTTGAGATCACAATTTACTGTTGGATCAAATCTTACGTAAAAAGTTATTGTGTATACAACAAAACAGCGCGCGAAAACTAAGAAAATTTGGTTCGCTGTGAAAAGAAGATTGTAGGTTGTGGCTTAGGCAAGATGACTTTTTAGTGAGGGCTGTCTACTAGAAGAACTTGCCAATATGTTTGTTAATTTGTGTGGGCATCAGCTGGCGGTATTACAAAACAAAACAATCAACGTGTCAAAATGGCGCGAAAACAAGAGTGGAAAGCGTCGAACGATTGTCACCTACGAGAATGGATGATTCTGTGTTATCAAAAAAAAAATAGGAAGCCACTAGTTACAGTTAAAAAAGTCTTGGCCTACTTAGTTTATTTACGCGATAAATTCATTTTGTCCTTTTCCTGTTCTTAGCCTTTTATTTAAAATATTGAACAAGGAACAAGGAAAATGTAGAGACAAGCCGAAAACATCTGCTGCAAGACAACAAATGGAGGAAGAAAACATTTACAACACAATTAGCGATAAGAATATTTTTCAATTCGGCTAATCCCTACGTGACTATGTTTAGAAAAGGGGACTTTTAAAAGAAACCAGTTAACAATGCATTTCACATGGATCCAATCCCTCGTTTAGTTTTGACATTATGGGCCTCACGGAAAATGAGAAAAAAAAAATGAATAAGCGAAAAGAAAGAACCATGAAAAAGAAAAATGTTTCATACAACACCCCGTGAGAATTTTAGCTTAAGGCAAACATCACTCGAAATAGAAAAAACAAACAATTTCTATTGTGAATACAGCATCCTTTTATATCGCTTTTCTGTCCTTTTTTGTTTCTTAACACAATAGAAGTCAAACGAAAAGTACGTGTATTTACATTATTTCGACCTCGGGTTTAACACCAATCAAGGTTTTTCTCAAAATATGAATCTTCCTTAATGAAAACGTAACTTTAAGTGAATCCGTAAGAACTTCCCATTAGCGTTCGACTGGAGGGGCTAGGGTATAAAGAGCTCTTCTAAACGATTACATTGGAGATGTAGCGTATAAATTATACACAAGGTTTAAATGTACATTTGTGAGATTAAAAAGAAAAATAGATTAACAGGCGAATTAAGATGATTTTAAATATCTCCCCATAAAAGGCTTAACCTCGCTTGGAGCTATAGACACGGGAATACAAGGTTCACGTGGTGTAAAATTATCTATAATGGAAGTCGATTGATTAAAAAGATTTGTTGCTTTTTACTTTGGGGAAAAATATCCTTGTTGCACCACTTCCCCTTCGGCAATAAAGCACAGAATGTGATATTAACTACCAAGTCGCATCACGAAACATGCAGTCCGTGCTTTGAGATATATACCTGTATTTTGTATCATGCTCTATTTTGCAAGTCCACAAATGTGATATTCTGCGATTATTTAGTTGATCTAGTAGCGCTGACAAATCATCCTAAATTGAAAAATAATTGACGCTGCATGAAGTAAAATAAAAACAAATTTCAAAATCAGCATGAGTGCTTGTCGCCTCGCCAAGCCAAGCTATTTCACTATAAAAATGTGTTTTTTATGACTTAAAAATCTGGTTCAGATTCGCTCAGTCTCGTTTCAGATATTTTACTGGCCTTTATGAGAAGGATTTCACGCTGTCGTTTAACTTCCCATCACCGGAGTCGAGATCATCGCCGGAACTATGCAGTCCATAAGTTGGCGATATAAGAGGTGTTTACGAAGTAAAATGCGATAAAAACGACCATGCCCAGTCACTTTTCAAGTTTTCACAGGCTATACAGGGACTTAAATTTACAAATTTTCCTTCATAAGTTATAAATTTTTTGGCGTCTGAAGCATTGTAATCGTAGGTAATGCTGTAGGTGAACAGACATGTATTTAATAACAAGACTAGACATGTGCGATGTCCAAATTATTCATTGAGTTGATAAAAATGAACTATTTTTTAACCACCAGAACACCTTTAAAATAAAATAAATAAAAACTTAAACACGATTGTTTTATCTGCTTAATATTGATTTTTTTAAAACTCAAAATCAGGCTTTTTATTCAAACAATTCAGGTTTACGATCTGTTAATCTTTTTCAATCTGCACCCTTAAATACATTTTAGACGCGAATTGCAGATTCGATAAGGAACTAAGTTATGAAATGTAAGATTTGACGTGATTTTTATCCATACTTTGTGATAGTGAATTATCCATAGCCTATCTGATATACCTTAGAGCAACTGAAGGAAAAGTCGTTTCCGTCGTGTACAATACCAATTTATCGTTTTCAATTTAAAGCGACGTCTACTGACAAGTAACTAAAACATTCTCTGTGATAGTCCATAATGATCGCCCAATTCATTTGCGTCCGGTTGACTTATACATCCACCAGACAGTTGAAGGTAAATCCGACCGGTAGGTGGTATAGATGCGAATGATCGTCGAAAAATTAGAAGGGGATCAAAACAGGTGTGGCTCAGGCTTTATTTGACCGGCCTTTCAGCTCCAGTATCAACATAAAAATTCTCTACACTGATCTCCACACGTTTCCTTGAAAAAATATCTGAGAGAATTTGTTTTAAGATGAGAGGATTTCCACTTAGATTTTTATTTTACACACATCCGCAGCCCATACGTAATGGCGCTCTCTCCTGAACGCCCAAAAGCGAGGCCAAAATTTACAATTACACCCCTAAGAGAGACAACAAGCATCCCCGCCCCTGCCTATATTATCGGTAAGTTCCCTGCCCCCAGGCGTAGATCCCAACTTCTGATAGCTGTTTTGTTCAGTCCCACCTTAACAATGAAACTTGTAGATTTTTTTTTTGCTATATCAAAGTAAGTAAGGATGGACTGCAATTAATACTTTTACACGCATGACGTAAACCATCTCATCAAAGTGGATCGAGCAGAAACAAAACTTACTGTATTCGTATGTTACATGTTTTGTCGCAGATTTTAAGTCCTTTCTGTTAATTCCGAATTTTGCTAAAATATCCGACTTAAGGAGGCGAAGTAATTACTGAAGTAGGTTTTGTATCAGTTGCTTTTGCAAAGGCATTAATAATAATAATGTGGAAGAGACGTGCAAGTTGGGGACTTGTTGAAGATTTGGACATTGAGAAAACTTCCTCTCTAGTAAACCGGAAAATTAAATAGTAATTGTTAGTAATGTTTATTGCATTTTCGTTTTCTGATTGGCTGCTTGCAATGGCGTTTGGTGAGATCGTTGGCTGATAATCTACTCCTACTTGCCTCAATTCAGAAGTCCTTGATTTTTGAGGCATTTGAAAATTAGAATTGCTTGATTCGAGACAATTTGCTTGTTTAGGAAGGTGCACTCGGTAGTCGGTTGTCTGCTGGTTTCCGTAGTCTAACATTATGTATCTTTCTCAGAAGCAACTATGTGGCATTTTTCTATAGTCTTCCGAAGAGTGCAGAAGTCGCCCATATCAGTTTACCTTAGTTTCACCGAGTCTGAAATTGGTATAACCTTAGAGGAATAGAATTATTCACGGTAAATTGATTGTATTCTTTTCAGAAAAATAGTCTTGCTGCTTTGCCTTGAACATAGTCAACATCATGTTACCAGCTGATACTCAACTAAACTTCTGACAGTATATTTTGGAATAACTGCTTGATTTGATTCTCTATCATTTGATTGTTGCATGGCGTAGAGCTGTGTTCAGGATTAAGCCTTCATTAGGTGATTTGGTCTCCATCACAGAGTAATTGTCGTGAATTCCATTTTCTCTAAAGTCCAGAGAATAGTTTTAAAAAGAAACTAATCCACTATGCATTATCCATTATGGGAGGTTAAGCGCTCAGTGCTTAGTTGTAGTCATGAGTTGGTCCATGTGGTTTTCAATTCCGGTAAGCGACGTAAGAATGTTAGTTTCATGACTTTACGAGGTTTGCAATTCTTGTTTGGCCCAAGATTTTGCTTACTCATGAAAATTGTGGAAAGAAGAGGACTTCAAACACTACTGTGCTAGGCGGCTTGTGTGATAGTCTCTGGCAGTAGACGATACCATCGATATGGATCGAGTTCTCGTAAGTCTAAATTCCCTCATTCCTATGCCACTGTCAGCATTGAGATTACATCAAAGAGTATCATTCCTCCCACTCTAGTATTTTGAATTGAACTCAAACGAGGAGTGCCTTGATTCTAGGGTCGATGCTCAGTATTAGCTTACAGCTGGCTCTTTCGTAATGTCGGGCACTACATGTATATTGAAGTCAAGTAATTTCATTTGTGCAATTACATTTATAGATTTAAAGAAATAAGAGAGTTTAACTGAGGTTAGACATTTTCCTATGTATCACAGAACTTATATACTGGGTCGTAGATTAGGCCGTGCAATACATACTACAGCTTATTTCATAAGGGATTATCTATAGCTGCGGTATTTAGCTTTGCTTTTTCGATAACGTCAATCTTGCGTTTCCTAGTAAGTAAGCCCCTAAAAGATCAAGTTGAACTCAAAAATGGGCAGTGAAATAAGTTGGCAACTTCCTTTTCGGAAGACGTTCACAACTTCGCGTTATATTTTAAACAACTGCCTTGCAGTTCTGAGGTATAAGTTGCTGCTAAAAAATGTTGAGCAATGCGCAGAGCAATAAGGGACTTAATTATACTTGCCTTCATGTGAAGAACATTCTTGGGAATGATAAATATTCAGCATAGTATCCGAGTTAAGTCGCAGAAACGAAGCTCTTACTTTGGCTCTTTACGCTCAGAATTCACTTTCAAATAGCGGAAATCACGTAGCGATGGTAGTTTCTTATGACCACCTCGATGAAGCGTTGAATTTATCATTCTTACTCATAAAGCTATCAATATAGGATGTTGGCCTAAAAATGGAATTTTACGATTACCGAATACCTTTCAAAGCGCGAACTTTTGGTATTCTTAAATACTTTTCAGTTTCGACCTCATTTTCTCTTAATACCTTCCCAGGAATATTCGGCTGACACTTTAAAGCTCTTCAAACGCGTTGTAGAAGGAAAATTGATGAAAATCAGCGAGAGCAATATTGAACGCTCTGATTTGACCACAAGTATTTTCAAATATTAGTCGTGTGGAAAAATTTGTAAATTGGCTTCAAACCGTTGTGGAATTTCAAGTTAAAATTTTGTCACGTTCGATGCGAAAGACAAAGGGCATAATAAAATTCGTTCATTGAAAGACGTACCGTTACTTCGTCTATCGCCACCGCATTTCGGGAGAATCAATAAATTGTTTGACAACTCGTGCAAAGTCTTCTTTTCGGCCGCAGTAAAAATATATATGTTTGTTTGACTCGTATTTTGAATCTTCGAAGGAGATTAGTAATATCTGATGTAGGAATGTCGGCAAGGAAAAAATTGGATTAAATAAACCGTTTCAAATCGATTTGTGATATAATTATTGCGAACAATGCATCGTGCTTTAGTTCTTGACATAGTTTTCAGTTAGTCAAAGAGATTTATCGGTTGATCATGTTTTAAATAAACATTCGGGAATATAAATATGGAATAAACTATTCTGGAAGAGGAAAACTGAAAATGAAAAAAATTAATATTCGATGAACATCGAAACAATTGAGTAGAGTTCCTTCAGAGTCTTGAATTCTTGAAAAAGTCTTGAATTTGCAAAGCAATTTGTCCAGACCTGGAAAAGTCTAGAAAATGACAAAAATCTGGAAAAGTGGTTAAACGTGTGGACGTTTCTTTTTAAAACTACATCTAAGTGCTTAATGAGTGAAGTTTTTTCCCGTGAACAATCTTATTCAATCCGATACGTACTCAAGACATTCCTATATGACCGCATTGGCCTGTGGTTACCTTACGTTTGTCGTGCATAATGAGAAAAGGAAAAGAAATCATAGTTTTGGCATAAAAGCCTAGAAAAAGTCTTGAATTTTTGATCGAAAACTCTTTACGAAGCCTGATTGAGACCTTAGTCTCTAAATACGAATTTTCGCGAATGATCTGTAATAAAACATGTGCCTCTCTTCCGTACCTGAATAGCACCAATATTGTTTAGAAGGGGCTTCATCCATTTTTTGCTGACGTGAAATCAATAATTTGAAGCAATCTCGGAAATTGCTTCCCGAAATTTCTTGCTGAAAGGTTTGGTTCATAACTGGAAAACGTTTTTGGTCAAACTCACTTTTAAGTCTTTCATTCGCTAGAGACATGTTATGTTCGGTTCTAATTATTGAATTCATCCAATCCCATCATTCAACTATTCAAATGGATGCTCTATGCTCTATGCAATATGAGTACCGCATTTATTCGAATAGCAGGGAATAGGCGCCCAACCTCGAATTAGCGCCAAATTCGAATAAGCGCCCATCCTAAAGGCTGAAAAAGTTAAAAAGCGCCCACCCTCGAACAAGCGCCCAGCCCAGCCCAGCCCACCCCCCTCCCCCTCCCACTCAAACTCAAATTAGCACCCACCCCCTTCCCCCTACCACCCCCGAAAATAATTGGATAACTACTAGGAGAGACTTTCCTCGAAGACTGAGTTTTCTTCAGAGTATTTTACAGAAACCTTGCCTTGTTACATCTTTGCCTTTTGTTCCAAAATAAACGTACTACTCTTGCTGAAAATGGTGAAAATTTAATGAGCGCCCAGCCTCGAATAAGCGCCCACCTGGAGTAAGCGCTCACTGGCAAGGTCCAAAACTTTAATAAGCGCCCCGGGTGGTTAATCGAATAAATACGGTACTTTTCTAAAATCTGATTTGGGAACCACGTCCAGAAGTAAATGGTTATGAGAACAGCACCCTAGCATCCTTTCTTTCGCTTGGTCGATTTCGTCGTACTCAAGAAAGACTCTGCATGACCCGAGTAAGATCTTTGTTGGGCGTGCGCGGCATGCTTCTAAGATATAGTTTCGGACCCAGGCCTAATGACCGTGCCCTTACTACAGCGGGCTCGGCAATGACCATCGGATTATCAATAAAAGGATTCTCGCACCCGAAAAACCAGTATGACGAAAGACAACAAGATTTACTAGTCCAGGATATAGGGCTGCGTCGACCTGCAAGGCTTGACGCGATTCAGACATGCGCAGACCCGCCTTTTCTCCCCCTTGCCCAAGAAAACAAAAGGAGGCTGTGCTCGCAGGGTGTGATAACAGTTGACAAGGAAGAAAACAAGAAGCTCGACTAAAAAAAAATGTTTCAGTGTATCAATCCGTTGGTCGAGGCGAGGGGCTCAGCGTTCATCACACGTGTGATACAAAACGCGTAGTAGATGGCTTGACTTGCAAGTAAAAAACTGTATCTGATATACTTTGAAAAACTTTTGAATTATTTATATTCTTCAGATTCATTTCAAGACGGTTGGCTGTGATTTCTCGTTATCACTTTTGACATATCTTTTCAGTGAACTTTTGACCTAGTGTACGTAAGTACAGTGGAACCTTGATAAAACGAAGGGCCAAGGGACTGGCAAAATATGTTCGCCATACCAAGGTTTCGTTATATCGAGGTACTTTTTCACGTATTTTACTATAAAATCATTCGTTATTCCGAGGACTTCGTTATATGGAGTTTCCACTGTAAAAGACACTTGAAGATTTTCTTGTGACAAATTTTTGATGAAGTCAAATCTTTTAGATAGTAAACTTAATCTATTATGAGTTATCTTTTTAATTTTCTCTAACGAAAATTTCTCAAGAGAAAACGGCTGTAATTAATTTTATTTGCATTTTTTTAATAACAGTAAACCTGCAAGTGTTACAAAATTTATGCATAATGTTTGTAATTTGTCAATTTGAAAGTAATGAAGATTGTTTATTTCAGCAATAATAAATAGTTAAATTCATTAATTTTTTTCCTTTGCGGCATCAAAAAGAAAGGCGGAAAGTGCGAAATAAAGAAATAGACGTCGGCTTGACGCCATCTCTAACACAGCCGTGGAAAATCTCACCATTGTTTTTATACACGTATTAAGAATAAGTTTTGTTCGTGACAGACAAATGTTGTTCCACTGTCCTCAAACTTGTGTTTGTGAAATAAGATTAGCAAGTAGACAGGAAGCTACATTTAGCTGAGACTGGGTAAAAACCAAATGAAGCACTAATTAAAATAGCCATTTTAGGTTCTAAGTTTTAACAAGAAGAGAATACCTCTAATCAGTCCCCGAACTAAGCCTAACAAAAACTAAAACAACAACAAAATATCCATCCAAGGTTTGGAGGTTCGAAACAACGATTTTAAGGGAGGAAGGAAACGTATCTACCGACCCAAACTAAAGCTAATCTTAAATATTGTAGATAGTCGTATTTTCATATTAACTTACCGTAGATTTTTGTCGTTCTCTTTTTTGTTGTTCTCTCGGAGATTAATTAGTTGTTTAAAGCTAGCCTCAAATTCGAGGAAAAATAAAGTTTGTGTATATATATTTTTTGAGAAAAAAGTACTATTTACTCTGAAAAAGAAGCATGTTAGAACACTCTCGTTTGTGTGTAAAAAAATAAAATAATTCGTTACTGAAAATTTTTGATTTACTTGTAAAAACCAACCGAAGACCAAGCTACCGCCTGGGTTATCACCTTTTAGTAGCTTTCAAGGGTAGTATCTGCTGGATTGACAAGTTTCACTATGAATCATATCACCGCTATGACAGAAAACAAGACAGCGAGGTAGAAAGGAAATTTCGAACTTTTACTTTCTAAAGTACTTCAAGAG
Source organism: Porites lutea (assembly GCF_958299795.1). Taxonomy (NCBI): domain Eukaryota; kingdom Metazoa; phylum Cnidaria; class Anthozoa; order Scleractinia; family Poritidae; genus Porites; species Porites lutea. Next base: position 24,635,024 of record NC_133205.1, on the reverse strand, counting down.
CAATTATTATCGTGTGAAGTCATAGCTGAGAATGTTTTACGGTTTAGTTCGTAGGCTCAAAAGTCGAAGTATTCACCATCATATTATTGCCATGTGAGAACGAATAATGTATACAATTTTATTAGGTAACCTATTTTACTTGGGAAAAAAGGAGGAACAAGCAGTTTGGGTATAAAGTGCTAATACGATTATGTATGTCACGTCAGTAATTGAGACTATGTATTGATCACAATTTTTTACACATAAAACACTCTTTCTTTTATCATTCTATATCTTTTTTTTCCATGAGGGCATCTCAAGAAATCTTGGCTATACTCATGTATAAGCACAAAATTAAATCGGCCACTTTCATTTTTCTGATCCTCTGCCCTACCTTGTAGTGTTAATCACGTGGGATAAAAGGAGTGCTGGTCCGTATTGTGAAAGAACAGAAAGGCAATATCGGCACGCCTTTCACTTTCTCCTGCCACGACTTGCTTCGTACACTGAAACCTAGCAAAGCTCTTTCTTACTTTAGTCCTCTTTATGCTTTAAATAATTTATTTTTCTATTAAGGTATTCTATTTTATTCCATTTACAAAATTTGTTGATACACATTTAACGCTTTTGTTTTTCCAGTGTGTGTATGCATTGGCTGGAGCAGACTTTTACTCTGGATCATCTTGTAATATATAATTGAATTTAATTAAACATTTGTATGTAATTCGGCTCTTTTGATGATACAGAATGCATTTATTGAGGCTAGAAAACATGACACCGTGTTTTAATCTTCAAAACAATTTTTTTTGAAGGCGTAAGAATCACAATGGAAAATATGTAGTAAACCTGCTCACTCTCCGCTAACATTAACGAATTTTTCATTTCTTTAATTGAGAGAATACCTTTCGCCTGCGTAATTGCTTAAACGCTAAAAGGATTATCCTAAAACAGGAGTCATGAAAGTTCGTCGCCCTCATATTAATAGCATTGTAGTTATAACCGTACCAAAACTCACAACGACTTGTACAACCGGTCAATCCCAAAAGATGTAGCAAAGACGTTTAAAATTGTCCATCATTAAATGTAAATTTGATGTTATTTTTTCAGTAAGCTGTGCGTACATACTCATGGGGTTTTGTATCACGCTTTAGGTAAGAATAAAATTATAATGACTGACGGGAAAGTTTCTCGTACATTTGATTTTTGCAAACTCATGAATGATAGTAAATTCTTCTGTTGAAATGGAGAATTCACAAGACTTCCAAATTATGTCTTGTCACTAATATTTTTTTAGATGATTTCCTTTTTTATAAGATTACATTTAATTCATATTTTGTATTATTTCACGAATTATGTGATAACTGAAGAAGACTCAAGGCACATCGGAATTTGTATAATAATTGAGATTGACAAAAATAGATTTTCCATTTAAAAATGGTTCAAACGTCGTGCAGAAATTCCCTTACTGCTTTGATGTAGACCTTGCGGGTTTTTATTAGAGTATGGCCTGCGAGCAGGCTCATTTGTGGGAGTTCACGCCACTTTCCCCCGAACTCGAGCCTGCTGGTAGGTTAATTGAAGTATGGGTCTATTTACGAGCCCAACTTTTAACTGTGATGATTACTCGCAATGAGAGACGATTTCTTTGCTAATAACTTAAAAGTTATTTACAGCTTTTGAAAGTTATGAGCCAGAGAATCAAATTGAATGAGTATGACTTTTCAAATAAATGATATGAAAAATGACGTTACTGTGCATGTTCTATTATACGCAACGAGGTGGTTCTGTCTTTTAGATCTGTATTTACTTTTTTTCCGAGTTGAAGAATAAAACATGATCCTAAGCTGCCAAGATTCAAATCATTTATATTTATCTGTTTAGATTTTTTGTTTCTAAGCAGTTAGGAAAAATAATTTAGAAAAGATTATTTAAAAGTTCGAAGCAAAATATTCCATGACGGCAGCTTTCAATGAGTGTTTAGAATTCAAGTCACAGAGCAGCGGCAGAATGGGTGTGGTCGAAATCAAATAATCTTTGATGAGAGTCCTGTACCGCCACTGCATGAAAAGCTTCACCCACGTATCACGTAGCTCTTGCACCGTTAAGTAAAAGTAGACTGCAAAACAGTCGGTTTTTTTCTCAAAATGAGTAAAGAAATCGGTAAAGCGTGGCGTAAAAGTCTCTGTTTTCAGCCTCATTCCAGACCTTTTGTTTGACTGCTCGCGCGTACTTGAATACGCAAAAATACGGACTGTTTTGCAGTCTAAAGTAAAAGCGACTCAATGAATCCCTAAAGAGTCCAATATTAAAACTACAAAAATGCAAACTTTCAGCGTCTCAATTGCTATGAAAAACTGAAACAAACAGAGAACGATCTTTACAATGCTTAGGATTTCGTTCAACGTTCAAAGGCTCCGAAAAGAAGCTGTCTCTTGAAAGCATCCCTACCGCGAAAAGTTGTTTAAACTAACACTATCGTTATAAAACGACTACGAATATCGGATGTATAAAATACAGTCACTATGATAACTCTTGAAGATCCCCAATACTCGAGACTGATCTCAATACGTTTCCTTAAAAAACTAGTTGTGAGAATTTGATAAAAAATAAAAGCATTTTCCCTTTGGTGATCATTTTTTAAATTCTCATAGCCATTCCTCTCAGTGATTTGTGGATTTTTTTGGAGAAAATTGACGTTGGTCACTCTTGGGACCTTTTTTACTGAAGATTTTATTCAATGTGCTACACAGAGAAATTTCTTTCGCTTTGCAAGTGATGTATTCTTTCAAATAAAGTATTGAGCAATACGTTTCTGTGTTGTTGTACAAGCTGGTTCTTTCTTTTGAGTTTGTGGAGGCCAGGAAGCCCTAAAGTACGACCGTACTAAGGAAAGATCAATTATGCACTGCTTTTTATAATTCATTCAAGGTAGCTTTGTGTTTTAAGTTAGTAGATGAAGTCCTGTGTTGTGGCTATGTAAAGAAATCTCTTGAACTGTTACTTCTCACCATGCACTGTTTTCCCTTACTGTCAGTATAAGATCCGCGTTTTTTTTTTCATTTGCGTTAAGTTTTTGGCCGCTGTTGTTAGGTTTAAGGGATAAACGTATGATTCACGTTTTTATAAAGGAACGACAGAAACTATAGAAGTAAAAAAGTAAACTTCAGTCAAAAGTCCATCACGCCTACGTGACTCCAAGCAAAAAGGGCAAAGCTGGAACAGGAAAAACTAGAGAACATACATTCCGAGTACTGAGTCTTTTTTTGTATTTTTTGATCAATATAATTTCCTGAGAATCTCACAACAAATATAGTCCCAAACAACGGCAGGATAAGAAGGCTGGAATTATTAGAGCAGCCATTATCAGTATTACAAACCTGCCATTGAATGTATTGTTATCGGATAAATCAGGTTTGAAATTTGCCCTGAAGTAAAAAAGGAACGTCCGTACTTTTTAATCCACGCACGAATATCTGCACGTACTTTTAATTGTTAGCATCCGATTTGGAGTATTTTTTTTTTGTGATTTTAATTGGAGCAGGAACGAGAAAACTCTCAGTTGAAAAGTGCGTTGGAAAAATATTCTGCGATTTAATTTCTAGGGGAAGTTCTTCTTTCATGAAAGGATTAAACAAGATTAAATGTAACTACAGTCATAAAGTAGAAAGCCTTATTAAATATTCATTCAAATTTGTCATAAATCTTAGAGTACATTAACACCGTCTTGATACAAACCACAAACTACTCTAGCTAAGTGGAAATTAGAAGTACTATCTATCAAGCCGTGTGTTAGCCACACGAGGTTTTTATGAAGACGTCATTAGAGCTTTTTAATGTACTGCAGCACCTCATCAGTTTGCCTTCGTAAAATTATACCTTGTGCGTTCAGTTTTCGTGTCACATGCGAAATAAAATACAAGAAGCACTTGTAAGGTTCGGAGAAATTCGTTTTACCACTAAACGAGACCGTGCATATATATCAAAGTCGTTGTTATTTCTTTCTCAGTTGTTCGATAGACAAAATTGTACAATGATGCAAACAGTATCACGATTTTAAAATGACTGTACATGTATTTCTTTTTTGTGCGGGTGAGGGGATTTTATTCCTTTCGGGCCAGATTGTCATGAATTAAACATTCGACAAGGACAAGGTATCCACCAAATCTTGTTTTGGAAAGTACTGGAAACAAATAGCAGCGTGTAAAAGTACTGCATAATACGTTCCATTTAGTTTGTCGTTGCACGACATAATTTTTAATGATAGTTTTGTTTGCACGTTTTTGTATATACTAAAGTTTCAGGAAAAAATCGCCAAAGTTGATTTTGTTTGATACTAATCACAATAACTACCATGTGAAAGTAAGGCCAAAAAGTTTCATGTGGGTGATTACATCGTAAATTCTCATCCAGATTCTCAATAGTTAGAACCAAATTTCATATCACATGATTGACCTTAGAAATGACAGATTTAATCCCTCTGGCTGGAGCTTTTTTACGGCTTATAAAAGGGCGTGGTTCGTCTTTAGAGGTAATCCCTACCAGGAACAGATCCTCTTCTTTATTCGTAAGATAGCATTCAATAGAACAACAAGAGCAGAAAAAGATGCAAATCAGCCATAAATGAATATCAAGTTTTTGAAGGATTTATAAACATGGCAGAGATAATCTTTTCCAGATTATGACCGCGCAACGACGCTTAAAAGTTAAGCGGAAAGAGGAAGGGCACTATATTTTTGCATGAAGTGGATTAATCAAAGTTAGAGCGATTATCTCGCTAGTAGAGTAAATTACAATAGGCGAAATAAGAGTATTTTTGTGTATTTCTGTTCTTTTTTTTTTACACGGCAGTCGGTAAAAATTGTAGAAAGTGCCTAAGGTATGATTAAAAAAAAGAAATACGTAACGAAGTTTTGTAATCTTGAAAATTCACCGGTCGAGGTCGTTTGAAGTCAAAACTTATGAAAGACAAAAACTTATTCATTTTGTATAAAACGAGACCTTAAAAGACAGTCAAAGAATCCAAAGAAAAACTTTTAAAGCCACAATCAAATAGTGACTCGGTAGAGCTTCTTTATCGACAGAATCAAACAGATTTTAAGTCAGAAAATTTTACTCTTAAGATTTGCGGGTTAAGTGAATACTTATTATTTTATCACTTCATTTGATTTTGCAGTGTAAAGACTTCGTTGTTGAGTCTATGAACAGTGGTGAAATGAAAAGACCAGTCGCATACAAATATCTGTCGGCTGTCTGTTATCTTTTTGCGATACTGCCAAGCATAAATAATAATGAAGGCCTGACAATAAAGTGTCTCTACATTTAAGATTTACACTTCTTTAAAATAGCGTTCAATATGATTCCAGTGTTTATCCTTGCTATCTAACATATGTGGAGAAAACTAGCCAGGAAAGCTTAACCGGCGTTTTCAATAAAAATGTCACAAAGCAGTTCCAATGAATGAGTATCAAGTACCAGCGAACCCGATTATCTTTTGGGGGTAAAACGACAAGCCCCTGCTTCCTTCTTATTTCCCTTTTTTTAATGTTGGACAAAACCACGAAAAAAGGGCTGTACAAGTTTCGACGTGTGACTAACAACGTTGATCGAAACTTGACTAAGAAATGACTACGCTCGACTAAGCTGACAAAATACCTGCCAGAAGTAACATTCATAGGCATTCAGATAACCGATGTAACGACAACAAGGTTATTTTTGCGTGGCAGGCGGTCCCGATTTTTCGATACCTCTAACAACGATACGGAGAAACAGACTTTATCAGTCATTTAAGAAAACATGAAAACATTAAGAGCAGGGGAAGATGTTTTATTACCTTTGGTCGCGATGCCCTCCATGCCTGTCACAAAACCCTTCATTAAACGCAGTGAATTTTAACTTGGGGATGTGCAGAGTAGTTATCTTTCTTCTAACCAAAGGATTCCCGCTGCGATTGCTAAGGAGAGAGAGAAAAAAAGAAATATTATTAATTTGCAAACAACTTAAAGAATAATCAAATCTTTCAAGAGGACGTTTCCTGGCGTTAATCCCGGTAAAGTCCGGCTCTACGTACAGTGCAGATCTATTTGAAGGGCAGGGCTGCCGTAAAAAATACAGGAATTGGACTGGCAACACAGCAAAAGAAAACGAGGATCAATTTAAGCTGATATGATTAAACTGGGATTTCTCGAGGACGTTGTATTGTGTGGAGCTCCCTGTTGCTGTCTTCAACACAGTCGTAACTGGACTGAACAACTGGAAGAGAATTTAAATGCACACTCTCGGGACACTGACGAATTTGCGACCAAGGAACCAACTAAACTGACTTCGTTTGTTGTCACAGGTATAGGAAATTACGGCCACAAAGTCTGATTTCCCAGTTATACATTAGCAAGTTATTGTCATGAAACAATTTAATGTAGACGTCATAAATGCGATTTGAGTTTTTTTTTTTCATTTTATCAATATCTGCCTTTAGGCACGCAGATGTCATTGAAGAATCAAAACATCTGTCAAACAAAAGGTTTTCCTGGTTCGCCGTCGAAGAAGCTGAATGATAACTACTGTTTGCCAAGGACGATATCCTCAAATATATATGAACATAACGATGTTTAAAAAGCAAATCATTGCCTTACTATTCAAGTACCTAACCTTACTAAATACACTCGTGAAGGTGAACACCACTGGCTAAGAATTATGAAACGGAAAGCAGGAATAAATCGGGTTTCCCGGCGTTATTCTTCAAAAGAGAGTTCCCTACGATTTTTCAAATGAAAAAGAAAAAGAAGGAAACACAATGCTATTCACGTACAGAGAAAATTAAATATCGCTTTGTTTTCCGACAAACAACAAAACCACAATTGCTGCACAGCAAATGAAATGAATTGCACATTAACACAAAGTGAGAAATGGTTGTTAGATTAACGCCTTGAAAAATATTTTTAAAATACTAGTGAGAAAATTGTTGTTTCTGCCAACGATTCTCATTGGCCAATTGAAAATTCTACTTCGTCGAAGAAATATGAGAGTCGCGATTTCATTACACTAACTTGATAATAGTACGTATACATATATATATTTTGATAATCTTTACTCGCATTTGCTTAATAATTGCTTTTTATCTTTTAATCTATTTGTATTTTATGAGTTCATTTTTTTCTCTAGTCGATATATTCACTCGCTCCACTGTTATGCGATTGGAGGAACTAAAAGCCGAGAAAAAAGCGGTGACTCCATAACCTCTATTCAATGTCCAAAATGACAAGAATTCACAAGATTAGACATTGATTTGTAATTTTATTAATGAAAGGTCTCTATTTTATTTCATGTGTCTTGCTACCCTGTGACCAATATCACTTGCTTTGAGACTCTTTTTAATTAACAAAAAATCTACATTGAAAACACGATTCATACCCGGCTCAGGGTTGACAAGGCTATCTCTGACAATACTTCCAAAAACGGCAAACAGAATAGTCATAGTCTTTTCGATTATAGAGGGGATTTTCTATCACTGAAATTATTGTAAAGTTGATCAACTCTTTTTAACAATTTTCGAACCTGCCTTTATCCAAAACGAAACGACAAAACTTAAGTTTTCAATAAGACGAACACAATTAAGGAGCAATCTTGGCAGTGCCGTAGGAAATAATTCATATACACAGACAATTTTATAACTGTTAGTTCTGTCTGTCCAAGTATTCTCACGCACTCTGCAGTAAACATTATTTTGTTTGTGTCTTATTCAATTTATAAACAGAGCTAAACACGACAGCGTGAGCACCAAACAAATGCAAATGAGCGGAAGGTGTCTAAACACAAAGAGATGTGCCAGTCTGTCACAGCTGATAAACTAAGTTCACAGTTATTTCAAAGAGACGAACATAAATATGACCGCGCGTACCTTTTTGAACTTTCACAGCACTCCTTAATTCTAAACGCCTACCTCATGGCAATACAGGCTTTGTAGTCTCTGCGGGAAACCCATGCTCCTCTCCCTAAGATAGTCTAGAGGCAAGGTGGTGCGCGGACCAGCCGTACGTTAAATATTGAAATACAAGTCAAACATAAACTTTGCGTGCTCGTCAATTTCCAGTACGAATATCAAAAGGATTCGATTGCTCGACAGTTATAATTCAGGACAGGTTTGTTCAACGATCAAACTGCATGCAAAATCCTTCCTTTTTAACTTGAATCTCACAGCGTAAAAAGGCCGATATCCACATGACTCCTTCACCGTTTTGGCGGTAAAATATTTTTACAAAACACACACACGGTCTCTTACGCCGCGAATTCGCTAGTATTTTTTTTTTTCAGCTCCGCCTACAACAAGGATTCCTTGCCTCGGAAAAGCGTTGTACGACTTCTGATGCGACTTCACTAGAGTTGAAAAGCACCTGTTTCACTCTGCTAGACAAAGTGGTTCAAATTTCACCTTACATGAACTCTTGCATATAAAATCTTATCCAGAAAACATCCAAGTTGGCATTGTGTACGTGATATTTCTGAAACAAGACTCTGTCAGATAGGACTGGCGAATGAATTAAAACGAAACATCGGTTCGCAGCTTTCCCCCGAGGGCAACTTCTCTTGTACTGTCACCGATAGAAAGGTATGAAAAGCGAGTCAGGAGACACAAGCAGTTTTGCATTTTGACAAAAGTGTTATATTTCTAAAGATACGCGGCGCTCGCACGTGGATTCAGTAACTGCCGCTGGTTTCGCTTTTAATCACCGGTCGTCTGCAGTTCGTCTCCTTGGCGTAAAATTATTTTACTCACCACAGCTCTTTGCACATAAGCTAGTTAGAGAATAATGTTTACCCGAGAATTTAATAAATAAACACGGCATGGGGTCATGGAAAGGTATCGGCGCCAAGCATTATCAGGAATGTCTTAACTAATAGCCTCAGAGAGCTAAAATGGGTTCGTAGAGCTGTTTTAGACTTATTTATAGTAAACGCAAAAGAGGAATTTGTACATTTTTTCAGAAAGTAATAAATAATAATAATGATAAGCTTCAGGAAAGGAGAGAAAATTTCCCTCTAGTGGGCAGGTTGTTTGGTAAAAGATGTCTGGTTTACAAAAGATAATGAAAAAAAAATTACGCATGGAGATTGCCATACGGCAGTTTATATTTACGGAAATTTTCTGCTTTCGAAGAATACATATTTCTTCGGGTTAATTGTATCCACAAATAATTCACTGTTTGCATGTCTCTCATACATTCAATAACCTTCAAATAAAATTTTCTGCTATTGACCGAAATTATCTAATGTATTATTCATTGTTTGAGGGTAAAGGAAAACGTTTTTTTCGTTATCTTCTCAGGAGGGAAAGTCTCTGTTTTAAAGGAATGTTCAGTTTAAAACCTGCCGTGGTTAAGAAAGATAATTGAGCTTTTTCCCTTATATGATTGAAAGAAAGTTTTACTAGGGAAATTTACAAAAACGTAAAAAGCCCGAGTGGAATTTATAACCGATTTTGTTCTTCGTGCGATAAAATAGCGAAGCCATCTGTCACATAGAGAGATATTGATTCTTCGATCTAAGGCTTCTTCAGAAAAAATTTAAACCGCACCTCAGGCTCAGTTGTCTTCCTTTATGGTCATAGATGAGCAATTATAGAGGGCAGTCATTAGATTGTAACCCGTTATTCGTTTAATCGAGGAAGGTTGTCCGTAAAAATAACTTCATAAACGACACCCCAACAACCCAAAAGATCGACTGATTGTGTGACATAGTGAGGAGAGTTCAATTTATATTCAGAATAAAATATAACGTGTAATTTAGGCGTTCAAAAGAAAAATTGTTGAACACTCGGTGAATCGATTTCAAATCGACAATGGTATTTCACTACGACAATAAATTGCCTTTTGAGTACGTGATATACTAGCAGATATCATATTTTTTCTCTAAACCACCGCAATTCCGCAGCAGGTTGAAGCTAGAGGCTTTTTAAATTGGTGATGGTCATCAAGAAGACGTTCAGTTCAGAAAAGAAATATACTGTAGTTTAGAGCATGCTGGATTTCTAACTTGAGGTTTTAGTCTGCTTTCATTTTGTTCCGGTCTTTGTCCTAAGGAAACACCTTTGTTACTGGTTCAAATCCGTGGACCGGTTTTTCGTTTTCGCCTCTAAATATTTTATGGTTGCTTAGCTAACCCGCAAAGTCAACATCTGCCGTGTTAAGTAATGTTGCATGTAATTTTTTTAAACTAAAACATGTTAGAATATCATTTCTCACTTTTCCATTTCCATTTTCCATTTTTTCGAAAAAGTCGAGTGGTACGACTCAGTTAAAAAAGCCGGCTGAACGGCAAGTTTAAATTCCACGTTAGGCAAAACGCCGAATATTTACTCGGAGGTAAATACAGCATCGAGGAGCTAGGGCTTCTTTTAATCTGAAAAAATTCGGAATTGTAGACCCGACCTTAGAAGCTTGGTATGAATATATTTTTAAATAAGCATTGCTCTTTTCCCTTAGGTTTCATAATCGTGATAATTTTATTGTTAGTGTGAAATCCAGGACTAAACAGTGTAATACTAAAGAGTGCAATTTTTTGGTACACTTCTTTAGGAGAAGATATGAAATAATGATGATGATGATAATAATAATAATAATAATAATAATAATAATAATAATAATAATAATAATAATAATAATAATAATAATAAATATTCATAAGAACATTTCTAAATTAAACCTTCTAATCTTCTTTCTTACTATTTGACCAAAAGTAAACCATCGCTATGTTTATTACGAGGACATGATTTCTCGTCGTGGGCTTTCAAGCACAGTTTTAACCGTTCAATCTAAGCAAATCCTTTGGTTGCTTTGAAACGATACATTCCAAATAAAACTTATGACAAAAGCACAGGAAGAAAAAGCACACATGAAAAAGCAATCATCTTGGTCCTGGGTATTTTATTTTTATGAAATTGCAAAGTCAGCGAAGTTGTTGATGGTAAAATCAAAATATTGATGACGATGTTGCAGTTGCTGTTGTTGTTGATGATGATGATGATGATGATGATGATGATGACGATGTCGACGACGACGACGACGACAACGATGATGATGATAATGATGGTGAACGTGTTCGTTCTAGAGGTTTTGGATACAGATAGCTGGGAAAATGGTTAAAATTTAAACTGTCGGCTGTTTTCAACTAATAGCTGAGATCTGAGATCTAAATGTTTTACTGATATCTTGAGAACTGGGCTGAAACTAGTGTAGCTGGGAATTCTAAATCTGGGGCGCTAATTTGAAACTACATAAATTGAGCGTCAGTTTTTGAAATAATATTTACTTAAATAATTATGACACGCCAAACATCACGCACGAAAACGTCGTTTTGGTTCAAGTAGAACAGTATATTACAGTTTCATTAGAAATTTTTCCCAGACTTTTTTTGTTGTGGCCTTTTGCACAAGCTTTTTTTTAATGGATGGGCAAGTAATGAAAGGAAATTCAGTTTTTTTTTCGCTCAGTGCCAGACGACTGCCGCAAGTACATCAGAAGGAGACTTTAAATTTATGCATAGTTCGAGTAGTCAAATTCATTATCCAATCAAAGTGAACTTTATACCTATTTCTTTGTAGACGTGATGGCGACCTGTCTTTCTTCGATTCATAAACATTTGCAAGATGAATATACTGCCTGCTTGCAAATTGCCTTTTAAACAACTAAACAGCATGAATATGCTCGTTGTTGTTTAAAGAAAAAACCCTCTACATAAATTTCTGTCAAATTTACCTCCTCAAACGAATCTTTTCTTGGCAACCCTTTTTTCGATTACTCTTTCTTTATGTTTATGGTACACAAACCCATATTCTTCTAGAATAAGGAATTAAGCTTTAAAAAAAAAAGGTTTGAGGGGTAAATCCAGAAGAAATCCAGTTTACCTTCGACCGGACAAATTTAAGCTGCAAGGTGTTTAAAGTTCCTTATTACTTGAAACATTAATAGGCAAAAGTCGACTTTTTCTTTAAAAAATTGAAAGGCAGTAATTATTTAACAAAAACGGAAAATTCGAGATACCCCCTAGCTTAGGACATTTCACTTTGGAATGGCTGAGGTTGACCAAGCCCTTCAAGATACTGTACTGTTCCTTGACCCATTCATACAGTTAAGAAAAAATCAGGACCTCGACGTAGAAGCGTTTAATGTATTTCTACTTTGAGTTTGTGGATCGACGTTATCCTATGTTGTGACCATTCGAATGAAAACTAATCTGCACAAATGTTACGGTGCACAATTTGTTTGGCAATATTTTTCTTGAAACGAAATTTTGAGTTTTTCTTATTACTTGTAGTTGATGTGCGCACTGTTTGGAGAGAAAAGGTTCAAACAGCTGCAGTGGCTGCGAGGTCGTCGCTACGACTTAGTGACAGGCTGTTGTTGTTGTTGTCATTTGGTCGGTGCGTATGAAAACTGAGCTACGCATTATATGAATGCGTTTTAATTCAAGGTTATAGTTCTCGGAATCTAACTGAAACTGCAGATCGTAAGCATAGCTCCTTATAGTCTGAGGAACGAATTTTTTAAAATTGCAGCCTTCTAATTGATGGAACTAGTCAGAGAATTTCAACCACACGGGCGTGGAAAATGTGGTTCTGAATAATCATGTTGCAACTACTGGAAGCAAAATAAATTACTTCTGAAACAGAGCTTAGATGTGACAAAAACTACAGAAAAATTACCACCAGCAAGTAGTTAAACCAAAAAAATGCGCCTGGAGGTAACAAGCAAGCAGTACTACACAGAACTACTAGAAATTAAAGTATGTCTCCCTGGTCTTTAATCTCATTCAGCTTAAGTTCTTCTGTATCCATTTGCTTTCATAATAATAGTTAAGCTCAGTGAGCCCGGCGTTTTTTTTTTCAAGTTATTCCAGGCGAGCCTGTGGAAAGCGCACGATGCAGTTCTGAGCAAAACCTGTCAGTATGAATAAAACGTTCGCGCAGTACTTTCGCATAGCATTGTTGTCTTTTCACACTATTTTAGAAAATGAAATTTCGGATTTTCCTAGCTAAAATTTTTATCTTGGTCACTCTTGGAAGCAGGAGAGTTAAAAATATTTCGTTGCTGTTTTATATGCGTAAACAAAAAACGTTGCACCTTTCAATCGCTACCACTGATCCATTTACCACTTAGACGAAAATAAATGTAGTAATCGAAAAAAAAAATACTGTTGGAAATTTAGAGCGCAAGAGAAGGGGAATGTCTTAAAACTTTCCCTTGAATGGCCACATTTAATAAAGATTTTCATTGTCAGATTCAAATGTGTTAGAGTCACCCACAAAGCTGGAGTGACGATCAAAAGTACACTGAAATTGTATACTGATGGACTGAGCATTCTAACCACAGTTCATAAGCTGGAATCACCTTGTGCACGAGAGACTAGGGAAGCATACATAGTAAGCAATATCGTTTGTCTGTATTGTGCTGTTTGGGTGAACGCAATTGGAAATTCGTGCAAGAGTTGCTATTATCAGTAAGGTGTATGGACTTGAGACCGATTGTAATAATTACCTTTATTGAAGCCTGTTGTTGCTGTGACTTTGAAAGATGTACAGCTGTTGATTTTCTAGGACAAAATTAATGATCGAGAAAGGAGTCAGTAAGAAGGCTTTGACGACATTCTAATAAACTGGTCTAGGTAGCGATTGACTTCTCAACGTTAAACTGTTGGCGGGTAGAAAGTCATACTTTCTAGTTGATCTGTTAGCATAAGGCGTGCACGAGGGCTAATTGAAAACATATAAAGGGTTGGTTATTTGAACAAAGTCTAACTAAGACTGCGGTTTTAGACTATCGCTGGGCCTCTAGATTTGTTTTAGAATGGATTTTAGTAGGTAGTAACGAGAGTAACATGGTTTTCTCAATAGTCTGGCTAATATGTCTCTTAGCGCTGTGAAATCAGTAGACGACATTTAATCATAGGGGAAGACAAAATATTGAATGGCTTACAACGCGATTTTCTAAAACATCGGCCAACCTCTGTTTGAAGAAGTGCCCCATGGTTTTCTACGTAACTGAGTGTGTTAAATGTATGTCTGCAGTCTTTGAAAGAAATCGCTCGCTGACAATTTATGTGTTGTTTTATTAAACCAGAAGGCCATGCGGACAAAGTTTGCGGGAACGTTTTCTTTATAATACTGTACTAAAGAACAGATTGTCGTTCAAAAACACAAAGGAGTCTTGCGTATTAGATGGTAAACTCAATGAAAGAATGGAGCAAAAAAACAATCATTTTTTTTTTTCTTTTTAATATTACAAACTGAATTTCATTTTTGGTGGAGGGAAATGAGTTGGACTAGGGTCATAAATACACCCGACTTGAAAAGACAATTCGAGCTGTAGTCTTAGCGCCCACATAGCTATTAACGCCCTGAATTTACTTTGTATTAAGAGAATCAGTCTGCGCAGTGTACGATTATGTGTGGCCCGCCGAACACAGGTAGCTCAAAGTTTTTTAATCCAGATGGATAGTTGGCAAATAGAAAATGTAAGTTTGACCATTGCCCTAGAAGGTAGGAGGGCAAAACCTGCGCCTGCCGGAGATTTGAACAACTTTCCACATCATAGTTTGTATTTATTGTAGTACAAGGTCCAGAAAACGATACAAAAAAAATGCTCAAAGGAAGATTTGATTTGCTACAATACACTTTTTGTGTTCTGCAGAACATACATAGTGCTTTTTATCTCACTGTTGCAGCAGCCTATTACCAAAATTTCAAATAAAAAATTCACTTTCGCTCGCATCTTTCTCAGTTATACTGAGGAACAGGAAAAATATCCTCGCTAAAAGGGTGGAATATTAGCAGGTTTAAGCCAAGCTAAACAAGGCTTTCGCTTACCACAAACTTCCAAAGCGGTTGAAGCGCGTGCTTGGATAGTTCCTCAGAAGCAATTCCTTGGCAAACGCGATTCGTGACTGATTATGAACACCGAAAAAGTAAACAAGGAAAACGTCTCCACGCCCTGGAATTAGATAAACGAAAGCAAAAAAAATAAGATGAATGTTTCCTTCTGAACTAAATATTTGCATTTGTAGCTTTCCGCCTTTGTTCAACTGAAACGGAATGTTCTTTGATTTCTCGGTCTCTCCTGTGTATTAACATACTGAGGTGCGTAAGTTTATGCACTGGACACATGATTTTCCTTATATGGGACTTTCGAAGGCACCCGAAACTGAGAAAAGATCACTTTGCTGCTCACTTGATTTATACACATGTGGAGGAAACGTGTTCAGAATCATGATACTTAAACAACTCCAGTCAAAGTATTGCTGTTTTACAGAGGGACATCTTTGTCTTATTGGATTTTAAAACGAAGTTCAACAAAATATGTCGATTTTCAGCGTCACTGAGTAATTTAATTTCTAACCGGGGAAGAGAACTGAACAAAAGCGACCTCATTGGCCGCAAAAAAATCTTTCCATTTTGTGTGGATTTTCCTTAGAACGAAGCCTAAAAAAAGGCCCCGCTTAACCCAAGATGCTTTACGGGTGAAATTAAGAGCTTTCCCGTGCTTATTGCATGCATAACTTTATTTTGAATCTTTGGATGAAATCTTAAACTGAAAGATGTGAAGAGGTATTTTGGAATTCAGGATATCATAAAGCTTAATTCAGTGGTTACCTGTCAAAGAACATCGAATGGCTGTTGCTAAAGTCAGTTCATAAGGCAATATTTTTTTTTTACTTTCGACTGAAGCAATTTAAGCACAATCGAACTCTTAGTCCGTCTAGTGCATGCAGCTTAAAACCCACTAGTATCGCACATTTATCAAGATCAAGCTGCCAAGAGCTTTAATGTTTTGAGTGAATGTTGTATCGATTCTATCCATTTTTCAAAGATGACTTTTAAGTAATATTTTAAGGTGACCCGTACTTTGCAATTGTACGTAATAGATTTTTATGCACTTTTATGTAGTTGTTTTCTTTTTATATTTCATCAATCTTATCTAGAACGTTTGTCTCCGTTAATTTAGTCAGTATTAAAGTTGAAGCCGGAGACACTGGAAATACTGTGATAAAGTCCTTATTAATATTATTATCCAAGTATTTAGCAACCTCTGGTAAAGGGAAAATTTAAAGTGATAACGTGAAAAAATTTAAGTAAATTTTACTTTTCTTTAAAAGAGTGTTCGGCGCAGCCTTTACTTTGTATTCTAAGGATGAAATTGTAAAGTGCGACTTTTCAAATGGAATCTACTGAGCACCTCGTTTCTGTGTTAGTGTTTACAGTGATTGGTTTGATTGGTACAGTGTGGTGGCTTCAACATTTCTTTCTGTGAATATTTTTCTGAATTGTATAGAGTTGTAGTGAGATCATGTGGTTCTGTTTATTGTACTTTAGAAGGTGGTGTGGTTGTGGATGAAAACAGCGTTGCTCTTGAAAAGAAAGCCACCTAGCAGTAATTTCCTGTTGTATCGAGCTTTATGTTGTGAAAAGTGATCCTAGCGTTTAAGTAAGTAGATAGTTCTTTTCAGTTGTCCTGTCTATTATGTTTGTGCAGGGGTACGAAGATTTTACCTGCAAGCAATAAGCTATAATTGCTACCTGTACGATGCTTCCACTAACTTTGAAATGGGTAGATAAAGCTCCACGCGAGGAACCCCGGCGTGGGGGCGGGGTACTTCCTTATAAGAGGCTGATGGGGATGTGCCGCTGGATGGGGTCCCATTTTCACGACTAGATTGACTATAATGGGGTCGCATTTTCGATAGAGTTGCTAGAATGGGATCGCACATTTGCTGATTTTTGGGGTAAGACAGTTCTTCATATTTATGGTTAGCAAACGTACCAAAATGTTTGTACTATAGGTGAAAAGTAAAGTGTTATTTATTCAATATAAGGTAGATACATCTTAGAAAGTGACTAAGCTGGGATCGCGAAAATTACTTTTTTGCCCAAATTAAAAGTGACTAAGATGGGGTCTATAATTGGCCAAAGAATAAACTATAATGGGGTAGGGGCTCTGAGAGGCCAGCGGCACATACCCAGCAAAAATTAACCCCAGTACCCACCCAGCCACCCCCCCCCCCCCCCCCCCCCTGTGGGCCAGGAACTTTCATTGTGCTTCCTAAAATACAATCCGATTGAGGCATAGTGCAACAACTTGTGTGCTGTTCATCGAGCATAAACTTATCACGAACCTTGTAAGCAGATGGAAAAAGTCTTGAAATGACACACCCAAACTCAACGCTAACTTAAAAACTAACAACGAAACCAAAAGACTCTTCATATATTAACACTAGCCTCATCATTTAATTGATTGGACTCTTGCCTGACATGATTATTATTTAGGTTACTTCAAGACTTTATCCAGTGAGGGACTTCTTGATTGATTTTCTCGGAGTTAATCACCTTAAAAATGTAGTAATCAAAACCGAGAAAATTCTCTATATGGGTTTATCATGATATTCTGGCACCTCAGACTAGGCTTGTGCTAGTCTACTTCAGAGCCATAACTCGTAAATTTATCAGTAGAGTATGGAAAAGAATTAGCTACGGAAATAACACTCCCGGCGGAAAGGCTACATTTTTTCATAAAACACTGTTTACTCTGAGTAATTCTCGCTCCTCATGTTAGACATGCGATTGGTTGGAAAGATGGGGTTGATGTCCTGAAAGGGAATAAGCAAAAACAGGGATATAACGGAGGGAAAATCATTAAAAAGCGTGAAAAAAGAATGGGCATTTTGATACCAGGTTTCCGGACTTGGCCATGCGCCTCGTTCTTTTTTCTTTCTTTCTTTGTCCCTTTTTTCTTTTGCATTCTCTCCTGCATCAGCCATAATTTTGTAGGCAACTATCCTAGACTTCGCATATAAAAAGGTATCTTCATCGGATACAGTAGTTCAGAGCCGAAAATTATTCCGTCTTGTGTTCCTATGCGGCTGTGAAATCTTAGTTTCCTATTAAATACTCCACCAGTTTTAGGGGAGTGTTGGTAAAGTAATGCCCCTATTTAGTTTTCTTTTAAGCAGCGACAATTATGAAAATACCGATAAAAATCGGCATGAAAATTTGGAACAAATCTGAATGTGTGCGCATGGTACAGAGTTCAACTTTTGACCTCCCACTGAATGTAGAAAGGACCCACCGGTTAAAAACGCCTAGATAAATGGGGGAGGCATTTTTTTATAAAGTGAACATTAATCGAGTTTGGACAAGCCCATCATTTATAATATTATTATAACCACGGTCACTTACTTCAAGCCGTATTCTTCCTTAGTTTGGCCAAGACACAGTTTTGCAGCTAAAAGCTTAATAACGGACTTTGATGACGTTGAAAGTGAGATAAATCGCTTATTGACTCCACGTTATCTCCCGAGTGCAGGGATAAGTTCAAGTGACTGTTCTGACAAGTCAAGCCATTAAATGAGCAGGTTCACGACAAAAGACATCCGATAAGGAAGCAGCTTGAGTGGTCACCAGCCAGACAAGATGAAGACTTCAAATGGAATCGGAAGCCCTCTCCGAACCGGAATGTCAAACCGTGACGCGCATTGGTCAAGAGTGCTTTCATGAAGCGCCGAAAATACGCGACGTGAAATTGACGTATTCTAAAGACGCGGCATTAAACGCCGGCCTCAATTAAAACAACAGGAAGAGAAGTCATGAGTTTTCAATGCACGTTCACAGCGAAAAACAGTTACTTCAGGAAAAACAAAATATGTTGTTTATTTTGAAATAACATTATTTAAATGCTGATAGCAAACACACGCTAGGTGATAGCACAGTTGTGATCTGCAGATGTAGAGATTCAAACGAGCCGACCTGTAATGCTTTTTAGTGGGTAAATAACTTCAATAAGCCGTGCAATAAGTGACAAGCACTTCTGGTTGGCGGTCCGTTAAATACCCTTTTAAGAGGCGATACCTTATGTCGTATTTTTCCAAATTGGGCCGACACGCAACTGGGCAATTTCTTTGCCATTTTAATCCTTTTTTAGCTTCCCGATGAGATGTAGGTTTCGGTAGTTATAGAGGAAAGGAAAGAAAAATATCGCTTTTATTGTCAATAATTTAGCGCAGCTCCAGGAAAAAAGAGACCATTTAAACGAAATAAAATTTCTCCGAAAGCCTTCTGGTTAGAATTTCAAATAAACAGAAAGAAATCAGTCGTTCAAAACTCACATTTAACTGTTCGCCGCATAAATGCCATTTCTACAACCTTATGGAGAATGATAGATGAAACGCTCTAGAACATTCTGTGTCTCTTAAACTACTACAGATCGCGGGACAAAGGAAATCTTGCCATTTTATGAACAGGTTATAAGAAATGCCACACGCCAGGCGCATCGTACGTAGAAGAACATCTTATTAAATTTCATTGACATTAAACGCAGGTGCATGCCACTTGCTTAGAAGCACATTCCAGTAAAACTAAGTTAGGCCTTAATAAGCCCAGCAAGAGCTTCATAAACAGTCTTGTTTTAGAAATCAATGCTACAGCAACACAGCAGGAGAAGAGTATTACCTGTTGGGAAAAGAAATAAAGTCCCGAAAGAGCTGTTTTTCTATTTTTACCTTACAATAAATATTTCATTGCGTTTGGACAAGCATTTAAGGAGGAAAAAAGCTCTCAGCGCCAACAAAAGTGCTCTCTAGTGTCTCATATGTTTACTTTTCGCACGAAATCCATAATTACGCGAGCAGGTACTTTAGGTCTTGAGACAGGTTGAAGGTAAAATCAGAAGAATAAAATGAAAGTCCTCTCGCGGAACATTTTTGATAAATCAATGTTCCAGGAGAATTCCAGTCGATATATGTTCTCAAACAACACCAATAAGAGAAAAGTAGTGTCGTATGAAAAACAGTAAATAGCTTCCCTTTGAATACTGGCAATATTATCCGATGTATAGGATTCATCCTCAGATTCAAGGTAAAATCCAAGTGTCAACATGATTTAGCTGGCCCACTCCTCTGGCGTATCTCAGGCCAGTTATGGTACATACTCGTGGACTTTTTTTTATAGAAACAGCCCGGTGATAGATAGCTTTTGGAAACATTAACTGGTTTGTAATGATGATGTTCAGTTGAGCTTTGAAAGACTTATGCTAGTAAGACGGCATTGAGATGTCGAACTGTCAAGAATTGTCGGAGCTCAGCAGCATTTGCTTTATAATGTTATTACTCAACTTGTCCACGTTGAAAAAAAGCTTTCTCCAGGAATACAATTCTGCTTATCTTAAACTGAGCAATGGATGACAACGCACCATTAGGTTTGGATAAAGAAATAAAGCTATCGTTATAGAAAACTTAGGAAGGATGCTTTAACTTTAAAGTAAAAATATAGAGAACAATATCGAAGGAGCGCACATTTGAGCAACAACTGAGCAATAAATATCAAAGAAACTCGTAGAATTGATGAGTAAAGGAAGTTTGATTTTTAAAAGCCTGCTTTTATTACAGAATGAATAAAAATGTTAGACTAGAGTTAGTAAATATTAGGTTCTGTGTGATGTACGAGGGAAAAAGTTTAAAAGCCTAAAATTGAATTAACTTTTAACTTACTATTTTGTAGAGATGCTACCTTTGGCATTCTTTAAAGTCAAGTATTTGAAAACTAGAATTCAGTAGAAAAAATGAATGGGCTTTTCTTCGTTACAGTGAATTGGTGATTTATATCGCATATGCCATGGAAAACATTTTAATCTAACAATGTCATGAGATTAAAAATTCACAGCGTTTTAAAAATATAGGTCCTGTAACTCTTATACCATTATCTAAGAGATTTTCGTTTGTTACAAATGTCCTTGTTTTAACAGCAAGTTCAATCCTCAGCAACGGGGCAATGTTGGATGAAAATGTGTTTACTACACATGGAACCCTTGGCCAAAAGACGATTTTCTTCCGTTTACATAACTAGCAGGTAGCAAAAATCATAGACAATGCTTCTTTTTATATAGTAGATGAATGGTTCAAAATCTTTTGATAACAATATTCACACTAGGGCGAATTACAGCGTATAAATTTCTTATCAAATACAGTTAAAACATCATGCTGGGTATGATTTGAGAAGATGTTTAAACCCTCGGTTCACAAGGGCAAAGCACTGCCCTTCGTTTCTATCAAATTTAATTAAACGCTTCTGAGTAAATTCCATTATGTTTGCCGAGGTCAATGGATAGTTGCAGCAAGTTTCAAAATTCCAAGCAGTAAGAACCGTCATTGAGGAGGACTTCTTTTCATTGTAGAGCGTAGATTGTCGGTTTATTCCAATAAAGCTGTGTAAGTATGACCTTTCGTTCACAGACCACATTATACGAACCGGTTAAGGTCGTAATAATGGTACAATTAGAGATGCCTTACACCGCAATAGCTTTTAAGAAAATTGCCAAAGTACCGCAAACTGCCGCCTTACTCCTGATGCCGCGACTAGCACGTGAGCTCGGATTAAACCGCTTTCAAGATTAGAAGCAGCGCCATAAAATTGTCCAAAATCGCGAATTTTTTTACAAATGATGTCAAAACAATATTGAGTATACCAACTTGTGGTTGTATCAGTTAGATTTATACACGCACTGCACTTATGCATTATTTCAGATGAAAGAATGATCGCCACTGCTGTGAAAATGAATAACGCTTTGATATTAGAAAATCGTGTAAATTTGATTTTTTATATATTATACGAAGAAATCAATTTTTTGTTGTCAATTGTGTGGCAGGCAGTTTCTTTCATTGATATCCGTATACGACGGTCGCGAAGTACGATGAACTATTTTACTTCTTCTGAGTGCTAAAGAACCCTAAAACCAAAAATTTCAAGAGCTATCACTACCTGGCCTTTATCCATAATTGAGTCTTGGAACTAACACCCGGATTAAGCCGTGAAACCCATATTCACTTAGTGCAGAGGCAGCTTTTACGCCCTAACTCCTAACTCGAAGGTGCTTTTTCATACCGGCTCATTTAATCAACGGTTTGACCTACCTGAAAGAAAACTGGAGGCTCATCGCTAGTTTTTACAAAAAAATAATGACGACTGACAATTGTAAGTGAATCCATTGATTGCAAGTATATACATTTTGTCCTTATTGTACAACTTAGGGTAATGAGTGATAGTGATTATTTTTTTCTGACTTAAGAACTCCATAACCCTGGGCGAAGCGGAAAGCAATCGTGGTAAAATGTACAACAGAAGAAAGCATTAGAGCACATAAAAAACGTTGAATATCGACATAATGTGCGACGTAGTGGATTGTAACAATTTTACTCCATGTTTATTTCTTGGGGTTTTTGAAATTCCAAATCGATTTCACGCTAATCGAGATTCTTCGCGAATTGTAAACTTCAATGGCTCATTAACCTGACAACGGCTTTATACACCAATATAGTTGTCATGTAACATGCCACACCTAGATGACACAAATTAAAGAAAATATGCTGAAACCTTTATGAAGTGTATTTATTTCTAGCATTCTGTAGTTATTCTCTAGTCAGCCTGGATATGTGCGTTCTGTCTTTATAAACTTCGAGTTTCAGCGTGAAACAGTATTTGTTGTGGTGCTTTGTGCTTTTCATTTTCTGTGACTCGTGAAACTTGCCTATTGCTTTCGCTCGTAGTGAAAGCCAAAATGTGAAGTTAGAGAAAAATCCCAAATATAACTTGGCAAAATACAGAAAACCCAATAGTACCATGTAAAAGTACTATTGAAGAGGTTTTATTTGAACGGTAACATCATAGGCTTTCGTCCATAGACTCAAAAACGTACTGTAACTGTATCCGACACGCCACTGTCCATGATTAAATTTAGAGGTAGACAAGATAAATTTGACAAAACGAGAAGCTTAATAATATTAAAAGCGCTTAGCAAGGGAGTATGTGAAACAAACTGCTCCATCTCTGTCTTTGAACCATCACAAGAGCTGTTGATTTTTAATTTCTCCACAGTTGCGGCACATTTTCGTAGAAAAAAATGAATGTAAAATTTCCATGCCCCTTTAAGTGAAGTCAGCTACCTATATAGTACTATGTTTGACAATACCGAATTAATATAAGTTTTTGTCGAGTTAATATAAGTTTGGTTTCTTTTTGTGCTTATATACTTGGTTTTGATTTCATTGCAGCATGAACGAAGTCAAATTAGCGTTAAAGATATTAAGAAGTTCACTCGTTTCATGAAATTAATTTTTGCTTAAGTCAGAAAGTGTTTGTTCTATTAGATTTTTCTCTTGAATACAAAATAAAAACAAAGTGTTAGCACGATCTGCCTAAATAAGCCGCGGGCCTTACTACGGCTGATCCAACCAAAATAATAAACAAGAATTCAGGTAAGACGGAGCTTTAGAAACAAAACTAATACAATAGTACACTGCACATTATTTATATCAAAAGAAAGAGTTTTGATCACGCTGTTTTAGTCAGCAAACAGTAAAACCATCGGGTGAAAGGCTCCAAAATATTATTTATTAAAAGCAATCATTTTGTCAAATACAATAATCAAGGTAATGTGACGATGATAAAGGGCGATAAAGCGGACAGGCACATGACAAGGATTTTTTTTTTAGGGTATTATGTGCCGACAATTAAATTACGGGATAACATGCGTTTCCGTTGAGCAAAGTTAGACTTACCTTCGAAAATCTCTCTTGTTCTTAACTTGGAATTTTGATACCGTCTCAAGACGGTAGACATAGACAACTTAATGCGATCTTTGTTGAAACTCGTTGAAGAGTGAAGAGCTGACTGAAAAGAGAAAATTCTCTATTTTAGTGTTGAAATCAGTGCTAAAAATATTCACAAGAAATCAATGTCGACTGGTGAGTTGCTTTGAGTGAACCGGGTTGTTTGGGCTTATGTACCTTGCGGGAATCAACCAGGGAAAAGAGTCCCTTAACTACTGAGGTCGTTTAACAAAGGGCGTGATATATCTGTTAGAAAATTGTCGCCGGTCTGGCTGAAGGGAATAGGTACAATCAGACGTGAAAGCAGGTAACTGGGTAGCGGTACCAGCAAAACACAAAGGGAACACAACTGGCCATGAAAGAAATCATGTTCCGCGTAAACATTTACTTAGGTGCAGCGAGAGCGCCTTTTGAAAGGGGAAAACGTCCCAACGACTGTGTTTGACCATATGCTGTTCATACAGGAATCAATGATAGGGAAATCGGCCCTGTGAATGGACATAATACGTGCAATGAAAGAATGTACGAAAAGACACAAATTCGGTGAATGGATAAACCTATTTCTGCTTCAATTTATCACTTTGTAAATTCCTCATGAAAAATCGAACGCTTCTTAGCAAGTAAAGGGGCCAGGTTAAACACCTTGTTGCAGGCACGAAACGGAGTTAGAATCTTAAATGTACAAAAGACGTGTTCGACCTTTCGCAACTGAATAAATCCCGCTTGTGAAAATTTGACGGGTATTTGAAGAACAATATTACAAGATAATTTTGCCTCGGTGTCACTTAAGTACTGTTCTTTGGTGCTTAACCTTATTTTGCCCTGACGCAAGAATTGCGTGAATTAGAATTACATGTGTGAAGCCAAGTAGACGCTATTGATACGAGCGTAAGCAAAGTAAATACCGCAGGTTATTTACTGGTAATGCAGGCTTTATGTTGTGATGATTTCGAAGGGAAACTTCTCAGATGTTCGTTAATTTAAAAATGGATTAAATCACAGTGATAATTGAATTTGTAAGTGCAAGTTTCATTTAAATAGAAAGAAATTGTCTCCATACGTGAAGGTGGAACAATCGGAACCATCACGTACCTGTTAGATATGAAAGAGCAGACTTTTGGATCGTTGCCTAAAGAGTAAATTGAACTTTTATTAGCTTCCGTAATGATAAAAGCAATTTTCAAGTGATAAAAAAGCAATAGGTCTTTTGCCAAAGAAAGAAAGCCATTTAAAAAATTGAAGTTAGGATTGTCTGAGGTAGGACCACAGACAATAAAAAACGCTTAAATTAATTGAACTAGGTTCACGATTTGTTTTACTGTTGTGTCCTTTGAAAAGCCTAAATAGTTTTCATGCAGAGCATCATGAAGTGGAACGCTTACTTTTACTCCGAATAATGCGTGAAAAGAAGCAAACGAAACCCAGAAAGTCAGTGCCACGAATAACGGTTTAAAGTTAGCATTTATTCCACAGGAAAATATAGCACGTTCGAGATGTAAAGTCTACATTCTCGAGGGTCGAGAGAATCCAGGTGTTTAAGTTTTTATGCTTTGAAATCACTGAACGAACATGCATTACTATTGTTCTTCTCTGTTCTGTCTCCTAAAAGTCATTTATGGTATCTGCAGAGATTTAATCGTGTTTATACCAAGAAAGCATTAAGCTGGCATTAAGTGAAAAGAGAGAAAGCCTAACCAGAATTTCGAGTTCTCATTAAATAAGCTTGATTCAAAAGCGTACCTGAAAATGCCTCTGTGATTATTTAACGGGTTCCCTCCTCGTGTGGACTTAACAATAAGTACATATAAAGTACCATGTAAAAAGTCACATCCCAATTAGCAACCCATGAAGTGATCAAAATTAAAACCTTCTTATCGAAGTATACTTGAATCACCGGCTAAGTCTTACGTAACACAGATTGCCCTCTCTGTTATGGAAGATATTGATTCACTGCTCAAAAAAGTACCAGTAAATTGATAAGGAAACATTCGTCAGAGAGAACCTTTGAATTATATTCATTATTTTGGGTTTAAGATTATCAGCAAGTCAAAACGCCGAACAGAGCGCTCTTGACATGTTTTGTATTAATTTAGTTCCTTCACTCTTTGGGAAAAAAAAGCAAACGCTCCACTCAAACGTAACTTCTTACAGCAATTGTTTCTATAGAATTTAAAAGTAACATAATGGCCTGCTTAGCCTCCTGTCATCCTTGTTCTGTAGTTCCCTCGGATCTTTAGCAAATCTGAGGTACTTAACCGTTAACATTGCGATCCTATGATTACAAAGTCTCAAATTGCCCTGTCGAAGTTATTAAAGAAAGAAAGTATTAGGGGAGTCAGAGCATGTCGATTTCCTGAGTATTCATGAAGTCCAAGTTTTACATAATCAACACAGATAAGTTATATATTTTTTACGAGAATCATGAGGGCAGGATCTCAAGACTGACTGAATTATCACAATATTTTCTACTATGTCTGTAAACTCCCGACAATACCTGTGAAAGACCATTCGAGCTTCCCAACAAGGGTGGTTTATTGTGCTTTTTACCACTTACTCTGTTAGCCCTGCCTTTTATTTTGTCGTAAAAAGGTTCTATATTTGACGATGAGAAAGGGAGAGATAGATGTCCAGTTCTTTGACGACTACAATGACAAAAATAAGGAACAACGTAGTGATAATGACAATTGGACTCTGTTCTTGGGCTGTCTTTTATTTTGTTGTAAAAACGTTCTATTTATATTTGACGACGAAAAAGTGAGAAATAGATGCCTAATTCTTTGACGATTACAGTGACAAAAGTAAGGAACAACCAAGTAATAATGACAATTGGATGAAAACAGTGAATAAATGTAGCTTTTTTTTTTTACCCTGAATTCAAAATGAACAGGGCATTTTACACAGCTTAAAGAACTTCGCGAATGTCATTTACTCAAACGACAGTTCTGGTGCTCATACCAAGCGACAGCTTAAGTATAAAGAAAATTTAATTTACCATTTGAATACAAGATTAGTTATTCCTTCAGCTGACGCGAGTCAAGTCTATAGTATTCTTGAATGTTCTTCATGACAGCAAAAAGGGGCTAAAATGTACCACCTGTTTGAGGAATAAAAACTGTCATTCTTGCCTCCTGTTGTTTTTTTCTTACTTTTTTGTGTTTTTCTGGGAAGAAAAAAGTTAATTTTCTTGGGATTTGTGTTTCATAAAAAAAACTGTGTAAACAACGGAAAATAGAAATTCACATATCTCCATCCAATCCTCTAGAACAATAGAATGTTATTAGATCTTACGGAGGCAATAGCTATCATTGCCTTTGAAGGTTCCCTCCAAAATTCACGTTTCTTGAATTTTGTTAACAGTTCTAAATATAATGCAAACTAGTGTTACTATAAAAGTGAACCGTGGCATGCTATGAGCAAAGACTAGTAAAAGACTCAAGTAACTACAGGACGCCGCGAGCGTTTAAACTGGGGGGAATTTTGCCGCGATTAAAATCCTACAAACGTTTACTTGTTCAAAATTTATTCAAGCTGGAAAGATAGCAATAAAACATATCTCTGTGGATGAAAGTGATTCATGAGATTTCACGAGTGGTAAAAGCATCGATTTTGGTTTTATAGCCGAAATAGTACGAAAATTTCACACGGATCACAGAGGAGAAAATCATCAGAGCTGTATTTGTTCTATTAATATTAATTTTCAAATTTGGATGAGTTTGATAATCTTAAGGTGGTAGGGAAAAAGTTCTTGTAATTCCCTTTATATTTCGACTGAAAGCGTTCACTTTAAGAAAGACACTTTTTAGTCTTTGAGTGGAAATTGAGCATTACAGTGGTTCAGGTTATTACTGATGCAGTACGAGGTTTTAGAATCGGTCGATTAAGTATGACCATTCAATTAACGTGAGGAAGTTAAACGTTGAAGTCTATGAGTTAAATCTTCAAGCTTCAAGCTTCAATTTGATCATTTTAGGACAGTTGGAAAAAGTTCTTGTTCCCATGTTTCGGCTAAAGAAAAGTTCACTTCAGGAATAAGATATTTTACTATTTGAATGAGAGAGAGGGTAAATTGAGCATCACAGTATTGTCTAGTACAGACTTAATTACTGACCAATACTTCGCTGGTTCTTTTTCTTGTTGTCCTGTCGTACGCGAGGAAGTCAAGTGTTGAAGTCTATGAGTTAAATCTTCAAGCTTGACTAATCCAACTAAAGGCTATAAAGTCCATCGCTGTCTGAGCGTTACTTGACTTGCTCTATGCGGTGCAAGGTGCTTCCAACTCCTTTTTTGTGTGCCACTGAGCAGTGCGTTCCTGTGGCACTCAGTTCATGATGCTTTACAAAATGATTCTAACCTCGAATGTAAATTTTTCCCTGTATTGCCTCACGATATTACTCAAATTGATTTAAAACAAGTAAATGTGTGGTGCTACAACTGATATCGTAATCGCAAGTACCATTCAAATCGGAAACATTTCTGCGTGCGTAAGGACAAAACCATATTGTTATGAAGCTGTCGAAGGAACATTACAGGTTTACTTTATGTATAACTGATTGCAACGCAAAGTTCTTTATGTTGCTTTTGACCTCTGCGAACAAGTTAGAATGTACTATGCCGGCAGGTTTTGTGACAGGAAATTCCCACATAACCGCCAGTGCATCAGCCTTAATTTGGTATGGTCAATCAAGTGTAGTTTGATTATTTCAGAAAAAGAAAGGTACGTAAATCTTTTAAAGTTCAGTTTGATACAACACACACTGTTGTTTCGAAAAACAGTCTCTAGCTTAGATCTATACAAACTGTTCATGCGCTATGGCTTAAATAAATATTGTTTATATGGTTTAGTTTTGTACACTCTTTTTTTTTCTATAAGAATATATTTTATAAGAATATCAAGGCTGAAATTCGCGAATTTTTAGAATATTTTAAGAATAAAACCCAGGCTGAGATATTGAAAAGGATATATTTTTGTGTTCAAAAGCTGTAAATACAATACAATTATATGTTTTCCACTAACTAGGCAACAAAACGAGAAAACATGAACTAACTATAACTGATACCCCCAGTATAGTCTAAAACGGAAATGTTATGAGCTATAAACTAAGAATAATACTAGAATATTTTCAGCGTAAATCGGCAGAAGAATAAGAATATTCAGCCTGGGCCGGAAAACCAACATTCTTATTTAAAAAAAAAAGTGTATATTATATGTAGGTTTCAAGAACTAAACGTAGTTTGCGAGACGAAAAAAAGTGCTACTTTATCCACGTTTATTCTTGTCGCAGTCGTCTCGAGACGCAAAATACATAATGTTTTATACAAAAAATAGAAGAAACCATCAAAATGTCGGATGGATACCTATTTGAATTGTTAGGCGTCAATCTTAGTGCAATACTCGCTTTTCAGTTGACTCTGATTAGTTGACCATTTTCGCCGGAAACCTCAAAAGTGAGTGTCTGGACCACAATGAAAACTACTAGAACTTCCAGTAATTGTGTTATTCATTAAAGTCCTTGTTATTATTATTAGACAGTACCGTTCAGCGAGCGCACTAGGGACAAGAAGATCGTGAATCTGTTCGTTATAATCATCTACATCTACCTGACTGTCATAGGCAACAAACAGGGCGGTTTAATTATCATGTTATCCTATCTGCCTTATTTGAATGGCCGAATTTCTTTCACAAGTTCAAACGGAAAGAAACCGACAGGATTTCTAGCACAGTCTGGGGAGGCAGCATCACCTTGCTTAATACAATAACCTGTATTGCGACAAAAAGGAAATCACTCATGCACATCACTCACGCAAAAGCTTGTCCGTCAATACAAGTCATTTTGTTTTGCATTAGAAACAACCTTGCTTGGCAAAACAGTACTGCTTAGTATAGCTTTTATTTGAATTTTCAGCCTTTACATCTTTTGTTTTTGTGTTTTATCAAAAACTGTACCACACGAAAGGGTTGCTCTTTTAGTATTGAGTTAATTATCATTTGCGTCAAGGGGTTTGGGGAACAGCTAGATTTAGCTCGTAAAAAAATGGGAGGTGGCGTCGTTGCTTTGTGACCTTCAGGACAAACTTATCAGGGGAATCCAACGACAGTTTTCTGTAAAATATATGTTCGGAGAAGCAAAAATTGCTTAGAATTTTCTATAGCTTGAGGAAGGCTTTAAATTTCTGGATGACCGTTCCTTTCATGTACAATTTTCGAAGCTTATCTAATAAACTCCCTACGATTTTTTAAAGTTTAATTTTTCGCATTTCATTCCTCATGTTAAGCTATTTTTCGTAGAAAAAAGGAAAGCTAAAACTTTCGGATTCAAAAATGTGATGGAGAGAGGAATTAGAGAAAAATTCTTACTTTCGTAAAACTTTAAATTGCATCTAAAATGTTCGGGAAAATGATACTGATTATTAGCCCTTGTAATTTCGAAAAGACTCACGTTGCCCTAGGATGACCGAACAGAAACAAATTTTGCAGCGCCGCTTAAAATGCATTTCTAGAGATCCAGAAGTACTCTAAATAGCCTAAAAAGTGATTTCAATGCATTTAGGGGGAAACCGTCGTTGGGTGCCCCTGACTTATGTGGGATTGTTCTCCACAACACTGCGTTTTCTCCCGCTGGCTATTGTGGTTCCCTTCTTTCTATCGTTCTATCAAGCAGGCTATTTGGACTACACATACACAGATCAAATAGAATTGTAAATTGTCAAATCAAAACCTAAAAGCTACAATGTATCAGCTGTGTTTTTCAGCAATGCATAAGGCAAACGAAATTCGATAGCCCGGAACAAGCAGGAGGTTTTCCTAGATATGGTGCACTTTGCGGTCGGAGATCCCAGAGTGAATGCAAATTGCAACCCTATCTTTCGAACGAAGTTGGAATATTTGAAAATGGATTGACACCTAATACTATAAAAGCAACTTAAAATGTCCGACAACATTAAAGCGAAGGTCAGGTTTTTTTTTTCGATAAAGGATAAGTAACGGATTCTTCATTATTTCACCAGGGAAAACGAAAGCCATGCACAAGCTTTAAGGTACGAAGATTAAAACAGGCAATTGTATTCAATTATATGAAAAATGTCAAGCAATATTCCTTTTAGAAGTGAGACAGGTGCCAAAAAATTGCATTGTACTTGTTTTCTAGAAAAGGTGAGCAGAGTATGAAAAAAAAGGAATCAATATTACAAACAGGTGTGTCGAGTTAAAACTTAACTCAAGGCTGCTCTGAAAGTTATAATAGTCTCTGTACTCAAGAGAAGTACACAAGATAGCTTGCAAGCAGTGCAGTACAGGAAAACAACAAAAACTTTGTCAATAAATGTCGGAACCTACTAGTAAAATGTTAGGTATTTTGCTTTGGGGTGACTTTTCGGCCCCGTGAAAGTGGGTTCTCGAGATGCAGACACATTTAAATTTCTCAGATTCACCATCGTATTTTAGATTTTATTCACTTTTTATTCGAAAACTACTGCGAGCCAGTAAATCTGAAACTAAAACGTAAGATAGCATTTCTACTGGGATGAAGATTAAGCTACAGTACGTACTTTCGCTTCTGGCAAGAAAGAAAAAGCTTTTTGAACAGTAGGCGGTTATAATCGTTCCACTACGGACGACTTGTCAAGCGACAACTTTTTGTCAGGCGTCCTAGATTTGGAAAGAAACACTATTTTGTAGAGATTTTTAAACTGTCTATTGCTATCTGTTACTATGTCGATGCTCTGGAACGTACTTGTAATAAGCTAAACGGAGTTTCTAGGAACTAAGACGAAATTCAAAGTGGTTGCGAGCACGTTTTTTGCTACGGTTTCAGGTTACCCGGCTTTAGCGTCTTCGAAGAGAAGATGAAAAGTTTTAAGAACCCTATTCTTTGATAAAGCCTGTACTTAGGTATTGGACGCTTGATTGGCTAAAGTGAATATTGCACAAGCAGAAAAAGCCAATAGACGTAGTCCCAGGGTGAGCCGTTTGGCTCCACGTGCGTGATGAGTATCCTTAAAATTCAAGGGCGTTTGAAAGAAATGTATAAGGACTACTGGATGAAAGCCAGTGAAGTGAAGAAAAAAATTGTTATCCTATAAGAAAGTTTCCCTTACCTTGGATGTGTCTTCTAAGAGTTGCTATTATTTGGTTTTCTTCACTGCCAGGAGATTTGAAATCGTTTTGAGGCAATTCTTTGGCCCCTACGTCTGAATGGTTTCGTGTTCAACTGTACTGAAAAGCCAAAAGGAGAAGTCGTGCTAGCTAGATAAGTATCTGATTTAAATATAACTTGTGACATATGCCATTCATAATCATTTCTAAACGCAATTTTAAAAGGGATCACGTTGGAAAACCTTTTCAAAGGCGACCTCTATGTACAAGTTTAGATTAGCAAACAAATGGCTCTTCTTTCCACGCTCAGCACCTTTCAAACAGCCGCACCGATTTGATCACGTCGAAACTGAAAGAAAAAAAGTTGTTCATGTTTAGGCTTAAACTCATTTGCCGTTCTCCAAATGCTCCTAAAATGGCCCCAAACTGTCTAAGTCAACATAGCTGGCTAAATTAGCAGCTGACAAAGCAACACAGCATTAAAACTTTTAAGCGAAACAAAGGATTGCTTTGTCAAACAATGACGACTAGACACATTTGCTTGGATCCTGTCACGCACTAGAGTCAACTTTCTCTTTAAAACTTATGGGTTGTGTGTTTTTCTTTTATGTTTCAACAAGAAACAACTTGAAATTTCAAGAAGCGCTGCCATCGAAAGTTGTCAAGAAGAAACTTGCTAAAGAAAACTAGAACAGTCAAATCAATAAGCGTAGCCGAGTTCGCAACCGTTTGCTGACTTTAATTTGCGGTGACTTTAAATGGCTGAATTACTTTCGCGTGTACCGGGAATATTGTTTCAAGTTTACCCAATTAGAAGCTGTGAACAGGAAATTCTCGCAAAACAGCAAATACAGTTTACAGAAGAGAGGCGTTAAGACCACGAGGTCTATTGTTGGGCTCCTTTTGTCCGAAAACCCAAAAACAAAAGGGGCCAGCAAACTTTGACTGCACGCTCCTTTCACGTTTTAGATTACTCTTTAATTTTGTTATGAAAACAAAATGCACGCGTCTTGTCTTGAACAAACAACTCATTCAGCTAGCACAAAGGCAAATTACACTTTCAAAAGGGCTTATTTTGCTTTGATTAGGCTTTATATTCTGCTGTAATCTCGACTTCTGTTGGTGATTCTAATTGTTCCCATGCCGAGGACCGCGCGTGTTCGGGACACGCTTGGTGAATGTTCTTTTTAATAATACAGTCGGTTATAGGTACTTTTGTAAATGGGAAATATACAGCTGATGTCAACAAAGATTAATTCGTTTTCCTTTCATGAAGCGCCTTGTCTCTTAAGATAAACTTTTCCATTTACTTTTCTCGTGGTAATGGTTTCCTACGAACGTATTACATTTCTAACTAGATGCATTGTTTTCCTTGTTGTGTAGATCCTAAGTAGCCAAGTGTGAGGGAAAAACACGCAGCTTTTTTTTTCGAGCATTGAAAACAAACAATTATGATTTGGACAATCACTATGACCAAAAATGGCTCTCCGAAAAGAAAGCCAATGAACTGCTTGACACTGCGATTTCAAGTTTGCACAACGCAAGTTTATTAATCGAAGATTTCCACTCTGCAAACACAATATAAGCCTGTATACATGGATCAATGCGAACATTAAAAGGGACATCTGAGTACACACAGCGACTCGCCGCATTTCCATTTTGTTCAAAACAGTACAATCTCTATTATTTCTCAAGAGGGTGATGTTGAAACTCAGACTGTTAACGCCCGAGGCAAACTGTTTTTCAGACGTAAATAGCTGGCAAAGAGAAAAGATAGTGTCTTTTCATGAAACGAAAGGAACACGCTTTTGGTGGTCCCCCCAAAAAACATTTATTTGATTAAGCAAATGCAAGCGAATGATAAGGCAATTCATGATTCATAACTGTTTGGCAAACTGAGCAATCAGTTTATTGGTTCAGTACTGGTCAACGAAGAACCAGCCTTCGGCGGCGAGTTAAAGATGATCTTGAGTTCGATTTAAACTAAGCAAAGAGACAAAAAACGAAATAACACAGACGCAAAAGTAAAGGTTGGAAGAATGCAACGGCAATATTATCTAAACTGCAAACACCTTGATTCACAAAGTAAAACAGGGAACTATTCAAAAATGAGTCGCTTATTATTTGCCAGCGAAATGACACTAAGCTGAGAGAGGGATTAGAAAAGAAGATAAGCCAGCGATTTTAACGAATAAAAAGCAATAAAGAGCCATTTAGTTAATCCATAGAAACCAATCCTATAAATAAACAAAAAAGATCCGTTATAATTATGAAAAAAAAACTGATTAACTTCAAAATAAACTCACCGAAGCTAGCAGAAGCTGTATAATGAACAAGCAGCGCTAAGAATATCCTGCCCCTTAAACCAAATTTTGAATTTTATTTTGAGACACCCTCATTTAACTGCGCATGTATTTTCGGTATATTTCGTCTCTCCTTCAATAATCTGGATCCGGGTTACGAGCGTTTTAAAATAACATGTCCTAAGTCGTAGTTAATACCGTTTACCCGAATCGGGCCTGCTCTTACAATCATGGCCATTCTTAAAGTGAACTAGTTTATACGTGTAGTTTGCTTATTATAGGACAGCAAACGAAGTTGGCGCAAAATAAAAAATAATAATAAAATAAAGAAATAATAATAAAGAAATAAGAAATGTGGAATAAAAGAAAGCAAACCCTCATCATACCGGATTTTATCCTTTTGGAGCCCCTTCCTTTTAGTAAATGCTCAAAACACAAAAGATCAGCATAAAAAAGAAACGGAAATTTTCATTTACAACTTGTCGAAAAATAAACACTTGCCCTGGCTTGATGAAAAGTAGTGCTTAACGGGTTTAGTTTAGTTTTGGGCTAACGTGAAAACGTTAGCACTTCGGGAATTGTGGCATGCGTGTTCTCTCCGTTCACAAACTAGATCAAGGTTTCAAGTCGCCTTAAATTTTCTTGTTTAAAGAAATGCTGTAGTTTCTCCCTTCTATTTACGGAAGAACGGGAAACGTGTTCTGTCTCAAATAAATAACTATTTTTGGCATGAGTTTACACATTGGAGGGCTTGGAAGACTCAACAAGATCCCCGGCGATTTCTCGTTAGAAAGAAAGTAATTGTAACCAATTTTGAGAGCTAAGTGTTGAAAACTAACAAAGATATGACTTCGAAAAGTCGCGAAATTTTACAGACGTTTTTGTTGATGAAAAAGCTTCATATATATATACATATATTGTTCAGCAGGGCTCAATATATAATCGGCTCAGTAGGCTTATTTTTGTAAGCTATTTTTGGTGCGGACCATTTTTATGAGCAGCTTTCAGGAAAAAAAAACAACAAAAACAAGACCACCATAACAGGGATTCCATAAATATACCATTTTTCAAAGTGTGTTGACAATTATACTTTTTCCGCCTTGAGTCAGGCAATAATAATCTGCCAGCATGATATAAAGTTTGCGAATTACATCTCGCGCTTACGTTCAAATTTGGCGGTTGCGCCGAAATGGTAGACTTCTTGGTTCCAACGCGAGCAAGAAATCCACAATTCTATCCACTTCGCCTAAGGATCTTAAGGTTGAAGTTATTTCTAAACTTAGGGTAATACGGAACTTGGCGGCCATTCGGCGTTCTGCAAACGATCTATCGCAATCGATCTTGTATCAATCTCGGTATGAACAGGGCCTTAGTTTTCCAGGGTCCTTATATTTCAACAGGGGAATGAATAAATAAATGGAGAGAAGACAATACTGATGGAGTTGCGAAAAGAAAACCTGAAAAAATTCAGGCTTGCCGGAATTCTAACCCTAACCTCTGCTATAACGGTGCAGTGCTCCATCCAATAGGCCGCTTTCGATATATTAAAATTCAGCATGATATCGAGTTTGATAGGACACGAACAAAGAAAAGCCTCGCTGTCATACTGAATTTCATATATCGAAAGTGGCCTATATCGAGCAGGCAAGCCAACTGGGAGATGGTCATCTTCCAGGTTCTTCTCGCTTAGTATGTTTTTTTCCCCCGTTTCTTTTGCTGGGTATTTGGCAGGCTTTATTTCCATTGAAAACTAAGTTCTCCCGACTTAACCCCGACAATCGGGAAATTATTTTGCAGGAAATTCAGCTGTGTAGTGGAACAAGGTTTTCATAGGAATCTTCTGCCTGTTTGTCTGAATCATGTTCATTCGAGTATGGTTTGATAGATCTCGCTGCCCTTCCCGGAGAAGTTAGGCGTTAGGATAGATTTGTGTGTAATTGTTTAAACTGATGAAGTCACAAGTGGTACAAGGGACTCTCACTAACACGGGCGGTTACGTCGGTAAAGGTCTTTTGACTCGGTGAGGGTAAGGCGGAATGAGTTTGCCGAATGGCATGTGGCTTGACTCGCGGATTCTGTATAATTATACTTAAGAAAATTCTAAATTCAACTAATATATAGATTTAGCCAGGGCCAAAAGCGAAGCTCACGTTAATAAATTCATTTTGAAGAAAAGCCGGTCTGTGTCCCGGGAGGGTCCTCAACGAAGTTCTGTACGTGGAGGCTCCGCCCCAAGGTCCAACCCCTTGCCCTTCTATGTACCATTTATGACAGAAAAGCTCTCCCTTTTGTATACCTTGTATTGACAAATGGTACCTAGTTTAGAACACTACATCCCTTTTGCACCGTCCTTTCCATGAAATGAGCTTGTAGCCCTTTTTGGTCCTTTTAGAGACCGAAATGACAGCTTTCGCTACCCTTTCAATACTGCAAGTAATAAAATCCTTCCCCTAAAATATAGGAATGCTGTGATTGTTTTGCCTTGACCGGGTTGTCTTGGCTGGGAGAGACAAGGAGGGTGACCCAGCAAGACGGGTCACGCTTCTAGCCGAGCCAACGCCAGTTTAGTGTAAGGCATAAAAGTTGGCTCGCCCAGGGTAGCTTGGGGAGACGAGTGACGTTTCTACCCGGTACATCTCTTGCCAGGACACGATTTCTCCATATGAACGGGGCCTTACTAATGTGGGACCCATAGGAGCATAATTACCTCACAATATTAACATTGACTTTAAAGATGTGGGTGAATTATATCAGTACAGTACGTACAGTAAATGGTAAAGGTTTTACAGGAAAATCGTTATCAGCAAATCTAGAAAACCGAAAATTCGCCTGCTTCCCCAGTAATAATCCACGCTGGTCTAGCTGTGATTAACATTCTAGGCCGCCCGGTCCTTTGCTCTGCTGTCAATGTTGACGATTTACTGATCTGCCCTTTGTTTTCCAACGAGTGTCCATTTGTACGTTTCGTGGATAGTCTGTAAAGTTTCATGCGATTTGCAAACATCGAAATCGTTGCTACATTCAACTTAACTCCGAAGTTTGACGAACTTAAGGGAAGCTTATTGATGTATTTTCGAGCTATGTTTGTTGGGCTCTTTGAGGCATATATCATGGGCTTTACAATGCAGTGACACCACATTATCCACTTAAAAGTAACTCTCAGGCTATGTGGGATATTCCCGACTCCCATTCCGTCCAAAAGCATCAGAAAACACGCTGGAAAAACTTGAATTAAGCTTGTACCTATGACAAATTTTGACGTCGAGGTGGACTTAGCGTAAACGTTGATCGCTAACGTTTGGGCGTTGGAAAGTGCTAATGGAGATACACTGTGGCGGGTCAGACGAGTGACCTTATAAATTTGGTAATAGCAATAAGCTATCAGAAATAATGGTAGCATTCCAAAAAGAAGTATCGTTGAAACAATAATGAATAGTGCTAAGCCACTAAGAGGATGTTGATATCTTTGTCCGCACGTGTAGAAACCCGGAAAGTACTCAACCTTGACGTCATTGGATAAGAGTAGCCATGGAAACGCTCCAAAAAACCCCAAGCCCCAAGCCAACATTGCTAGTCTTATGGCATCGGCTAATTTCATAGCGCGGGTTCCTGGTTTCACAATTACTAAATATCTATCGAACGCGATGATAACTAACTGCATGACAGTTGTTTGCGTGAAAAACAAGTTGAAAAACGAGTTAGCGATGCAGAAATTTTCGCCCAAGACCCATCCGTCGTAAACTACAGAAATCAATGCAACTGGCATTACAAGAACGCTTGTCCCGAAGTCCACCAGGCTTTGACTCACAATGAGCATGTTGGTGGCTGTTTGCATACGAATATCCGCGTAGACAGCGTGTAACACAATGGTATTGCAAATTATTGATGTCGTCATCATCAAAAAGAGCGGTATTATTTTGAATACTTTAGCGGCTGTTGACGAAACGTCTTCATTGTTCGGGTTGAGGAGCGCCACCTCACTTGACAGATTGTCTTCTAAATGATTTGAGATGTTCATCATCCGAACAGATGAAAGAAAGTTAAGAGTTGCTTGATCCTCCGCCAGAGTACATCCTCACATACTCTTCGCATACTCTTGGGATCCGTTGCCTGCAGAGCAAAAGGAAAAATACAATCGCTTATTTGATAGGCTGCGTTGCTAGAGATCATATTGAGAATTAGACTTTAATTCAAAATGGCAGGATAAAATTGCTTTTCACAACTAGACTAAAACAAGCCGCGGCAGAATAAGCTCCCGCTCGTTCCCGCTCGATTCCTGTTCGTTCCCGCTCCCGTTCGATTCCCGTGGCCGGACTTAAAAATAACTGAGAAATGAAGGTACTTTGTCCTTTGTTCTGTAAACGGCTGGACCTTTGCGTGGCTTGGATCTCAGTAGGGGACGTAAAAATAGTGTCCCTCTCCCCTGACGTGCTACTTTTGTGCCAAATACATTGACACTTAAATAAAACTGAGCATTTTTTTTCTTCGGCTCGCAGAAATATCCGACAGACTATATTATTTAGTGATCAACATCATTAACTTACATGTATACCTGGGTGGAAAGAAAAAAAACCGATTTTGCTTAAAGAAAATAGCTTATTTACGTACTTATACTTCTGAGGTCACATGTCGTAACTTTAGCTATATATATCCAGTTTCACTGATCAGTTTTGGCCAAAAAATGTCTGCACGAGGGCTAAACGGATGTCACTGGAGAATCGATTTTAAAAATAAAGACAACCTTTCTGATGTTCTTAATCCGAGAACGCGAGAATTTTACAAAAGTTGGCGATGTCTGTACGCCATGCAAGATACCTTGGAGAAAAACATACGCTACTGCAAATTAACAGAATATGTTTTTTTTTTATATTTTTAATAGTTGCGTAATGGTGGCTCGCAAGCTATGTATTTGAAAATGTGACAACCTTAAATAGCCATGTCACTACCATGCTTTTGCTGGAAAATTTCTCTGTTTTGAGGGCTGTCATAGTCAAGAGCTACTGGTTTTTCAGTCCGATTTTTAAACATTAATTAAACTGATTTGCAGGCAAACCGAAATATTTAAATAAAGTTAAGATTCAACGACGACTTCATGAAATTGGTGAACTTTGAAGACAAAGAGAGTGAAAATGACAAACTTTAAGTACCTTGCTCTCTTTTGGCCGGAAAATTTCTCTTATTTGACCGTGATCAAGAGCTACTTTCGTTTCAATGCCATTTCAGTAAAATTTTAAACTTTTAGGCACAATAAAATACCCAAACAAATTTGAAATTAATTGACGACGAAAACAGCCGTTTGTTCAGTAGGTTCACGTTTAATGGTACATTGACAGGAGTCAATCACCTTGAACTATAAGGCATTTTTGTATCGAAGTGCTTATAAAATAATCTTTGCATGTTTTCTTAATTCAGTATTCTTCTTTAAACTGCTTTCACATTTGTGAAAATAGGCAATGTTGAAGCGTGAATAAGAGCTTTTACTACTGTTAAAATTATAAAATGTTATTCACAGAAATGAATCAAAACCTACAATATCTTCAAAACATTACTGATGGTTTACGTTACATAAAGGTACCAAGTCTCACCCGTTGCTTGCCTAAGTGTTCATTAAACAGCGTACGATCCAGCGTTGTGATAGCAGATGCTTTGCCTGATATTAAATTCCGTATTAAGTTTCCATGTCACTGACGTCAGAGACCTTAACTAAATGTACCGTTAAAGGAACACTGGGTCAGATGTTTTGAACTGGTATTGAGCTCACCAGAAACGAGAAAGCTCAGTATGCGAGACGTTTTGGGTCTTTATAGCAGTGGATTTGCCTACTTTCCATCCAAAGTGTTTCCGTTCGGCGTTTTTTTTTCTTTGTGGGTGGTTCATTAAAGTGAAAAAAAATTGGTTGAAGGAACAATACAATCCATTAGTAGAAAAACGATCCACCTGCGGTAATAGTTATGTGGAAAATGAAAGCAAATTTATCACTTGAGTGAACGTTTGCTCTCAAAAAATATTTTGCGTTTGTTAACTGATCCACCGTAAGACTTGACGGTCAAAATACTAAGTACTTACGATAGAATTAACTTTCGCTTCGCTTTGATTTTATTTGAGCTTGCAGGTTTTTTTTATTGTTTTGCCGTTGGAAATTAATAAATCAGAATATATTGAGAATCTAGTTAACCAAGAACTTACAAAGGTTTTGAAAAAAATGCCTTGAAAAATTGATTTTTGAAGAAGACAAAACACCTTATTCCGTTAGAGACAAATTTGTTTGCAAAACGTTTCCTGTTGTTCCTTGAATATATTGTTTTTACATGACATCAACGTCCTGCATGTTTTTTCATGTTCCAAACCAGTCCAGTGGAAGTTGAACGTACTTCCTATGTGAATTGTAAAACTATCTTTTGTTCCAATAAATTTGCATGCTGCTGGCCACGTGAGTGAACACGCTGTATTAGTACCAA
Organism: Porites lutea; assembly: GCF_958299795.1. Classification (NCBI taxonomy): domain Eukaryota; kingdom Metazoa; phylum Cnidaria; class Anthozoa; order Scleractinia; family Poritidae; genus Porites; species Porites lutea. The sequence goes on along the minus strand of NC_133205.1, from coordinate 24,594,555 downwards.
TACAGTTTCTAATCTGCCTAAGTTTTGCAGTTCCTAAATATTCTCTCGGACCACCATCCCGATCTAACTATGCCATGAGATAAAAGTAGTGCATGTACTTAAAACTCATAACTTGTCATGAGCAAATTTATATTAATTTTATATATGGTCGATCACATGTTAAAAGATTTTTTTGTATTATAATCAGAATCAGGGATAATAATTCGTTACGCACATAAGACTCTCGGCCCCTGGTCATCGAAAGTGGGCGATTTTTTGCAATAACTGAGTGATTTCTCGCAAGCTGATTGGTCAAGAGCTTAGTAGTCGATAAGAGTACAGACGATAAAAATGACTGATTGGCGCAAATGATGTAATAGAAAGGTTCTCGCAAGCGATTTTCCGATAAATTTCAACGAAAGTAAAGGTCAAAAACTGTCAATGTTATCGCAAAATACAAATCGACAAAAATTTTCGATGATCTTTACTCTTATCGACCTCAGAAATAGCGTCAAAATGTTCAAACCTTTGCACTTGGGTTTTTGAAAGATCATTTTGACGATATTTCTATGGTCGATAAGAGTATATACAGATTGCGCAAAATTCGGCTTTTATTGATTTCAATTTTCTTTCTTTATTGTTGTCATAGTGATAACTTAAAGGTACATTTTGACAAACTTCAATGTAAGGTCAGTCACTGGTGAAATTTCATATGGCGATAGGACGAGGATAAATCACTTTTAAGGCGATTGAAAAATATCGGAATGGCTTCAGAAAAACTGTATCGAAACGCCTTAAAATAACCCACGATCGCCCTAAGGAAGAGATCTGGAGGAACAAAGATTTCCTAAACAACGGTCTAAGTTAGACTTCGTTAAAATAACCGACCCTAAGATTTGAGCGTCGTCTTAATACCAGCCCAGGGGGGTACTCCGGGTTTCAAATGACGGGGATGATCGAATGGGTGCAAAAATAAAAACCCAAAAGAATCCCATGCCGAATTTCCGCGCCTTAAAAATTTCCACAAAGCAAAACAAGTTTGGTTGTACTTTTTTACTTTAGTCGCAGAATTGTCGCGGCCTGGATACGCGGCACTACCACTAATGTCTAGATTGATTTCAATACCCCAGAAAATCCTTACTTAAATCAAGCGCAGCCAATCCCGGAATCGAAAATGTCAAACCCCTAAAAATCCTTCGATGATCCCCGTCTCCCCGTCAATTAAAATCCGGAGTACCTCCCCCCCCCCCCCCCCCGGCCTGGAAATACCAGATGCTTCATGCCTAATTGTTTAATATTAGAGAGATTGAGCTTTATGCATACGGCAAGCGGCAAACGTCAGATTCAATTCAGGAATGAGCAGATAAAAACAGCTCAAAACAATTCTTATGAATAAAACGTTGCGTGAAACTACTCATTTATGTGTAGAAATAATGAACAGTAAACGACGAGTAAGGAGGAAACTTGGTCACGTTTTACAAATTCGCGTTTGCCGTTTGACGTAAACGTGATGCTCAACCTCTCTATTTGTCCATAATAGAATAGCATTATTATGGTGGATCAAATTAATGGATAGGGCGTTAATGAGCCTTCAAGAGACGACAAAGCCGCAATACAGGACATTGACCCCTTTGAATGGGCTGCGTTTTATCCAAAGTGTTTCAGATTTTTCGTAGGCGGTCCATTATGAAAGTGAATTAGTTTTGTTCGAAAAAACGGGGAAAAACAGTACCATCAGTTATCAACAAAATGAAAGGGAACACCTGCAGTTTTAACTGAATTTTTTTAGTGGAAATCAAAGAGGAAAAAGACAAACTTACAAATTTATTATATATCCACTAAATTTTCACCAAACAGTGATATTTGCCGCTCTGCCATTAGTCAAGACAGTTGTTTGATTTGCGCGCGGTCGTCAACTGACGTTCCTGTTCTGTTGCTACATCAGCCTAATGACGCACGATATACTAATGATGCTCGATTTGAGCAGGCAACGATCTGATTGGTGGTAATTGACAAAAGCAAACCCATACGTCCAGCCGTCTGTTCTGGGGAGGAACGCAGGCTCATTTCCCGAACAGCGGCTGGTGATCGAGCCTTTGTAAATCACCACTCATAAACCTATCGCCCCGTGTAACGTAAAAGTTTGCTCGTGGGATCCGGAATCCTGGGCTTTGGAATCAAGAATACAGCTCAAGGAATCCGCCACTAAAGACTGGAATCCAGAATCCAAGTTCCACAGAAGCGGACTAGAATCCAGTACCTGGAATCCGATTAATCCGCGGCGAGGAATCCAGAACCCAAGACTGTCTTGGATTCCCTTGTATGGGGTACATACAAATTTATATGCATTCCTCAACGGTTTGAGTTTCTGAGAAACAGACACTCAAAAGACAGACGACGCTGCGAGACGACTGGAAAGAACTTATCCAGACTGAAAGCTTTTATTTTGACCCTTTACTTTTACGATGAGCAAAGTACATCAAGGCAGAGTGTGACAGACTAAGTTAAGTCCAAGAATTTTTGTCGCGTTTCAAGTTCTTCCTTCTTTCGAAAGCAAAGAACTTAACATTTAATAACCCTCTGGAGCTTGTTATCGTTGTTGTTGTTGCTGCTGCTGTTGTTGTTGTTGACAGAGTGAAATAACAGAATATTGTCAAGTTCCATTCTACCGAAAAAGAATATTAAGTCTGGAATTCAAAAAACACAATGGAGAAAATTTTAAAGGAGGTCTTACAATGGATTTGCTGCCTCCTAACACTTTACCAGCGGATACATTCGTCCTATGTGATAACTAAAGTAGGTTCCAAATATTCAGATTGTGGTAAACTACACTTATTCCAAATGCACTGGAGTTTATTGTTGCTGTGGCAACAAACCAGAGCAACTGAGAACTGAGCAACAGCTTGCTGTAGCCGTGTGACATTAGAACTTTGTTTCGGCGGCACTTGGTGCCTGTGAAAAAATAATAATAAAAATATAAAAATAATTGATTACTTATGTAGCTAGTTTAAAGGGCGTCGGGACTGTCAGTAAAACGCAGATTCGGGGGTAGGGTCAGGGATCTATTGCCTTGGGTTTCTTTTGTTTTTCTTATGGTTCCCGGGGAAGTGGAGGATGTGAGCAGCGAAACTGCGAAAGGTGGGCGCTATACGAACCTTCGGAACCAGGTTAGGGACCTATTGATTTTTTGTTTTGTTTTCTTTTGCTTTCCCCCAGCTAAAACATATTAGTAAAATCCAACTAGTGGTCTATTATCAATGCTGCGGTCTGATTGGTTGAGAAACTACTGGGCTATGTGTTACAGCCCACTAGAAGCGAAAAGCGCCGGATTTTTGGCGGCAAAAAAGGATTAAAGTCTTGCTTTAAGTTGTTTTGTCTCGATATTTTTGACCAACTAGTTGTATTTTACTCAAACAGTTATTCCTCTCGCCCTCATGGCCTCTGAGTCAATAGCCCAGTCGGCCTTCGGCCTCATGGGCTATTGACTCAGAGCCCATTCGGGCTCGAGGAATAATTGTTAAAAACGAAAAACGAAGCAAGAAAACGATAGACTACAGCGAGGTATCTCGAGGTCTTACCCCGGTCATCTGCTCCATTTATACAGCAGTCACCCTTATTAGCTCCCATCACTAAGTAGTGCTTCTCGAAGATGTTCAAACGGCAGGGACTACGCGAAAGGTGAGCATGTTTGTTAATAACTCAGACATGACACAGGGGCACCCAACGAGAATATAGTTCAAACCACTTAAACATAGCGTTTTTAAAAGTATTTTAGTATTTTAAACGGTAGATATAGGCATATTTTTATCCCCTAAAACTTTTTCATCTGTTCGGATTTCCTAGCTGAAAGTCTAGTGACCCGAAAATTATAGGGATCAAAACTTACCTTTTCGAAAATTTCAACCAGAAAAAAGGCTCCCGAAAATTTTTGGTGACCTTTTTAGGGTAAAAATCCGTTAAAAATGGGCAATTATACCATTTTTTACAAGTTCCTAGGAGAGCCAGACAAGCAAGAAATTTTACCGGCAAATGTTCCGAAAATTCTAGATCGCAAATCGTCTTCCGAACAGGTATCTTCCGAAAATTGACGTTGGGTGCCCCCGATGACATACGTCTCCTCCTCTCCTTAAACTTTAGAGAACTTTGTTATATTTTGACGACCAGATTCATCTTGCCCTCTCACGGAACCAGCCAAATAATAATTATAAAATGTAAGTCAGCTTATCACTTTTCCGGATATGAATGGCATGCGGCTCGTTATACCCTTTCTGGGGAGCGCACCTTTTTAAGAGGGCCTCAGTCATAGGTCAAACGGTCTAAGATTTTAACCGTCAACCGTCAAAAAAAGGTTATGTTTTACTGTCAACCGCCAAAAATGCAGATTTGATTAACCGTCAAAAAGTTTTAAGGTATCTCAAATTTAACTATTTCAGGTTATCTTCACGGGATTCTGGCTAAAAAGAATCTCTTAAGTGTAAAGCTTAGTTCCCACATTCTCAAAACACACCCTCTCTAGACATTACAAGACCTTGCGACTTGCTTATACAATGGAGGGTGCACGCTTAATTGGGGGTCCGCTTAATGGAAGTTTCACTGTATCTGAAAATATTTCGAAATTTGAAAAACGAAAGACCAAGACAACCTCCGAGACGCAAAGGTTAATATTAATTTGCACAGAAAATAATATTTACTCTTGGAACAAATTTCTCCTTAATAACCGTCAACCGTCAGCGGTCCAAAGCTTTATAATTTGACCCTCAGCCGTCTAAATTAAAAAAAATTAACCGTCAAAGCTACCACCCCATTGGGACCTCGTACACTTAACCCGGGGGAAGGGTACTCGACCAATATTTGGGTATAGGTGAGCCGCTTCCTAAAAAACATACCTTGTTTAGGACAACACCCTCAATTTTAGTACCCTGTTTAAGACAATTCCCTCAATTTTATTATCCTGTTTAGGAGAAAGGACAAAGTGCGCGCCGTATCGCTTTAAAGCAGGAGCCCTTCACCTTTCTGTTTAAAGCTATTTATTGGCAATGGCGATTGAGAAAATCATGTTACAGTCATTGCTTCTTGAAGGTACAAACACATTCCCTGTTTAGAAAAGACTCGTGCAAAATTATAACCCTGTTTAGGACAGAGCAGAGGACGAAAACCAAACCCTGTCCAGCGGCACATCCCCGTATAGGCCATATAAGGGAGTACCCCTACCCTCCCCCGGGTACTTAACTGAAACAACGCGTGATATATGCAAGTCGCCAACTTACCGCTTCCTCATTAACGGGATAAGGTTTGTTGGCATTCTGAGGTTGGGATTGAATGACTTCTAGTCCTTTATTTTCTTCTCCAGTGGTGTGTTTCGGGGGGTTTCTCTTTCGGTTTATATGCTGCTTGGTGTAATACTGAATAATGGAAAATAGGCAAAAAGTAAATTTAGTTGGTAGATTTTATAATGAGTATTGTAAACTGAATTATTTTAGAAAGACACATCTATGACTCCTCAGGAGCTTTTTGTTTTGTTTTTTGTTTTTGTTTTTTGTTTTATTAGCTTCGCCAAAAAAACAAACAAACAGAAAGAACATTGGCAGGGGACACCGCAATAGCTGTGGCCAATTACAGCGGGCCCGGATACTAATTTTAAAAAAAACAAATATTAAAAGACACAGGGATAAGAGAAAAACTACAGCTACATACAACAAGTTATTGGACGAGACAAGGGACAAGCACTATTACATTTCAAACAGGGAGACTCACAATCATAGGAAACAGCTTACGCGGACTTATAATAATTAAAAAAACCCGATTTAGAGGAAGCTAAGGTCGATGAACTCAAATCTACTTCATCCGCTAGACAATTCCAAATTCTACTACTTCTAATGAGAAAGGATGTCTGGTACGTGGTAGTTTTTCATTTCTTAATTATGCATTTTGTGCGAGGGTAAAGGCTGTAAGTAATGACTAAAAACAGCAATATCCTCCAGTAGCCCCTTAAAAACTGAACAATAAAAATATTATATTGGTGACTTACCACTATAACGAGGACACATATGAAGATGGCTAAGATGCCAACTGCTATTCCAAGAGCGATATACGTTCTCTCCATTTCTGTGAAACCTGTAGGCATTGGGGGAGCGTCAGCGCCTTTTGCTTTCACTCTGTCGATCTGCAAAGTAATAGGAAATTTTAAAAGATACAGTGAATTCTCGCTAAGTCGGACATACCTCTGGGGCCGGTAGTAAGTGTCCGTCTTAGAGAGATGTCTGCTTTATAGCGAGTCAAATAAAGGGAATAACGAAAGGCAGGGACCAACTCTACTGTAGGTGTCCGTTACGCAGAGGTGTCCGTCTTATAGAGGTGTTCGTTAAGAGAGAGTCGACTGTATATCGGTTGAACTTATTGCTGTTTTGTCAGGTACTGGGAGAATTGATATGTCTATTGCGGTCTACAAACGCACAGCGCTTTTGCCGCATGCCGATATTCCAGAGGCCTTGTAGAAAACGTCATTTCTCAGGCTTGAACCGGTGTTCTTAAAAAGACGAGTGATTGCAAGAAAAGGGAGAGAAAGAAAGAAGAAAAAAAAAAATTCCAGACCCTGCTTCCAGAAAGCAGAAAACCTTACTTTGTTTCAGATCCAAAAGGCTGTGTATTTCTTGATATTGAGGACACTGTGTAGCTGAGTAGGTGTTCTTGTCGTGCTGTGGGCCTGATTGGTTTGTGCCTTTTTTTATTAAGTCATTTAGTGTCGCACCCACTGATCCACAACACAGGAAAACTATACCAAAAATTTCAGACCAAAAGGAGTCGAAACCATACCCTTTTGCGGCGCAAATAGCTATGTATATTTGTTATTAAAAACTGAATCATTGGATAATGCAATTCCTGCATAAATCCTTTATTAGCCAAGCCTCTTCGGTCAAGATGGCTCGATAGTGGCAAATACTAAAGGGTGAGTATACTTACTCCCCACCACTGTGTGGCCTGACGTCAATGCCAAAAATGGGTTACATTTGTAGTTAGTTGTGGTCCGTGCTCGGAGAGGGGTCACTGGATACTCTGCTTTTTTACTTACTTCGCAAACCGGTAACGTTTTCAAATCTCAGTTGGATCAAGAATAGGTTAAACCAGAGTTTTCTTGTCTCCTATGAATTATTAGGGCTAGGAATCAGAGGAAAATCCGAATCAAACTGACTTGAATACTGCTTAAACCTGAAAAGGGATTTCACCTGTTATCAAAAAGTTGATGTTCTTTCTCTCTAAATCTTTATTATTTTAATTGAATGATTGATTGATTGATTTGTCTGTCTGTGAGCAACAAATATCCAAGTCTTAACAGCGTAAACATACCTTCAGTTCAAACAATGGCCCAATTAGTCGTCCAAGTTTATTTTCTACCAAGTAATAGAGAACCTCGAACGTGTGTCTGGTGAGTTCCTTATCCACATCTTGGTAGGTTCCTCCCGATTTTATGATATAAAACAGCAAGGATGCCTTCTCTGTGTTGTTCCTTGCCGCAGGGCAGTTTTCGTCAAAATTGTTGAGATGCACTTGCGACAGTGTTATAAGATCGCCGTTCTTCTGAACAATCAATTCGGAGATTTTGGTCTTGAAGTATGTTTCCAAGAGACAAAACTCTTTCCAGGTGAATTTGAAATCCATTTGGATGTACACGGAAGGTAGCGGCTTAGATTGTCCTAAAATGAGGAAAGAAAATTCAGGTTTTACTGAGAATTCTAGGACAAGTGCTCCTTCAAAAGAGATTAACTCTGCCCCCGTTCCCCTACCATTTTAAGAACCAATTACGGTATGGCGTATACCGTATGCTTTATTTGGTTAAAACAGGGTGTTCAAAGGCGACCTAGCGTCTGAGCTGTTGATTTTCAAGTCCTCTTGTGTATCCCTTTACTAGTCATACTCAAAGCCCGGGCGGGGGTGGGGGAGGGAACTCCGATCCGCATATGAAAGGGGTGGGAGTGCTCGTCGGAAATTTTGAATTAAACTCCTAAAGGAGACCGATCCGGTCGTGGCCCAAGCTTTTTTTGACCCCTAAAAGAGATCATGTTAAAACACAGACAAATGAGAAAACTTGGATTATGAATGGAGAAAATAAAACTAGTTTAAAATATACATATCAAATATATATTTTTATATTTTTTCGCGTGCAACCCTAAACGAGACCTGCACGGCTAAATATGATGGCGTTTTGCCCAAAACACCCTAAGTGAGACCAAAATGCGAAATTTACACCCCTAAGCGAGACGACGAGCGTCCCCCTCCCCCCTTTCATATGCGGAGTCCCCCGCGGTACTCAAAGCGCTACATTGCGTTGTTTTTTCTTTTTTTTCCAAGGGATTGTTAGGTCGAAAACAAGTTTATTATCAGATAGACGGTGCTTTACTGTATGACAATTATCCTACTGTATCGTAAATTATCCGAATATTCAGTACTGTGACCATGCGGGAAACTGAAAAACGAGAGTGTCCTAAGTATCTCACGCACGTGTAATTATGAGCAAACTGTGACAATCCAACAATGCACTGACATACCTGATATTAAGGGTGGAGCACAAAGCAGCAGAACGAAAGCCATAGACATAATCCCCATCGTTTTTAAGTCCTACAAAACTGGAATGATGAATTCAAGATTAAAACCTGCTTTAACTGACAATATAATGCAAATGTATCGTACTACCTGTGTGAGGCATGTACCCTGCTCTGGTTTGTTTGCAACTGACCCATCGGAAGAGCGCTAAAAACTGATTAAGATGTAGACATCAAAAAACTGAAGAGTAATAATCCTTGCAACTGTCTTTTTAGGAATTTCGTTGATAAGCCGTACAAATATAATACTATAAAAGGATAGGCCCATTATTTAAAAGCCTGTTTTGTTTTTTCCCACTAGGTTTTTGATTGGCTTACATGTTTATTTTAGTACTCGCGGCAAGCCAATGAACTTTAGGTTAATTTAGGTTGGTTGTTTTTCCTCGCCGTAAAAATCCTAAAGACGGTTAAGTTTACGTACGTTCTTACCAGTTACGACCAGTTATCGAAACCCATACACATGTACACGCACAGTAGTTTTAAAGGACGCTAAAACGGGCGACAAAAACGTGCAACTTGCTTTGCAACATTACTGCAAAACGAGTTGGAAGGCGATGTCGAGCGTTACCCCCACAAATCAACCTGTCTTGCACAAAGCAGTTTGTTGTGGGTTGCGAAAAGTGGTGTTAAAAGTAGACTACTTTAATATCAGCAACAACTTTTCTTAACCTTCAACAACCTGATTTGTTACAAGACAGGTTTATTCGTTGGCGGTAAAACGCAAAACATCGCTTTTCAACTCGTTTTGAAGCAATGTTGCAAAACATGTTACACGATGTTGCTAAACATGACAGGTTGCACGTTTTTTTTGTCCGTTTTACCAAAGCTTTATTTTAGGCAGAGTTGAAGAGTATTTTAAAAACCGAACTTAACCATTATTGTAAGTTGTTTATATGCTTTACGGTTTTAAAGCAGTATACCCAAAAATCGCCGACTTTGGGTCCAGATATCTTAACTCCAAAGACTTCAGTGTCGTTGTTTAACTGGTGATGAACTTGTTTGTCTTTTTAACAATATGTTGGAACTGTGACACCTTTCTTGACCTCCTGGCGAAACCACAATAACAGTGCAATATATTTGAATATAATAATTGATTAGCCAGTTCCCCGAGGTGATAAACAAAGATGTTTCTTAATCTTAGATTATCAGGCAGTCGACCAGAATTTTCAGTCACAACTACCTTAAACGCTTGTTAAATTTACAACCTAAAAAAAATAAAACAAAGAGCCAAAAATTTGATATTGTTATAAGCTATGCCGGTGTTAGTCATAATTTGTTAAGAAAATTACGAAAATTAGGCCCTGACATTGCTTTGAAAATCAAACTGAATTTAGATTAAGTCAATCGTAGCTTAATTGCGGCTTTACTGACTTACCTTTAACTTAAACATATTTATTTAGCATACAGAGGAGAAATACCGTTACAAAGTTGAAAAAGAAGTTTAATTCAAGTACAACGATCCAATAAAGTTAGTGTAAGAATTCACCAGTACCTTAAAGACTTTAAGAAAAGTATAAAAATTCGCGTCACGATGGAGTTAAAGTCAACAACATTGTCTTAATCAAGTTCTTTCTGGAATGCACTCTTTATTTCTCTTTGTGGGCTCGCGAAGTAGGGGAATCTTTTCTTGAGATCTATATTCACTTTAATTAAAGTTTGGGGCCTAAAACTGCAACCATAGCTAGCATTTAACTCACCTGTAGGCAAATCCTACGTTTCAAAAGTTTGCCTTAAATTCACACCAAAAGATAACAAATCGCTTCGAATTCATAGTAAATCTATCAAGATGCAGACATTGATGGGCGGACAAAACGTGATTAACAATGGTTCCTTATTATGATGTTGAAGTTCACCACTACGGATTATGATTGTGCTATTATTACTCAGTCAGTACTTGCTCAAAGTAAAGCAAATGCATGACCATGCATGCAAGTGGAGTGCAAGGAAAACTTTAAAATGTCAACTGTAATTGTACAAACAGGTCTTAAAAACTTAAAACAACTCTTTGTGGTTTCCAATAAGTTCCATTGTATGGGTTCATGAGTTCTAATTTTATAGAAATCCACTGTAATATTGGACGTATTTAGTAAGTAGAACATGCTAAAACAGAAACAACAATATTCAAACCTTTCCTTACCTTGCCGTTAGGATCGATCCGTTAGCTTTCGTCGTCGAAATGACAACTTATGCAAACTCAGTATTTATCAAGATACTGTTTTGGTAACCTTTGCAGCGTGAAGGAATCTGACCGTGGGAAGACTGCATATTGTAATTAGATGACGATACATTTATTTTGTAATATTAAAATATTCTAAAATTCACAATGGCGGGGTGGCACACAGAATTTAAATTTACTTGTCATGCAAAACAAATTTTGCCACCGTCCACTAAGATTCGTACCTTAAGATTAGCAATCAAGTTTGCAACCAGGCAAGTTAAATCCACCATTATCACGTTCGTGAAAGCTCTTTAAACTTAAGACAAAGCCGTTCTCAAGTTGTGCCTGAAGACTGATCAGACAATCTGACTAACATTACAAAACCTAAACGCAGGATCAGTGAACCATTTATTATCACCACCTGTACAAAAACCGAAGGCGGAACCACGTACGGTACATCCGTTGAGCAAACCGTTATCCAACTCGCCCCATTTGAGGGAATCCCAATTCCGGAATCCGGAAAAATTGGGAATAGAAAGCCTGTTTCCCCCACCCTTACCACCAACCCCCTTTATACTGTCCCTTCCTACTCTCACTTAGCCTGCGGGAGCAGACGCTTTTTTCGGGTTTACCTCGGTGTAAGAACCTGTGAACATTTTCTTTGTGTTGCACCTTTTGTTTTTCTGGGTTCTATTGTGTTTACTTCTTTGTTTTCTTCGTTTACGTCACCCGTTAGTTTAACAGGTTCTTACACCGAGGTTGAGCCCTTTTTTCGGCGGGTCAAACAAGAGCAGAAAAAAGCGCAAGCAAGCGGGCTAGTTCTCTCCACATTATGGGAGACATCATTGTTTACAGACACTGTTTTTGTTATGACAAATGAGTGAATCAAAAGCCGGTGATCTTTTGTTTCATGAACCAATGTGCTTCTAGTTGACACATTTATTTAATATCAATAGGTAACGTCAGCGTGAGTATCGCTATTGACCAGGATAAATGAATGAATAGATGTGTAATGTTTGACTTAGGAATTAAATTCACACTTGTAGCTTTTACAATACTGTAACATCTTTATGATCATGCAAATAAAGCTTTTGTTGTTGTTTTTTGTTGCCATGAAGCTGAGCGGGAAAGAAACATCCTTCTGTTTTTGGCTACTTTGGCCTATGAATTCCTTTATTTTTTTCTAGTTAATTCAGTATTTTCGCATGAAAATATAAATAATTATTATTAATAATAACTAACCAACTGCTATAGCGAGCGATTGATTTGAAGTCCCGTTTGTTACTAATGACCAGCTTTAGAGTTTCTGAACACATCTTATATACGAAAATTTCTAGGGGAAGTTAAATTAGGTAGCTCAGGAAACATGTGGCCAATTGTGGACTGATTTAATTTTGAGGTTTTACCCTTGTCATAATCTTCCAAACCCTGATTTGAGGGCCTGTTTCACATAAAGGAGTTTTCACAGGTGGACACCATGTTTTACACAACTTTATGATACTCGTAAAGAAGCATTTTTTTGAATTTATTGCCGGAGGAAAAGTGGGAATATCAGAGAGAGCCAGTTGTGTAAAGAAAAGAGTTGAGAATAGAGTTTAGTACCGAAGTAAAGTGATTAGGGCTAAGCCCTCTTGAACGGTTAGGTTAACAATAAAAAAATGTAATGAGCAATGCCATGAAATCGTAAAGTACATCAACAGTTCCTGGTGTCGGCAGTTAGCTCTTGATGGTGTAGTGGATATGGATAAGGATTTTAATGAAATGACGCGGGTTCCGGTCTCACATACGAGTTCAGTCTGTTTTCCTCCTTCTTTCATTACTTCAAGGTATAACACTTCTTTCACCTAGACAGCCTGATTTTGGGGTATCCATTTCAGTCACAACCGTTCATAATGGATAAATAGCAGCCCCTTTTGAGTCAATCTACAGGGGCGAGTAAGCTGTCCGCGCGAGACTGAAGGGAACGAACGAGCAGAGAAGAGACTATGGTCGCCCGGGCGGCAATCCTCCAGGGATTGCTGGCACTCCAAGTGTCGGTCATTTTAGACAGAAATAAAAGAAAGCCGAGAATGTCAAAACAACCATAAAGAGAAGGAAAAAAGGAGACTTAACTTGAATTATTTCGATCTACTGTTACTGATGTTATATTGAAGATATTGATTTTGTTTATGCAAGTATTTTATAAGGATGCTAAAGCGGCAAGTCTTTAGCATCGTAAACAATAGAAGTTTCGTTTTCTTGAAGGTGATTTTATATCATTTCGTATGACCCCAAGAATGCATGGAATATCAAAGAGAACTTACCTCCAAATTTCCATAACCTTTTGCCTAACGAGGTTTTGGCCCTAGTGCTGTTAGCACTAACTATATATAGCGGGTAACTTTGAAGTGAACTTTGAGCTCGGCGCCACGCAAATTAATTTTACATCCACGAATATAAGTCTGACTGAGGTATCATTAGTTATGGTAAAAACCGAGCAGGCTTAAAATCTGAAATTTAGACTCGGCAGTTCCTCGAGTAAATCAAAGCGAATCAGTGATACGTCACAAAATACCTATCTTAGTTAGATCTTAACAATACTCACACTTGAGCCAGCTGATTTCTTGCCTGCAATTGCCGCGAACGATAAAATTCCTTTCCGCTTTCTTTCTCGTTTTCGCGAGGATGTCTGATTACGAAAGCGTACTGATTTGAAATATAACAACGGCCAACTGAACTCTGATATCTAGTCCTCCTGTGATATACCTAGATTTAATGATTATGCATACAACAAAGCAAATAATAACGCGTTATGATTTTTATACAAAAGAGAGATAAATGTGTAAGCTTCATACGTCATCAAAAGTTACACACACTGTTCAAACAATCTGGCAGTTGATGCTGTCACTGAAAAATGATGGCATTCTGCCGTCTCTATACATTAGCAGAAAGGGACATGTGGCTTATAACAGGAAATGTGGCACAAAATTTCAAGCAAGAGTACCTTATAGTGGTAAAAAGATTAACTTCTTGACTGCTCCCAACAAATAAACTTTTCTGCCTTTGGTGGCCTTTGGTGTTCTCGAGGTTATAAACAGCACTTTCAAACGTACAATAATTGTAAGGTGATGTAAGTATAAGCAGCCTAACATTTTTCAACTTCCATTTTTCATCTCATGTCATCTCAGTTCAAGCATTTATTTCATACCTTCTTTGCGATTTTGAGTATCTACTGAAGCATTATAATATATAGATTTAGCCAGTACTAAAAGCGAAGCTCTCGATAATATTTCGTAAAGTTTGTTCAAATAAAATATATAATCGTGTAATGCTACGCGCGGAGGCAACGCCGGAGAACGGTGAAAAACAACAATAGGTCTAAGTTGCAAAAATGCAACTTTGCACGTGCAGCACACTTTTTTTGTGCATTTCTTTGTCGTTGTTTTGCACGACTACAACGTGAAACTTCCAGAAACGTCTTAGTTACACGTTTTTTGGAGGAAATGTCGTACGTGTTCTCGTTCACTTGTTTTTCACTGCCGCTCATTTTCATCTTGCATTGGTGGCCGCTAGCATTTCTCATTTTGTCACCGCCCCTACAAAATTTTCATGTTGTTCTTCCAACAAAAAATGTATCCTTTGTTATATTCGCGTTGAGCTTCGCTGGCCTGCCGCCTACTTTCTCCTTTTCTCTGTCTTTCTCTTTCTCTATATTCCAAATTTGTGGACATCTACGCTTAATACTTTAGACATCATGGATAAAGAAACAATTTCCGCTTTCCGTTTTCGTCTTTATTGACTCTTTAGTTGTCTCTGCTTTACAAGACGTGGGTGGCAATGCGATTTCACGCCAAATAACCTAGAGTTGCATTTGGGTTGCCCTACCTGTTGATTGAGTTATTTTACATTGGTATGCCTGTTGTGCGGACGGACGGTCGGTCGGTCGCTCGGGCGGTGTACGGTCACGTGATTACCAAATTTTCTGGGATGGGTAGATTTACTTAGCTATGGGGCTCCGCACGCGCGCGCTTTGCGCGCGAGTTGAGCTCCGCTATTAGGGAGCTTAAGCAAAGACGTTTTTGAGCGACGCACGTCAACCGGAAGTGAGGCCTTCTCCTTTTTTAATATGCCTGGACACTACCAAATTTGTATTGCTGAGTTTCTTTTCTCCTATAAAGACGATTTACCTAAGGGTTTCAACCAAACCACAGCCCAATGCTGCAAAAAGTCCACTTCCGGTTGTCGTCCGTCGCTCAAAAACGCTGTTGCTTAAGCTCCGTATTAACCACTTTAATACTGAGACTTTATTCAACCACGTGCATTGAAAGTGGCTTTTCAGACGATAATTTTTGCGAAAATTTTGGACTTCATGTGACCCAGATATCATCATTCAAAGACAGTGAATTTAAAGATTTTTGCATGAACTTTTGTTTATGTTCAGTTTTCAGCGTTTTTATTGAAAAAAAGTACGCCTCGCTCAAAGGGGAGGTCCGTGGCAACCCAGATCCCCCCTAGCTACGCCCCTGTCCTGGTAGCCTGCGTAGCAAGCGTTTCCGTGCAGTTTACGAGCAAGGAACGGGGAACGAGAGTCAAAATAGCGCTCGTTTCATTTCTCGCGCGGCCAAAGCCGAGAATCCCGTTCCTCGGTCTTTCTTTGCTCCGAAACCAGACGAAAACGCTTTCGACGAAGGCTACTGTCCTGGACGATCATCTCCACCTTGCGGACAGTTCGTTTAGTCCTCATGCACATTAAATGACACCTCTGTGATGTAAACGCTAGACCCTATGCCTTTCCTACTCTCGGTATGAGAGGTAATTTTGACAGTATATTTTTAGGGATTTCAGTCGCGCGTAAACTGAAAACATACCGTAAATCCTCTAATTAGCCCCCTCCATTTTCAGAGGAAGAAAGTTAATAAGACCCCCATCTTTTCAAGCCCCCCTCACCTCCCCCTTAATATTATTATTATTATTCACGACTGTCAGGAGTCTATTGCGACTGTAAAAATTCCTTTGGACTGATCCAGAATGGTTTATTCACCAACTTGAAGCTCAGATTTGTTTTTGATCCTCGTCTGTGTATCCTCCAAGTTCTTGTACTTTAGCTTTTCGACTTTGCCTAGTTCTTTATGGAGAACTGATACCATTTTCTTTGCTAAATTGAATTATAAGCCATCCCCCCTCTCACATAAGCCCCACGTCTTTATTAAGCTCTCTCCTTCTCAAATGTCTTGCCCCGAAGTGCTTAAAGGAAATTTAGAGAACAGGCTGTACACCAATTCGGAGGTTACTACTGGGCATTAAAAGCGAAAGAAAGTTTTTTGGTGAATTAGTTCTTGGTGCTTTTTATATCAGCATTTATTTCTGTGTATTTATTAGGAGAGCAAAGTCACTATAAAGACGTCAGTCATGTTAAATTCCAGTGTCTTAATTTTTTTATGGGGATGATCAATTGCGTCTCTTTCAGTTTGATTTGTTGACACGCGGTGGCCTACTAGATAACGAGCGGGATACTTGAGGTTGATTCTTGGCCTGGTCAACTTAATCTTGTTTTTTCCCTACCCACACTGTCCCCGTCACCCAAGGATTTTTAATAGCTTGACTAAAATGCTTAACATGCTACTTAAAAAGGGATAAATTCCAGCTTCCAGTTTACTGCTAGAAACTTTTCGGTCAGTTTAGTTGAGGCGACAAGTCTAGAGAGAGTGAAAGGGCCAAGAGGAGACTGGCATTTTTTCTTGCCAATTTTTTTCAGTATTGGCCTCGCTCGATTTACTCACTCACACGACCATCCCAAGGGGCTGCTCACATTCTAGCTGCTCACAGTCTCGCTTCTCAGCTTGCTTTTCAATTAAACAATAATCTTACGCTGGAAACACTGCAGCACTGCTAAAACAGTGGATGAGTCTTTTCAGACCTTGACGATAGTTGCTACTGAAAGTGAAGCAGATAAGAGGATTTATAACACAATTTGTGTAGGCTAAAAACGTTGTAAATGTCACGTACTCTATTGCGCTACAAGGAACTGAAAAGTCCCATGCAAACATTAGAAGCAACGAAGTGACAGTGAAAGGCACCCAGCATATCACAAAACCTAAAACAATAGCAATGGCCATCTTTAGCACGCTTTCGTTTCTTCTCGTGCGTTGTTCCTCGGCGTTGGTCGACTGCTGACCTGGATGCACTTGTGATCTCAGTTTGAAAAGAATGTTGGAGTACAGCATCGCCAGCAAGACGATTGGCAGGTAAATGAATACAGTGAATCCTGCCAGGAAGTAGTTTGCAAGCGATAACGAGTCTCCAAAAGTCTCTTTCCAAAGCATTTTACAAGTTAGCTTCCCTTGGTATTCTACCAGTTTGTAGACAAATAAATATGGTGAGTGATAAGCCATGGCAATAACCCATGTGGCGAGAATGAAGAAGGGACACAGTCTTAGCGTGATGAGTGGAGAACGAAGGGGAAAGAACACAGCGCCAAATCGATCCACTGCTATCAGAATCAGACTCTGAACGGAAACAGTTGTGGACGTGTCGGATAGGAAAGGAGAAAATTTACACAACGCTTGACCAAAGCCACCACCAACAAGCCAGGACCGTTCCGTGTATAACAGCGCTGTATTGCGTGGAAACAGGAAAATTGAATACAGCAAGTCGGACATGGCCATGTTTGTAACGAAATAATTTATCGGTTTCCTCATAGCTTGTGTTCTGTACACAATTATTCCAAGGGAGGAATTCCCGACCAAAGAAAAGACAAGTATTAAGCAGTAAGCAAAGGTCTGCCCGACCTTTCCTGCTGTAGAATGTAGCTGACTTGAGCAGCCCGGTTCGTTTACTGTGGAGTTCATGTCGGCAGACTAATACAAACAGGTGAGACATCCACAAGTTTTAAGATGCTGATTCAAAAGCACGCCAAAACTGAATTTGTTAAGTAAATATCATCTTAAGACGAATTAATTATTACTAACTAGTTTTGCAAATTTTCTTTCGGGGTGACACAAAATTAAGTTCCCCCAAATAAAAAATTCCGTGAAAAGATGTAAAATTTAAAACACAGGAAGTTTGAATGCAACTTCTAAGGATCGCAAAATTAATTCCCAAGGGAAAGAAAAAAAAGGTCCTGACCTATTGAAACAATTTAAAACTGTTCCCCACAAAATTAAACTACTGCCAAAATTTCGTGCCAAAGGGACAAATGCAATTTTTTAACGACAAAGGTTTTGTTTATTCAGTAGATCGCAATAAGTGAAGGGTTTGAGACATTAAAAGCAGATGTTTTAAGAGCCCATGACTGTAACTATCGAGAATCGCTGGCCAGGCTAAAAAAATAAAAAAAATTCTGATAATTTGTCAGAAAAACCCCTTTGGGGAACTATCTTCGAAAAAAATATTTTCAACTTTCAAGAATCTATAGTTTTCGAGAAAATGAGGAAAAACGAAAATAGCGGTTTTTACCTAATTAATTATGCAAAAATTAGAGTAAAAATGACCTACTTTATCGCGTCAGTACCGAGGCAAGATTCAAAGCTATAAACCAGTAGTATTTTTGTTTAAAAGCATTCTATCTTTTCTTTCTATCCATGGTATGTTTTAAACCATAAACTTGATTTTGAATTTTTAACGGTTTTTTAAAAACTACCACCAAGCGCACTTTTTAAAATGGCTAAAAAATGAGCAACTTCAGAGGCAAAAAACTCACCTTGGTATGTGTGATACCTAGCCAAAATTTATACTAGGACAAAGTTCAGCTCTTATATTAACAGAATATGAAATAAAAAATCTGGGTACACCGGATTCGCCTTTACAAAATAAAAAGTTTCGTGACCAGCAGTGGAAAAATGTCACAAATTTGCATAAGTCAAATTTGTAGAGAAATGATGCCGCCTGATTTTTCTTTGTAGTTTCGGTACGTGGTATATTCAAAACGTAGGAGAAAGGATGAAAGCGCCTTTAAATGAAGCTAAAATTAAGTAAAGGATCTGAAAAATTGATATCCCTGATAACAAATTGTTGTGAATGTTGGTGACACAATGTGATAAATTTGCATATAAACACATAAATGCATCTGCATATAGGACGGGTTTCAATACTGTTAGCATCACGCAATATTTGGGGCTTGAAATAGCATAAACAAGAGAATAGCTAATGTTAAATGTTTTGTTTTTCGTATCTTAGCTATCTTAATTGTACATTACAAAATTAAGGTTGCTCAGCAATTGGAGTACTGTATTCTGCAATTGCGTGACCGTTGTCAAACTCATCACCGTCAGACTTTATTTTCACCGGTACGATGAAAAAACTGTGAGCTTATAAAGTGTGTAATGAAATATTATTCATGTCAGATGACTTAACTTTACTTTATTCACCTGAATGAATTTCGCGGTCACACATCTTTCTTGGAGTGGGCACATGCTTTTATGGTACCGATAGTTCATTCGTCAAGGTATTTTAGGGGATTTGCCATTAATAACATTATACATCAGACCTTGTGAGTTTTCAATCAATAAAAATGCGAAATAGTTAATTTTCTCAGTAGTTTTTCAAAGTTATATTTTGGTGAAATTGCCACGTCTCGCATATTAAAAATAACGTAAGTAAAGACAAGATTAAAGTAATCATTGCCCCCTTTTCTCTCCTGTCTTTTCTGAAATTCTTCCACCTCCTCTTTCTGCCTCTTCACTGTTCGTGCGTTCAACACTTTCAGGGCCAGACACGATTTCGAACACCCAAAGATGGTCAAAGATCGTCAAGTGGACCGACCCGTAATTGTGCCATTGATTAGTTGAAATCCTGATTGAACAGACCCTCACGAATCCTTGCAATTGTCCTCTCAATAGAAAAAGTAAATCAGATGGAGGGAGTGCTGCCGATACTGGGGTCGTTTTGGTGTTTTTTAACCATGAATATCCTTCATGAACCCATCTAGCTTTCCATTTATTCACCAAGGTTATAAACTGATCAAAATCAACAAGGATAGATTTTTCCACTCGTACCTCATTTAGCAAATTTTCACCTATCTTCATGTATCTTGAGAGAGTTACACACACACAAAAAGCAACATTTGGGGTAAAAAAATCTACTTCTAGATTTTCTATTCACCTTCTATTCTCTACTGATTAATTAAATGTCCCTTTCCTGAAAAGTTTGCTAGCCAAAATTCTTTGCAAAGCAAAGACAGTCAGCCATTCGCATATCAACCCAACTGGCTAGCCTGCATAACAGGTGTGCGTTTTTCAGGCGAGCGAAGGCAATTAAGCCCGAAGCCGGAGCGAATGCAAGCGCGAAGCGAGTGAGGAGAGCCATTAAGGGGTATGTCTGGCGCTTCTCGCTCACTTCTTGATTGCCTTCGCTCTCCTGTAAAAACGCGAAAAAAATAACGCCTGTTATGCAAGCTCTAACTGGTTGAAAGGCGGTCCAAAAGGGAGGTTTTGGTCAAAAGGCAGGGTTTTCTTCTACTAAAATTGGCCGTCAAAAAAGAGTTAAAGCGGCTATGCCAAGCTAATTGCTAGTTCATTTTAAAAAGCTAATATGGTCTTCATTTCGCATCAATTTAGTTTTAAAAATTATGGTCCAGTTTTGTTATGTAAGACTATATTTAGGCACTGAAACTGTTTCCTGTTGCGTTCTGTTACTACTGATAGCCAGGATGGACATGGACTGAAAATTGGAAAAATATAATTGGGCCATCTTTTTCAAGTTTAAATGCATCACCCAAAAAGATATTTTTGCTAGTGATACCTGATAAAATGATACTTATAAGTCTTCACTGAACATTTTTTGACTGGTTAAGGGCAGTAAGTAATGACTTTAGCACAGAATTAACCTAAAACAGCAAATATACTGATTTGGGGTCTTCTTGACAAGAACTGTCATAGGGAGCCCAGATCCCCCGCTTCACACATTGATCATGACAATCTGTAACCAGCTGTTGTCATGTTTCGTTCCTGCGGATATATAATATTAGATACCGTCCAAACTGAAGGACACTGTAATTAGAGGGCGTGCTGCTAAGAGGGAAATATTTAAATATTGGATTTTTTTGGCCAGGTATCACAAATGGCTAGATGTAAAATTTTCATGGTCAAAATTCCAAACCAAGGAAAAAATGTTTTTCCGTAAGATTTTTGGTAACGACACATGTTATTCAGCAATTAAATAGCCCCAACCCCATCGCATATGCCATAGCTAAACATCAATTTAAGAGCAGTTTTATCGCATAACTCTTCTTTCCCTTTGTCTGAAGTTCTTTCCTTCTTTACTTTGGGAAACGGTTAGGCGTAAATAAAACCGCCGATACCACTTACTTACCTCGCTATGTTATTTAGCTCCTTGGTCGCTATCAACTACCCTGCGATCAGAGGCCCTTCGATCTTCCTAGATAAGTCGCGAAGAGGAAGAGAAGGGTAACTATCAACTGGACAGTGATTCGATCGGACGTTCCGGTGTGAAGGCACGAGTTGTGACATTGCGGGTACTGAGCAAAAGGCAGGTATTTCTTTAAACAAAACTCGGGTCTGCTGCAAATTGAAAAACGTAGTCAACTTACGCTTTTACTCTGCGTCGCCTCCCTGTCCGGTTGGTAAATGGTACTTACGTCGATATAAGTTCGCTGCTGCATACTGCGATAGGCCGGCGGCGTCAAGGATGACCTTTCTGATACTTCTCTTTTCACGATGATGCTACGTTTTGCAAACACTCGACATGGGTGGGAGTTGGTTAGAGTAGCTCAAAAGTGGTGAACAAGGAGTCTTATCTTCCATGGATAAATCCTAGTCGCATCGTCGTGAAAGGTGATTTATTCTGTTGGACTACAGTTGAACCTCCATGTGCGACCACCTATCCAAAACACCAAAACCCACCCAATTTAATTACAGTTGGAATCTCTCCTGTAAGCGCCCGCGACCACTAATTGGGGCTGTTTTTAACCTCGTGTAAGCGACCACCAGACGAGTTTCTGATGTCTTGTGGTAGGAACAACAACAACATGGAACTGCACATATCGTAACTTGGAAATTGCACGCAATAAATTATCTTCCTTAAAGTACATGTGTCCAGTTTTCTTCTCAAAGAAACCTCCTGTGGTTCGATTCTCGTAAGAGACCACCTCCTGTTAGCGACCACAAGTCTGCGCATTTTGGGTGGTCGCTTTCGGGAGGTTCGACTGCAGTCTCCTTTTCCAGTTCTTCGGCGGTGTTGGTTGGAACTTGTTTTGGTTCATAAAATTTCATAAGCAGAAACAAATCAGTGAAAGAAGGCGGAGTTGCTCGAGACGTCGTTGCGTGACATTGTTGCTCTAACTGTTAGTTTATGACTTCCTCTCACGCAGTGTATCCCGTTTGCAAATAAAATTTCAAGGAAAATGTACCTACCTATTTTTAGACATACCGGAGGCGAATTTACGATAATACAGATGGATGCTAATACAAGGAAGTTAGGAAACGAAACGAGAGACATGGGATATAGTTTACATAAGAAATTCGGCGCTCTTGTATAACGCTTCTTCGAGGTCGGCTGTTTATTATAATTTTTTTGTGAACGGTTTATTACTCTGATATTTTAAAATAAACTTAATCAAAAAACGTTTTCTTACTTCGTGATGTTTCCGAACATTCCATACTGACCCTGAATTGAAACAAAACCGGCTGCCGCAACATTCTCTACAAATTTGACTTATGCAAATTTGTGACATTTTTCCACTGCTGGTCACGAAACTTTTTATTTTGTAAAGGCGAATCCGGAGTACCCAGATTTTTTATTTCATATTCTGTTAATATAAGAGCTGAACTTTGTCCTAGTATAAATTTTGGCTAGGTATCACACATACCAAGGTGAGTTTTTTGCCTCTGAAGTTGCTCATTTTTTAGCCATTTTAAAAGTGCCATTGATGGTACTTTTTAAAAAACCATAAAAAATTCAAAATCAAGTTTATGGTTTAAAATATACCATGGATAGAAAGAAAAGATAGAATGCTTTTAAACAAAAATACTTCTGGTTTATAGCTTTGAATCTTGCCTCGGTATAGACGCGATAAAGTAGGTCATTTTTACTCTAATTTTTGCATAATTAATTAGGTAAAAACCGCTATTTTCGTTTTTCCTCATTTTCTCGAAAACTATAGATTCTTGAAAGTTGAAAATATTTTTTTCGAAGATAGTTCCCCAAAGGGGTTTTTCTGACAAATTATCAGAATTTTCGATTTTTTTAGCCTGGCCAGCGATTCTCGATATTTCCAGTCATGGGCTCTTAATAAATATAAGGACTGGTTACATAATTTGTATTCAACTACTCTAGTTTAGTCTTGGAAATACACAATACGCTTTTAATGTCGACCAGCTGCCTATACAAACAACAATGGACTAATAAATGAGCGTTGTGCTTCCTCATTTTTAAAATATATTATGTTATGTTTCACGTTATAGTCCCGGGCAGTTTATGTCACCAGTTCCTATTTAAACACCTCTTTAAGGAGAGAAAAAGCGGAGCGAAGTTTCTTGTTTGGAAAAACAACCATATGAAAAGGCTCAAACCCAGCAGGAAAAACGAATATGTCCGATGTTTAACCTGTCGGCCAAAAAAACTAACTTAAGACGTTTCTGTTTAGGTCTGCATTTTGAAAATGTATTCCCTACTTGATAATGTTTTTAATATATATATATATTTTTATTTTGTAAAGCGCTATTGATTAGCAAATGTAAATTAGCGCTATATAAGTTATTAAATTATTATTATTATTATTATTATTATTATTATTATTATTATTATTATTATTATTATTATTATTATTATTATTATTATTATTATTATTACTCGTCGTGGAAAACCACCACCCAAGAATGCAAAACGTTTACTTCCGGTTGACCGGCGTCGCTCAAAAACGTCTTTGCTTAAGCCCCCTAATCTTCGGATCATCGACTGTACCCGGTCCATGTGTTTTTGTAGCTTGCTTGTCGGTATCTAAGTTATATTTTATGGACTCTAAAAGACTGAAAGGCTTGAAATTCATTTTTTTAAACTTTTATTATTTTGTGGCGTTAACCATAGTTTACATAGATTTATTTCGCTTTTGTTATAACCAAATTGCATTATCACAATGTGATTTTTTTCTCCAGCATCCCGTGCTAAAGTAGAGCTCAGAGAGGGGCGTAAGTGGCACGTGGTCAGGAAACAACCCTCAGATTATTTTACTTAGGAAAAGGTGATGTGATACGTACAATTCACTTTGACTCTAAAGATTACTCAGTACCGCACAGATTGTAGATTAGCGGCAGTCACTGTCAACAACAGTCCTATTCAGGACTACGTTCACCCGCACGATAATACTCAACCTACTTATGAATGGACTCCTGGGTTCAAACCTTCACAAAAAGGGATCTTTTAACAAAATTGAAATTATTAAGCGAACACAATGTTTTGCATTAGAAAAGAAAAAAAAAACGACCTAATATCTTCGGCAGTCTAACTAAGTCATAAACAATAGTAGGAGACGCAAAAACTTTTAAATCATATTTTCTTATAGAGAGTGCAAGGCTGATTGATGTCAAAAACAAACAACACACATAATGATCAACAGGGGAACAAGAAACACTGACACAGCTGGGAATACAACATGCTCTTTGCTCGGCTGATACCCTTTGTTCGGGCGGTTGGGGTGCTCTTCGCTCGGCTGATTCCCTGTGTTCAGGCGTTTGAGGCGCTCTTCGCAAATTTTACTGTATTCCTGGTATGGACTCATCAATTTGTGAAACTCTCTGGAAGTTATCGTGACGACCAGAGCCCACAGCCAAAGGGCGATGGAGACGATCTTTGCTCGGCGATTGGTCACTATAGTGTGGTATCTTAAGGCGAACTTGATGGCGATGAAACGATCAACACTCATTAAAGCAAGATGAAGAATGATGACCGAAACGAGAAAGAACGTGAAAGTTCCAATTACTCTTTGAAGAACAGGAATACGAAAGCAATGATTAGCATCATACTTTAAGCTTAAATAAATGATGTCGAGAACGCTCGGAATCGCCAGTAAACCGTCAGCGGTAGACAAACTCACCAGAATGATGTTGGACGCTGTTCGCAGATTGTGGAATTTGTGAAATGATCTGAGCACCAAATAGCAGCCGAGCAAAGCGGCGACTGTTGTGATCACATCAACGTTCAACAGTAGGATAATCCTTGTTTTTTTCTGCAAGGAACGGTTTCGATCAGAATCATTCATCTGTGTTTGGCTCATTGGAGGAAAATTGTGCCTGCTATGAAGTATATATGGTTGAGACACTGGCGCGACTCAGTCAGAACTTAAGGTAGACTCTACAATTGATATATAACATACCACTATTATTCAGTTTTGTAACGATCGATACTTAGGCTACATATATTCTGGTTATATATACTCGGGGTGTTCTTTCTTTTTATTAAACAATTATATAACTGACATGGTTTAAAACTGTGAAATGAATAATTCAGTATTATCAGACAGCGCAGAAAGGCAGGTAATTAAGAAATGACAAAAGCATGTCTCTTGGAAAGAGGTAATCTTACAACTGGCCTTATGGAAATGAAAAGTACCTGTCAGTGGCAATCTGCATATTGAGGAGATGGAAGCGACTTTGTAACGTGTTCTTAACGAAACGTTTCCCGGGCAAAAACCGGAGCCAAAAGCCGTTCTTTATCAGGTATTAAGGCAGTGCTGAGAATTAACTCAAAAAAGAATGAAACAAATAATTAAAGTAGTGACTGAATCGAGTAAGCGGATAAGGAAAATACTCAACTGATCTAAAATTCCAAGCTTTCCCCTTTAACTGTTGGGGTAGAAAATGGTAAAAACGGAGACTGGGAGGCAAAAAGTTCAAATCCCCGACCGAAAAAAAGGGAAAACGTGACTTCAAGACTCATCACAATAGTTTGCTAGACGAAAGCAACTCAGAATGTTTCAAAACCCACAGTTTTCGAGAGTTCCTTTCATCCAAACGCTAAAAATACGATACGGCACTTACGATACCAGGCCAGCGGAAAAAAAAAAGGTTCCTCCAAAGATGGAAAATCCCTCGCAAATATCAACTCCACGGGCGAACAAAACATAGTATAGCTATACACATATAAATAACGCTCAAAAATTGCAGAAGAAGATTTAGTACACACACCACTGTAATGACTTAAAACAACGACGGCATTTTAGTCTTTCGACTGAGATAAACAGATGAAGTTTGGATACAATTTCTAAGAAACGCTAAAATCAATTCCCAATACGAAAACCGAACACAACTGATCACAAAATTAGATTCCTCAAAATACAGTTCATGAGACGCCCACTCTCAAATAAAGTGTGTATCAGAAGACCCTCTTTAATAAACGTCTCCTGCTCTAATAGACGCTTTTAGGTCTAGTTTCAGCGGGCTCTAATGGCATTGCACCATAGGCCGGTTTCTGCAGATGAGAAGGTGATAATTTGTGCACTATGTTTCATTCAGTTTGTTGTCTATTCCATGCGGAATCCTGTTGTTTATCGGACCGCGAAAAAAGTAATGTTTTGCTTACTATTTAAGTTGTTCTGTAAGCCTTAACCAGGCACTCTTTCTCAACTTAAAAATTTCTAGACTGAAATGACACCGGTTTGAAACTTCGCGAAGTCCGTTTACTGAATAAATGTTCTAAAATTTGCGACATTTTAAATTTGCACTCGTTGGAATGCTTCTAGGGACCATTACCTTGCTGCCCGGCGTCAGATAAAGGCTTTTAATTGGCCTTTGAATGAGTTTTGTTGTTTTAAATTACCAAGTAGTAGAATGAGTTGATATTTTTGCTAACCCGGTTTTCAAAAATCAGGGTATAAAAACCCCTCTGTTAAAATTTGGTCATACAAGTTTCAAATGGTAATGATTAATTATAGTAAGCTGTGTGCAAGTTTATAGGGAAATCGTATGAACGAATTTTATGTAAACTGAGCAAAAGTGACATTTTAAGGTTGTATTCAATCGTTCATATTGCTATGGAAACTACGAAAACGCCAAATTTTACCTGTCAGTCAAAATCTTTCATCAGTATATTTTTCACTTGCCACGTTTCAGCTTGTGACTGCAACCTTTGTCTTGCCATGATTTGGCAAATGACCTATACTCACAAACTACCAAAACTGTGTTCAGCCACCTTAAACTAGGGGTGTAGAAGTATTAATGCCGATGGCTGGATAGTGTGCTATTTATATTTCGTGGTGATATATTCGCCGAAAACATTTTAGTTTTGTGGAGTTTGTTACAGTTATTAGAATAAGCGCCTCTCTCTATTAAACGCCTCCTGTTAATCAAACACCCCCTCTTGGGTTTCAAAATTAAGCAGACGTCCCGGGCGTCCATAAGATCATTTACGGTATACAAAATTGCCCATCCGCAAAAACAAAGAACCACAGGCTAGACATACAATTAATAAACAAGGAAGGTTTTGTTTGTCCAGTATTCGCAATATGCGAGCGTTTTTAGTCATTATAGCGTCAGAAACATAATTATAAGGGTTTTTGCGAGATAATAGATGTCAACGAACCTAACATCGCTTAAGGTACAAAATATTTTTCCATTGAGCGAACGGTTCGCCTTCATTCATTTCGCGTAGGCCAATTAAACTTGAATTGCTTAGCAAGATATCAGACGTCGATTAAGCATTATATACGAGTACACGGATCGAAAATGCAGACGAACGAAGAAAAATCTTGACGAAAAGGTCACCCTGGCTACCCCAGGATGACTAAGTACCACAGGTCTCCCAAGAAGAGGAGTTGCGTTCCCCTAAAGTCGAACGCAGATATTGAAGCATTATCGCCTATACATTGCGAAACACTTTCTTATACAACTGTTGTTCCGTTTCTTATCACAATCAAACTATATAAATATTCAGTGGTCAGCTATGGCCAGGTGAACTCAACTCTGTATATGATCAAAGGATATTAGATAACGATAGCAACTTTTGATAAAAATATGCAGGTTAATGTTAGACAACTGCCTTAATTGTAGAGTTAAGGAAATGAAACTAGTTATCACGCATTGTGTTCTTAAGTTTTATTAAACAACTGACTGCGTTCAACGGCGAAATGAATGATGTCTAGGACGGACGGGATGGCCAGCAATCCATCAGCAATGGACAAACTCGCCAAGATTACGTTTGACGCAGTTCGAAGACTGTGAAATTTGTGGAACGCCCGGAGCATGAGGTAGCTGCCAAAAAGGGCTGCGACGGCCAAAATCACATGATATTTTATCATGATAATAGACTCAGTCTTCGTCAAACCGCGGCCTTCAAGACAAAGTTTAGAGGTACCGTTCATCTGTTTCGTTGTAGCAACATTTCTCCTGGTTACAGGGCATGTTCTGCCAGGTCTGCTAAATTTAGAATTGCAATTAGCGATGTCTTCTTTTAACTTTCTAATTCGCCCACAATTGCTTTTATCTGAATTTAACCTGGCCTGCGCGCAGCTGCGCCTCGCTGAATATTACAATGTTGTTAAATGAAGATAACTACAAACTGCCATGTCCATAATTAATTTAGTAATAGGTTTGTAAGTTATAAAAAGCAATATTTTTTTGTTAACAAAACACCCAATGACGCAAGTCCTCTTTGCAGTATTAAATGAAACGAATAAATTATTTAGTTAAGTGACTGAATTGAGTTGGTTCCTCGACTTCTATTAAAACTTCAAAACCTTCCCCTATTGAAATAATCCATAGCACTGTTAAGGGACAAGGGTGGAAACTGGCGAAATCTGAGACTTCGTTAGGAGTCGGACTGGTCAAGGCAAAAAAACACAGGAAAATTTGACACATCAAAAAGGTTTGCGAGACTTTGAAAACAGCTCAAAATTATTCAAAAGCCACGCAATTTTGAAGACTTTCTGTCATTCACTTATGATGTTACTACGTGCGGTAATTAATTCTCGCGGATTGATCCGGCGCAACGGTAATGGGTTCATGATAACCGTCACGAATATAGAGACATTAAGTGACCGCAAAGCCCACTATGAGAATGTTGATGTAATTGCTGTAGTTACTGTAGTTGGTGTAGTAGCTGTAGTTCGTGTAGTAGCAGTAGTTGGTGTAGTTAGTGTAGTAGCTGTAGTTGGTGTAGTAGCTGTAGTTGGTGTAGTAACTGTAGTTGCTGTAGTTAGTGAAGTAGCTGTAGTTGGTGTAGTAGCTGTAGTTGGTGTAGTAGCTGTAGTTGGTGTAGTTGGTGTAGTAGCTGTAGTTGGTGCAGTTAGTGTAGTTGCTGTAGTTGGTGTAGTTCGTGTAGTTGCTGTAGTTGATGTAGTTAGTGTAGTTGGTGTAGTTACTGTAGTTGCTGTAGTTGCTGTAGCTGGTGTAGTAGCTGTAGTTGGTGTAGTAGCTGTAATAGGAGTAGTTAGTGTAGTTGGTGTAGTAGCTGTAGTAGGTGTAGTTGGTGTAGTAGCAGTAGTTGGTGTAGTTGGTGTAGTTAGTGTAGTAACTGTAGTTACTGTAGTTGCTGTAGTTGCTGTAGCAGGTGTGGTAGCTGTAGTTGGTGTAGTACCTGTAGAAGGAGTAGTTAGTGTAGTTGGTGTAGTTGGTGTAGTTAGTGTAGTTGGTGTAGTAGCTGTAGTTGGTGTAGTAACTGTAGTTGGTGCACTTAGTGTAGTTGCTGTAGATGGTGTAGTTGGTGTAGTTGGTGTAGTTGATGTAGTTAGTGTAGTTGGTGTAGTTACTGTAGTTGCTGTAGTTGCTGTAGCTGGTGTAGTAGCTGTAGTTGGTGTAGTAGCTGTGCTAGGAGTAGTTAGTGTAGTTGGTGTAGTTGGTGTAGTCGGTGTAGTAGCTGTAGTAGGTGTAGTTGGTGTAGTAGCCGTAGTTGATGTAGTTGCTGTAGTTGGTGTAGGTTGTGTAGTTGGTGTAGTTAGTGTAGTTGGTGTAGTTACTGTAGTTGCTGTAGTTGCTGTAGCTGGTGTAGTAGCTGTAGTTGGTGTAGTAGCTGTAGTAGGAGTAGTTAGTGTAGTTGGTGTAGTTGGTGTAGTTGGTGTAGAAGCTGTAGTTGGTGCAGTTAGTGTAGTTGTTGTAGTTGGTGTAGTTCCTGTAGTTGCTGTAGTAGCTGTAGTTAATGTAGTTAGTGAAGTTGCTGTAGTTGGTGTAGTAGCTGTAGTTGGTGTAGTTAGTGTAGTTGCTGTAGTTGGTGTAGTTAGTGTAGTTGCTGTAGTTGGTGTAGTTGGTGTAGTTACTGTAGTCGCTGTCGCTTCTGCAGCTGGTGTAGTCGCTGTAGTTGGTGTAGTAGCTGTATTTGGTGTAGCTGGTGTAGTTATTGTAGTTGCTGTAGTTGGTGTAGTTGCTGTAGTTGCTGTAGTTGGTGTAGTTAGTGTAGTTGCTGTAGTTGAAGTAATTGCTGTAGTTGCTGAAGTTGGTGTAGTAGCTGTAGTTGGTGTAGTTGGTGTAGTTAGTGTAGTTGCTGTAGTTGGTGTAGTTGGTGTAGTTAGTGTAGTTGGTGTAGTTACTGTAGTTGCTGTAGTTGCTGTAGCTGGTGTAGTAGCTGTAGTTGGTGTAGTAGCTGTAGTAGGAGTAGTTAGTGTAGTTGGTGTAGTTGGTGTAGTTGGTGTAGTAGCTGTAGTTGGTGTAGTTAGTGTAGTTGTTGTAGTTGGTGTAGTTCCTGTAGTTGCTGTAGTAGCTGTAGTTAATGTAGTTAGTGAAGTTGCTGTAGTTGATGTAGTAGCTGTAGTTGGTGTAGTTAGTGTAGTTGCTGTAGTTGGTGTAGTTAGTGTAGTTGCTGTAGTTGCTGTAGTTGGTGTAGTTACTGTAGTCGCTGTAGCTTCTGTAGCTGGTGTAGTCGCTGTAGTTGGTGTAGTAGCTGTACTTGGTGTAGCTGGTGTAGTTATTGTAGTTGCTGTAGTTGGTGTAGTTGCTGTAGTTGCTGTAGTTGGTGTAGTTAGTGTAGTTGCTGTAGTTGGTGTAGTTGGTGTAGTAGCTGTAGTTGGTGTAGTAGCTGTAGTTGGTGTAGTTGGTGTAGTTAGTGTAGTTGCTGTAGTTGCTGTAGTTGGTGTAGCTAGTGTAGTTGGTGTACTTGGTGTAGTTGCTGTAGTTAGTGTAGTTGGTGTAGTTGGTGTAGTAGCTGTAGTAGGTGTAGTTGGTGTAGTAGCTGTAGTTGGTGTAGTTAGTGTAGTTGGTGTAGTAGCTGTAGTTGGTGTAGTAGCTGTTGTTGGTGTAGTTAGTGTAGTTGCTGTAGTTGCTGTAGTTCTTGTAGTTGCTGTAGTTGGTGTAGTTTATGTAGTTAGTGTAGTTGGTGTAGTTACTGTAGTTGCTGTAGTTGCTGTAGCAGGTGTAGTAGCTGTAGTTGGTGTAGTAGCTGTAGTAGGTATAGTTAGTGTAGTTGGTGTAGTTGGTGTAGGTGGTGTAGTAGCTGTAGTAGGTGTAGTTGGCGTAGTAGGTGTAGTTGGTGTAGTTGGTGTAGTTAGTGTAGTTGGTGTAGTTAGTGTAGTAGCTACAGCAACTACACAAACTACAGCTACTACACAAACTACACTAACTACACCAACTAAACTAACTACACCAACTACACAAACTACACCAACTACAGCAATTATAGCAACTACACCAACTACACTAACTACACCAACTAGACTAACTACACCAACTACACCAACTACAGCAACTTCAGTAACTACACCAACTACAGCAACTTCACCAACTACAGAAACTACACTAACTACACTAACTGCAGCTACCACACCAACTACAGCTAATACACCAGCTACAGCAACTACAGCAACTACAGTAACTACACCAACTACACTAACTACATCAACTACACCAACTACTGCAACTACACTAACTACACGAACTACAGCTACTACAGCTACTACACCAACTACAGCAACTTCACTAACTACACCAACTACAGCAAGTACAGGAACTACACCAACTACAGCTGCTACACTAACTACAGTTACTACACTAACTACACCAACTACACTAACTACAGCAACTACAGGAACTACATTTACTACACCAACTACACCTACTACAGCTACTACACCAACTACAGCTACTACACCAGCTACAGCAACTACAGCAACTTCAGCTACTACACCAACTACACTAACTACACTAACTACAGCTACTACACCAACTACAGCTATTACAGCTACTACACCCACTACAGCTACTACACCAGCTCCAGCAACTACAGCAACTACAGTAACTACACCAACTAACTAACTACATCAACTACACCAACTACAGCAACTACACTAACTACACCAACTGCAGCAACTACACTAACTACACCAACTACAGCTACTACACCAACTACACCAACTACACCAACTACAGCTACTACACAAACTACACCAACTACACTAACTACACCAACTACAGGTACTACACCAACTACAGCTATTACAGCTACTACACCCACTACAGCTACTACACCAGCTCCAGCAACTACAGCAACTACAGTAACTACACCAACTAACTAACTACATCAACTACACCAACTACAGCAACTACACTAACTACACCAACTGCAGCAACTACACTAACTACACCAACTACAGCTACTACACCAACTTCACCAACTACACCAACTACAGCTACTACACAAACTACACCAACTACACTAACTACACCAACTACACTAACTACACCAACTACACCAACTACACCAACTACAGCAACTTCAGTAACTACAGCAACTACAGTAACTACAACAACTACAACAGCTACACCAACTACATTCACTACACCAACTACAGCAACTACAGCTACTACACCAACTACAGCAACTACAGCTACTACACCAACTACACTAACTACACCAACTACAGCTACTACACCAACTACAGTAACTACAGCAATTACATTAACATTCTCATAGTGGGCTTAGTAGTCACTTAATGTTTCTATATTCGTGACGGTTATCATGAACCCATTACCGCAAAAACTGTTCCCGCAAAAGAAAGCTACCACAAAAATTAGTTCCATGGTCTAAATTATACATAGTCCATTTACACCTGAAGTTTTGACGCAAGATGTTGACTACCATACAGAAAGCGACACTGTGCACACCCAATTACAAAACTTTAAACGACAACGCCATTTTAGTTATTTTATTTTCGGATGTCGTTTTTACCGTCTTTGACTCAGATGAACGTCTAAAAACTGAATGCGATTTCTACGAATAGTAAAAATTAATTCAGAACAAGAAAAACCAGACTTAACAGATCGGGAAATTAATTTGTTCAAAATACGAATAACGCCCATTCGCAAAAACGTAAAAAGTGTCACAAGGAAAACATGCTATTAATAAACGAGAAGGACTCTGTTTGTTTAGTATACTGCAATAAGAGAGCGTTTTTAGTGATGAAAAGCAGTTTTATGTCTTCCTCTCTCCGCCCAAAACAAAACCCATAAATGCTGCTCTTGCCTGAGCTCTGTTTACTGGGCAATAAAAATAAAACACTTAAGTTGGAGCAAAATGGCTATGGACAATAGGTCCATAGCCGCTTTTATTGAAACAAAGAGAACAAATATGAATTCTGTTATAATATGTTTGCTCAGTAAAGGTGCGGGCCGAGAAAAACGCACCAGCACTAAATATACTACAGAAAAAGTGGACGGATCGGGGGAAGGAGGTGGGAGTCAAAAGAAGCTTCTAACTCCGAGCAGTAGAGACGAATGGCAAGCACATGGCTTGCGAGTTCATGTGACTTGTCAAAACCCTTAGAGGGGGGTTGAACATAATGGCCACTGACACCTGACCCAAACCCAGTCCCCTTTGATTATCAACTACCCTGGTCAAAGAGAGAAGACATAAAAATTCTATTTGCAAGCAAATATTTTGTACTTTGGTAAAGATAAGAGCTGCATACACAACTTGTATTCAAGTAATTCAGCTTTGTCTTGGAAAGAGACAATACCTTCTTGATATCGACCAACGGTCCGCAAGCGGACTGATTAATCCCCCCGGGGGAGCACTCAGCAAAGTTTTATACGGGGAGGCTCCGCTCCGAAGTCAAAAGATTTAACTTTTCATATACCACGTATACCATTTTTGACAGAAAAGGAATCCCCTTTGTATACCCTTTCATTGACAAATGGTACCCCTTTCACATACCTAAATTAGAAGGCTGCAACGTTTTGAACCGCTCTCTTCAGTGTAAATTCGCTGTCTTTTAATTGTGAAAAATAACTAAACCAGGACTTTTTTCTCCACTTCTTCGATTCACAGCCATATTTTTTTGGGTCCGTTTACCAAAGCAAATAACAGATTTCCGGCCCTATTATGTCTATTACGTGATTCTATCATATACTTCAGCCAGGTGAAATCCCTAGCCTTTTATATACGTGTACCTGAAGCGTTCGGGCGGATCTCCCCTTTAAGGCCACTGCGCAAACTCGTATCCACCGTGATACAAAAGGGAGGAAGGATTTTAAATGAGCCCTCGATCGGGTTTTCCTCCGTTACAGCGTTTTACTCGACTTGACATTAAAAAGATAATTGGCCATGAGCTACTGGTAAACCTGTGCCGTGATCAAAAACGGTAGACAACATGGGCGACCACGACCTCTTCGAATTCACATTTATCGAAATATTTATTTGGGTTAGACTTGAAAAAAGCACGATTTCATATTTCCATTCTTCTAACTCAATACTTACCAAAGATGACCCTTCTTTCAAACCTTTCCCTCCTGGGGAAGGAGGAAATCCGAAATAACAGAGACGAAGATGATTGTCGAAAAATTGAAATATTCATTATAGAAACCAATCTGAGTGGGACTGGGTCGTTATTTGACTCAACATAGTATGAGGGCATTTGGTTGTTTTACATAGTTATTTCTTTACTCACGATCCACAATAATTAACCTCTATGGGTAAACATATCATATTAGTTTCCGTCATGATCAATCCTAAGCGAGGCGACGAATATTCCATCCATTTTCATATGGGAGTCGCCCCCTTCCCTGGGCTGCCAATAGATCTTCTTTGAACCGTGTTCATACACGGTACATGCGTTTTTGTGATTTGTTTTTGCGTACGGAATATAAAGAACGCATTCATTGCATAGTAATAAGAAACTAGATACCAGAAGGTGTATACTGGGCTGCCATAAAACCTAGACTAGATAGAAATTATGTATTGTATGAAAACGAGAAGTTTACCACAACAGACAGCTGACAGCGTATGACAGGAAGTAACCCTGCTAAACCCATTCCCATACTAGACACCACCCCAACCCACGGGTCTCATTAAACGTTTTGAACTGAACCTATAAATAAATGAAAATGATAATTGATGGTCGATACTAAAGCAAGCTAGGTGGGTGTACCGTGTGGCACGTAATTTTTGCGGTTGTTTATTTTTGCGGATTGGGCATTTTTTCTGTTTCGCGGAAACTAATTTTTGCGACTAGGTGTTATGAAGCAAGGGTGTAGCATGATTATGAGATGGCGTGATTTTACTCCTTTTAAACTTTTTGATTATGTTAATAGTTTCCCTCGTCTGACAGATTTTACTGATTGCGAGGTTAAACATTAGAAGTATTCAATTAAATTAACAACATAACTCGCAAAAAATCGTAAAAATTGAAAACTCGTCTCACACGGTATCTCTAGTTTATCTGAACTTTTTTTGTTTTGTTGACAGTTTGTCTCTATATTTTAGGAAACGCTGTGGCTATATGGTCGGTAACTGGACAAGGTGTTGAAAACACTAAATGGCCGGCAGTCCTATATTTTCAGCAAATTTCACAAAATCGAAAGACTCTAGCTAATCTAAACTATCATATGTCGATTTGGAAAAGTCAAGCGATCCTGAAATGTTTTATAGATCTCAAGTCTAGTGTTTGGTTTACGCTCGGCTCAGAGGACGAAACCATGTTTTGAGACACTTAGAACTTTTTAGAGCTTACAATTAACCTAAGCTTAATACTTTATAGACCTCATGTATAAAGAAACAATTTTCGCTCTCCGTTTTCGTCTTTATTGACTCTTTAGTTGTCTCTGCTTTACGAGACGCGGGTAGCAATGCGATTTCCCGCCAAAATAACTTAGAGTTGCATTTGGGTTGCCCTACCTGTTGATTGAGTTATTTTACATCGGTATGCCTGTGGTGCGGACGGACTGTCGATCGGTCGCTCAGGCGGTGTACGATCACGTGATTACCAAATTTTCTGGGATGGGTAGATTTACTTAGCTATCGGGCTCCGCACGAGCGCGCTTCGCGCGCGAGTTGAGCTCTGCTGTTAACCACATTTTGGTCCATTCAAGAATTGCTGCCGAAAATACTTTGATACCGAGTCTTTATTCAACCAAGTGCATTGAAAGTGGCCTTTAGGACGATGATTTTTGCGAAAACTTTGGACATCATATGAGCGAGATATCATCATTCAAAGATAGTGAATTTGAAGATTTTTTACGTGAACTTTTGTTTATGTTCAGTTTTCAGCGTTTTTATTGAAATAAAGTACGCCTTGCTCAAAGGGGAGGTCCGTGGCAACCCAGATTCCCCCTAGCTACGCCCCTGTCCTGGTAGCCTGCGGAGCAAGCGTTTCCGTGCGGTTTAGGAGCAACGAACGGGAAAGGAGAGTCAAAATGGCGCTCGTTTCATTTCTCGCACGGCCAAAGCCGAGAATCCCGTTCCTCGGTCTTTCTTTGCTCCGAAACTAAACGGAAACGCTTGCCACGCAGGCTACTGTCCTGGACGATCATCTCCACCTTGCAGACAGTTGGTTTAGTCCCCATGAACATTAAATGACACCTCTGTGATGTAAACGCTAGACCCTATTCCTTTGCTATTCTCGGTATGAGAAATAATTTTGACAGTATATTTTTAGGAATTTGAGTCGCGCGTAAACTTGGAAACATACCGTAAATCCTCTAATAAGCAACCCCCCCCCCCTTTTCAGAGGAAGAAAGCTAATGAGCCCCCCATCTTTTTCAAGCCCCCCTCCCCTCCCCCTTAATGTTATTATTATTCACGACTCTCAGGAGTCTATCGCGACTGTTAAAATTCGTTTGGACGAATCCAGAATGGTTTATTCACCAGCTTAAAGCTCAGATTTGTTTTTGATCCTCGGCTGTGTATCCTCCAGGTTCTTGTACTTTAGCTTTTCCACTTTGCCTAGTTCTTTATGGAGAACTGATACCATTTTCTTTGCTAAATTGAATAAGCCCTCCCCCCTCTCACATAAGCCCCACTTCTTTATTACGCTCCCCCTTCTCAAATGTGTTTGAAATAAATAAGCCCACAGAAGTGCTTAAAGGAGGATTTACAGTACACCGAAGAAATTTGGAGAACAGGCTGTGGACCAATTAGGAGGATAATGACTGGGCATTAAAAGGGAAGAAAGAAAGTAAAAGAAAGAAGAAAGTACCTAGGTTTTTGAATTAGTTCTTGATGCTTTTTATTTCAGCATTTATTTCTGTGTATTTATTAGGACAGCAAAGTCAAAATAAAGACGTGCAGTCATGTTAAATTCCAGTGTCTTAATTTTTTCATGGGGGTGATCAATCGCGTCTCTTTGTTCGATTTGTTGAGACGCGATGGCCTACTATATAACGAGCCGGATACTTGAGGTTGATTCTTGGCCTGATCACCTTAATCTTGTTGTTTCCCTACCCACACTGTCCTCGTCCGCCGAGGATTTTAATAGCTTGACTAAAATGCTTAACATGCTACTTAAACCGGGATAAGTTCCAGTCCCTAGTAGACTGCTAGAAACTTTTCGGTCAGTTTAGTTGAGGCGACAAGTCTATAGAGAGTGAAAGGGCCATAAGGAGACTGGCTTTTTTTCTTGCTATTTTTTTCAGTGTTGGCCTCGCTCGATTTACTCATTCCCACGACCATCTCAAGGGGCTGCTCACATTCTAGCTGCTCATAGTCTCGCTTCTCAGCTTGCTTTTCAATTAAGCAATAATCTTAAGCTGGAAACACTGCAGCACTGCTAAAACAGTGGATGAGTCTTTTCAGACCTTGACGATAGTTGCTACTAAAAGTGAAGTAGAGAAGAGGATTTATAACACAATTTGTGTAGGCTAAAAAAATTGTGAATGTCACGTAGTCTACTGCGCTACAAGAAACTGAAAAGTCCCATGCAAACATATGAAGCAAAAAAGTGACAGTGACAGGCACCCAGCATATCACAAAACCTAAAACAATAGCAATGGCCATCTTTAGTACGCTTTCGTTTCTTCGCGTGCGTTGTTCCTCGGCGTTGGTCGACTGCTCACCTGGATGCACTTGTGATCTCAGTTTGAAAAGAATGTTGGAGTACAGCATCGCCAGCAAGACGATTGGCAGGTAAATGAATACAATGAATCCTGCCAGGAAGTAGTTTGCAAGCGATAACGAGTCTCCAAAAGTCTCTTTCCAAAGCATTTTACAAGTTAGCTTCCCTTGGTATTCTACCAGTTTGTAGACAAATAAATATGGTGAGTGATAAGCCATGGCGATAACCCATGTGGCGAGAATGAAGAAGGGACACAGTCGTAGCGTGATGAGTGGAGAACGAAGGGGAAAGAACACAGCGCCAAATCGATCCACTGCTATCAGAATCAGACTCTGAACGGAAACAGTTGTGGACGTGTCGGATAGGAAAGGAGAAAATTTACACAACGCTTGACCAAAGCCACCACCAACAAGCCAGGACCGTTCCGTGTATAACAGCGCTGTATTGCGTGGAAACAGGAAAATTGAATACAGCAAGTCGGACATGGCCATGTTTGTAACGAAATAATTTATCGGTTTCCTCATAGCTTGTGTTCTGTACACAATTATTCCAAGGGAGGAATTCCCGACCAAAGAAAAGACAAGTATTAAGCAGTAAGCAAAGGTCTGCCCGACCTTTCCTGCTGTAGAATTTAGCTGACTTGAGCAGCCCGGTTCATTTACTGTGGAGTTCATATCAGCAGATTAATACAAACAGGTGAGACATCCACAAGTTTTAAGATGCTGATTCAAAAGCACGCCAAAATTGAATTTGTTAAGTAAATATCATCTAAAGACGAATTAATTATTACTAACTAGTTTTGCAAATTTTCTTTCGGGGTGACACAAAATTAAGTTCCCCCAAATAAAAAATTCCGTGAAAAGATGTAAAATTAAAAAAATAAATGAAAATCCTTCGAATAAAACTTATCAGCAATAATAAATAGTTTTGATGCGAAACATAAAATTTTGTTGGTGACTGTTGACTGTGATACAGAAAGCGACTCTGTCCACCCACAATATTTCGTTGTGTTATTTAAAACGACAACGGCAGTTTTGTTTAACATTCGGATGTTGTTTAATTGTCTGTACTTTGACTCAGATAAACACAGGAAGTTTGAATGCAACTTCTAAGGATCGCAAAATTAATTCCCAAGGAAAAGAAAAAAAAGGTCCTGACCTATCGAAACAATTTAAAACTGTTCCCCACAAAATTAAACTACTGCCAAAATTTCGTGCCAAAGGGACAAATGCAATTTTTTAACGACGAAGGTTTTGTTTATTCAGTAGATCGCAATAAGTGAAGGGTTTGAGACATTAAAAGCAGATGTTTTAATAAATATAAGGACTGGTTACATAATTTGTATTCAGCTACTCTAGTTTTGTCTTGGAAATACACAATACGCTTTTAATGTCGACCAGCTGCCTATACAAACAACAATGGACTAATAAATGAGCGTTGTGCTTTCTCATTTTTAAAATATATTATGTTATGTTTCACGTTATAGTCCCGGGCAGTTTATGTCACCAGTTCCTATTTAAACACCAATGTTTTTAATATATATATTTTTATTTTGTAAAGCGCTATTGATTAGCAAATGTAAATTAGCGCTATATAAGTTATTACATTATTATTATTATTATTATTGTCCACTTTGAATTATTATTTTTAAATAGTTTTTATTTTTTTTTATTAACTTTTTGATGCTTTTTATAATTGTTATTAGTAGTCTTTAGATAGTCATTTTACGACAATTCTCTTTCGTACACAAGAAGAATGTACATAGGGTATATATTTTAATATTTCATATTCTTGAATCTGTAAATAGTAAAATTTAATAATGATTATATTTATCATTGGGATGAAATAAAATTATTATTATTATTATTATTACAATTTTATTACAATTCCCTTTCGTACACAAGAAGAATGTACATAGGGTATATATTTTAATATTCATATTCTTGAATCTGTAAATAGTCTATTTTTTTGAATCTATGAATAAAGTTATTTTTATTATTATTATTATTATTATTATTATTATTATTATTATTACTCGTCGTGGAAAACCACCACCCAAGAATGCAAAACGTTTACTTCCGGTTGACCGGCGTCGCTCAAAAACGTCTTTGCTTAAGCCCCCTAATCTTCGGATCATCGACTGTACCCGGTCCATGTGTTTTTGTAGCTTGCTTGTCGGTATCTAAGTTATATTTTATGGACTCTAAAAGACTGAAAGGCTTGAAATTCATTTTTTTAAACTTTTATTATTTTGTGGCGTTAACCATAGTTTACATAGATTTATTTCGCTTTTGTTATAACCAAATTGCATTATCACAATGTGATTTTTTTCTCCAGCATCCCGTGCTAAAGTAGAGCTCAGAGAGGGGCGTAAGTGGCACGTGGTCAGGAAACAACCCTCAGATTATTTTACTTAGGAAAAAGTGATGTGATACGTACAATTCACTTTGACTCTAAAGATTACTCAGTACCGCACAGATTGTAGATTAGCGGCAGTCACTGTCAACAACAGTCCTATTCAGGACTACGTTCACCCGCACGATAATACTCAACCTACTTATGAATGGACTCCTGGGTTCAAACCTTCACAAAAAGGGATCTTTTAACAAAATTGAAATTATTAAGCGAACACAATGTTTTGCATTAGAAAAGAAAAAAAAAAACGACCTAATATCTTCGGCAGTCTAACTAAGTCATAAACAATAGTAGGAGACGCAAAAACTTTTAAATCATATTTTCTTATAGAGAGTGCAAGGCTGATTGATGTCAAAAACAAACTTTCCACTAAACTACCTTTATCATGCATGCACAAAAAACTGAAACTATATAGTCCCGTTAAGCTGATGACGATGAAAGAAGACTATTTACTTAGTTGCGCCGCAGAAGGTTGCGAAAAGCGTTTCTGAATTCCTCATTTTTCCATCCGTAGATAAGAGGGTTGCATATGGCATTCAAAAACACGGCCACGTTATAAACAATATGCTGCAGTAGCTTTTGATGGCGGTGGCCTCCGAGTGATTTTTTATAGAAAACGCGGAGGGATGTCACAACCAGGATAGGGATGATACTGAGTAGACATACCGCTACAACAATGGCGAGAGTGTGGGCGCCTTTCAATTGATGCTTGATGGTGGGCATTCCTGTAAGGTCGCTCTGTTCTCTGACACGTTTTCTGTGCTGGTAGGATACGACGAATATGTAGACGTACGAGCACATAATGATCAACAGGGGAACAAGAAACACTGACACAGCTGGGAATGCAACATGCTCTTTGCTCGGCTGATACCCTTTGTTCGGGCGGTTGGGGTGCTCTTCGCTCGGCTGATTCCCTGTGTTCAGGCGTTTGAGGCGCTCTTCGCAAATTTTACTGTATTCCTGGTATGGACTCATCAATTTGTGAAACTCTCTGGAAGTTATCGTGACGACCAGAGCCCACAGCCAAAGGGCGATGGAGACGATCTTTGCTCGGCGATTGGTCACTATAGTGTGGTATCTTAAGGCGAACTTGATGGCGATGAAACGATCAACACTCATTAAAGCAAGATGAAGAATGATGACCGAAACGAGAAAGAACGTGAAAGTTCCAATTACTCTTTGAAGAACAGGAATACGAAAGCAATGATTAGCATCATACTTTA
This sequence comes from Porites lutea, assembly GCF_958299795.1. Classification (NCBI taxonomy): domain Eukaryota; kingdom Metazoa; phylum Cnidaria; class Anthozoa; order Scleractinia; family Poritidae; genus Porites; species Porites lutea. Next base: position 24,553,008 of record NC_133205.1, on the reverse strand, counting down.
AGCTTAAATAAATGATGTCGAGAACGCTCGGAATCGCCAGTAAACCGTCAGCGGTAGACAAACTCACCAGAATGATGTTGGACGCTGTTCGCAGATTGTGGAATTTGTGAAATGATCTGAGCACCAAATAGCAGCCGAGCAAAGCGGCGACTGTTGTGATCACATCAACGTTCAACAGTAGGATAATCCTTGTTTTTTTCTGCAAGGGACGGTTTCGATCAGAATCATTCATCTGTGTTTGGCTCATTGGAGGAAAATTGTGCCTGCTATGAAGTATATATGGTTGAGACACTGGCGCGACTCAGTCAGAACTTAAGGTAGACTCTACAATTGATATATAACATACCACTATTATTCAGTTTTGTAACGATCGATACTTAGGCTACATATATTCTGGTTATATATACTCGGGGTGTTTTTTCTTTTTATTAAACAATTATATAACTGACATGGTTTAAAATTGTGAAATGAATAATTCAGTATTATCAGACAGCGCAGAAAGGCAGGTAATTAAGAAATGACAAAAGCATGTCTCTTGGAAAGAGGTAATCTTACAACTGGCCTTATGGAAATGAAAAGTACCTGTCAGTGGCAATCTGCATATTGAGGAGATGGAAGCGACTTTGTAACGTGTTCTTAACGAAACGTTTCCCGGGCAAAAACCGGAGCCAAAAGCCGTTCTTTATCAGGTATTAAGGCAGTGCTGAGAATTAACTCAAAAAAGAATGAAACAAATAATTAAAGTAGTGACTGAATCGAGCAAGCGGATAAGGAAAATACTCAACTGATCTAAAATTCCAAGCTTTCCCCTTTAACTGTTGGGGTAGAAAATGGTAAAAAACGGAGACTGGGAGGCAAAAAGTTCAAATCCCCGACCGAAAAAAAGGGAAAACGTGACTTCAAGACTCATCACAATAGTTTGCTAGACGAAAGCAACTCAGAATGTTTCAAACCCACAGTTTTCGAGAGTTCCTTTCATCCAAACGCTAAAAATACGATACGGCACTTACGATACCAGGCCAGCGGAAAAAAAAAAGGTTCCTCCAAAGATGGAAAATCCTGCGCAAATATCAACTCCACGGTCGAACAAAAGATAATATAGCTATACACATATAAATAACGCTCAAAGATTGCAGAAGAAGATTTAGTACATACACCACTGTAATGACTTAAAACAACGACGGCATTTTAGTCTTTCGACTGAGATAAACAGATGAAGTTTGGATGCAATTTCTAAGAAACGCTAAAATCAATTCCCAATACGAAAACCGAACACAACTGATCACAAAATTAGATTCCTCAAAATACAGTTAATGAGACGTCCACTCTCAAATAAAGTGTGTATCAGAAGACCCTCTTTAATAAACGTCCCCTGCTCTAATAGACGCTTTTAGGTCTAGTTTCAGCGGGCTCTAATGGCATTTCACCATAGGCCGGTTTTTGCAGATGAGAAGGTGATAATTTGTGCACTATGTTTCATTCAGTTTGTTGTCTATTCCATGCGGAATCTTGTTGTTTATCGGACCGCGAAAAAAGTAATGTTTTGCTTACTATTTAAGTTGTTCTGTAAGCCTTAACCAGGCACTCTTTCTCAACTTAAAAATTTCTAGACTGAAATGACACCGGTTTGAAACTTCGCGAAGTACGTTTACTGAATAAATGTTCTAAAATTTGCGACATTTTAAATTTGGACTCGTTGGAATGCTTCTAGGGACCATTAACTTACTGCCCGGCGTCAGATAAAGGCTGTTAATTGGCCTTTGAATGAGTTTTGTTGTTTTAAATTACCAAGTAGTAGAATGAGTTGATATTTTTGCTGACCCGGTTTTCAAAAATCAGGGTATAAAAACCCCTCTGTTAAAATTTGGTCATACAAGTTTCAAATGGTAATGATTAATTATAGTAAGCGGTGTGCAAGTTTATAGGGAAATCGTATGAACGAATTTTATGTAAACTGAGCAAAAGTGACATTTTAAGGTTGTATTCAATCGTTCATATTGCTATGGAAACTACGAAAACGCCAAATTTTACCTGTCAGTCAAAATCTTTCATCAGTATATTTTTCACTTGCCACGTTTCAGCTTGTGACTGCGACCTTTGTCTTGCCATGATTTGGCAAATGACCTATACTCACAAACTACCAAAACTGTGTTCAGGCACCTTAAACTAGGGGTGTAGAAGTATTAATGCCGATGGCTGGATAGTCTGCTATTTATATTTCGTGGTGATATATTCGCCGAAAACATTTTAGTTTTGTGGCGTTTGTTACAGTTATAAGAATAAGCGCCTCTCTCTATTAAACGCCTCCTGTTAATCAAACACCCCCGCTTGGGTTTCAAAATTAAGCAGACGTCCCGGGCGTCCATAAGATCATTTACGGTATACAAAATTGCCCATCCATTGAGCGAACGGTTCGCCTTCATTCATTTCGCGTAGGCCAATAAAACTTGAATTGCTTAGCAAGATATCAGACGTCGATTAAGCATTATATACGAGTACACGGATCGAAAATGCAGACGAACGAAGAAAAATCTTGACGAAAAGGTCACCCTGGCTACCCCAGGATGACTAAGTACCACAGGTCTCCCAAGAAGAGGAGTTGCGTTCCCCTAAAGTCGAACGCAGATATACATTGCGAAACACTTTCTTATACAACTGTTGTTCCTTTTCTTATCACAATCAAACTATATAAATATTCAGTGGTCAGCTATGGCCAGTTGAACTCAACTCTGTATATGATCAAAGGATATTAGATAACGATAGCAACTATTGATAAAAATATGCAGGTTAATGTTAGACAACCGGCCTTAATTGCTACGTTCTAAAACGTCAAACTCTAAATTTCTTCGCAAATTCATTGATAGCATGTCAAAATTGCGTGGTATAGAGTTAAGGAAATGAAACTAGTTATCACGCATTGTGTTCTTAAGTTTTGTTAAACAACTGACTGCGTTCAACGGCGAAATGAATGATGTCTAGGACGGACGGGATGGCCAGCAATCCATCAGCAATGGACAAACTCGCCAAGATTACGTTTGACGCAGTTCGAAGACTGTGAAATTTGTGGAACGCCCAGAGCGTGAGGTAGCTGCCAAAAAGGGCTGCGACGGCCAAAATCACATGACATTTTATCATGATAATAGACTCAGTCTTCGTCAAACCGCGGCCTTCAAGACAAAGTTTAGAGGTACCGTTCATCTGTTTCGTTGTAGCAACATTTCTCCTGGTTACAGGGCATGTTCTGCCAGGTCTGCTAAATTTAGAATTGCAATTAGCGATGTCTTCTTTTAACTTTCTAATTCGCCCACAATTGCTTTTATCTGAATTTAACCTGGCCTGCGCGCAGCTGCGCCTCGCTGAATATTATAATGCTGTTAAATGAAGATAACTACAAACTACCATGTCCATAATTAATTTAGTAATAGGTTTGTAAGTGATGAAAAGCAATATTTTTTTGTTAACAAAACACCCAATGACGCAAGTCCTCTTTGCAGTATTAAATGAAACGAATAAATTATTTAGTTAAGTGACTGAATTGAGTTGGTTCCTCGACTTCTATTAAAACTTCAAAACCTTCCCCTATTGAAATAATCCATAGCACTGTTAAGGGACAAGGGTGGAAACTGGCGAAATCTGAGACTTCGTTAGGAGTCGGACTGGTCAAGGCAAAAAAACACAGGGAAATTTGACACATCGAAAAGGTTTGCGAGACTTTGAAAACAGCTCAAAATTATTCAAAAGCCACGCAATTTTCAAGACTTTCTGTCATTCACTTATGATGTTACTACGTGCGGTAATTAATTCTCGCGGATTGATCCGGCGTAAAAACTGTTCCCGCAAAAGAAAGCTACCACAAAAATTAGTTCCATGGTCTAAATTATACATAGTCCATTCACACCTGAAGTTTTGACGCAAGATGTTGACTACCATACAGAAAGCGACACTGTGCACACCCAATTACAATACTTTAAACGACAACGCCATTTTAGTTATTTTATTTTCGGATGTCGTTTTTACCGTCTTTGACTCAGATGATCGTATAAAATTTGAATGCGATTTCTACGAATAGTAAAAATTAATTCAAAACAAGAAAAACCAGACTCAACAGATCGGAAAATTAATTAGTTCATAATACGAATAACTCCCATTCGCAAAAACAAAGTGTCACAAGGAAAACCAGCTATTAATAAACGAGAAGGGTTCTGTTTGTTCAGTATATTGCAATAAGAGAGCGTTTTTAGTCATGAAAAGCAGTTATTTTAGTAAAGATAAGAGCTGGATACACAACTTGTATTCAAGTAATTCAGCTTTGTCTTGGAAAGAGACAATACCTTCTTGATATCGACTAACGGTCCGTAAGCGGACTGATTAATTCCCCCGGGGAAGCACTCAACAAAGTTTTATACGGGGACGCTCCGCTCCGAAGTCAAAAGATTTAACCTTTCATATACCACGTATACCATTTTTGAGAGAAAATGAATCCCCTTTGTATACCCTTTTATTGACAAATGGTACCCCTTTCACATACCTAAATTAGAAGGCTGCAACGTTTTGAACTGCTCTCTTCACTGTAAATTCACTGTCTTTTAATTGTGAAAAATTACTAAACCAGGGCGTTTTCCTCCACTTCTTCGATTCACAGCCATATTTTTTTGGGTCCGTTTACCAAAGCTACTGGTAAACCTGTGCCGTCATCCAAAACGGCAGACAACATGGGGGACCATGACCTCTTCGAATTCACATTTATCGAAATATTTCTTTGGGTTAGACTTGAAAAAAGCATGATTTCATATTTCCATTTTTCTAACTCAATACTTACCAAAGATGACCCTTCTTTCAAACCTTTCCCTCCTGGGGAAGGAGGAAATCCGAAATAACAGAGACGAAGATGATCGTCGGAAAATTGAAATATTCATTATACTGTAGGAAACCAATCTGGGTGGGACTGGGTCGTTATTTGACTCAACATAGTATGAGGGCATTTGGTTGTTTTACATAGTTATTTCTTTACCCACAATCCACAATAATTAACCTCTATGGATAAACATATCATATTGGTTTCCGTCATGATCAATCCTAAGCGAAGCGACGAATATTCCATCCATTTTCATATGGGAGTCGCCCCCTTCCCTGGGCTCCCAACAGATCTCCTTTGAACCGTGTACATACACGGTACATGCGTTTTTGTGATTTGTTTTTGCGTACGGAATGTAAAGAACGCATTCATTGCATAATAATAAGAAACTAGACACCAGAAGGTGTATACTGGGCTGCCATAAAACCTAGACTAGAGAGAAATTATGTATTGTATGAAAACGAGAAGTTTACCACAACAGACAGCTGACAGCGTATGAAAGGAAGTAACCCTGCTAAACCCATTCCCATACTGGACACCACCCCAACCCACGGGTCTCATTAAACTGTTTAAACTGAAACTATAAATAAATGAAAATGATAATTGATGGTCGATACAAAGCAATCTAGGTGGGTGTACCGTGTGGCACGAAATTTTTGCGGTTGTTTATTTCTGGGGATTGGGTATTTTTTCTGTTTCGCGGAAACTAATTTTTGCAACTAGGTGTTATGAAGCAAGGGTGTAGCGTGATTGTGAGATGGTGTGATTTTACCCCTTTTTAAAAACTTTGTGATTATGTTAATAGTTTCCCTCGTCTGTCAGATTTTACTGATTGCGAGGTTAAACATTAGAAGTATTCAATTGAATTAACAACATAACTGAGCGAAAGAGAACTTGCTGTCAGATCGGATTAAAAACTAAAGCTTATAGATTCAAGAAAGTCACGATTTCGTGTAGTGTGTGAGCGTGCTATTGTACTGTGAGGATTGAAGCTGTGAAATAAACCCTGTTTTTGCTTAAAACTGTGATATCGTGAAGAACAGCCGTACGGCATTCACGACACTAGGACACATTGGTTTTTCTTACTGAGAATTAATTTTCAAAAAGTACCCAGTACCCAGCATTGATAATATTTTCGTTCTTGTTAAGTACGTGCAATCAGGGTGTAATAGAAATACAGATTTTCAAACGGTACTACGGTATTCCTACACTATGTAAAACCAATTCATTGTATACCGTTTTGTTTCTGAATTGAAGAGGCGAGTTGTAATTGAACAGACACGATTTCTTAGTGCTGTATTTTTGTGTAGTAAATTTTAGTAAGAGTATACTTAATACTCTGGAGTAAATTTTTGCGGGAAAAATGTGTTCGTTAATTTTTGGGGTCTGAAATTATTTTTGCGGATCGCTGGAAAAATCGTAAAAATTGAAAACTTGTACCACACGGTATCTCTACTTTATCTGAACTTTTTTTGTTTTGTTGACAGCTTGTCTCTATATTTTAGAAAACGCTGTGGCTATATGGCCGGTAACCGCTCAAGGCGTTGAAAACACTAAATGGCCGGCAGTCCTATATTCTCAACAAATTTCACAAAATCGAAAGATTCTAGCTAATCTAAACTATATGTCGATTTAGAAAAGTCAAGCGATCCTGAAATGCTTTATAGATCTCAAGTCTAGTGTTTAATTTACGCTCGGTTCAGAGGACGAAACCATGTCTTGAGACACTTAGAACTTTTTAGAACTTGCAATTAACCTAAGCTTAATACTTTATAGACCTCATGTATAAAGAAACAATTTCCGCTTTCCGTTTTCGTCTTTATTGACTCTTTAGTTGTCTCTGCTTTACGAGACGCGGGTGGCAATGCGACTTCCCGCCAAAATAACTTAGAGTTGCATTTGGGTTGCCCTACCTGTTGATTGAGTTATTTTACATCGGTATGCCTGTGGTGCGGACGGACGGTCGATCGGTCGCTCAGGCGGTGTACGGTCACGTGATTACCAAATTTTCTGGGATGGGTAGATTTACTTAGCTATCGGGCTCCGCACGCGCGCGCTTCGCGCGCGAGTTGAGCTCTGCTGTTAACCACATTTTGGTCCATTCAAGAATTGCTGCCGAAAACACTTTGATACCGAGTCTTTATTCAACCAAGTGCATTGAAAGTGGCCTTTCAGACGATGATTTTTGCGAAAACTTTGGACATCATATGAGCGAGATATCATCATTCAAAGACAGTGAATTTAAAGATTTTTGCGTGAACTTTTGTTTATGTTCAGTTTTCAGCGTTTTTATTGAAATAAAGTACGCCTTGCTCAAAGGGGAGGTCCGTGGCAACCCAGATCCCCCCTAGCTACGCCCCTGTCGTGGTAGCCTGCGGAGCAAGCGTTTCCGTGTGGTTTAGGAGCAACGAACGGGGAAGGAGAGTCAAAATGGCGCTCGTTTCATTTCTCGCACGGCCAAAGCCGAGAATCCCGTTCCTCGGTCTTTCTTTGCTCCGAAACCAAACGGAAACGCTTGCGACGCAGGCTACTGTCCTGGACGATCATCTCCACCTTGCAGACAGTTCGTTTAGTCCCCATGCACATTAAATGACACCTCTGTGATGTAAACGCTAGACCCTATTCCTTTGCTATTCTCGGTATGAGAGGTAATTTTTACAGTATATTTTTAGGGATTTGAGTCGCGCTTAAACTTGGAAACATACCGTAAAATACTATTAAATCATATTTAATGTAGTTAACGACTAGGAGCTATGGTCCCGGGTGTTTTGGGCATTCTTTGGTAGCGCATTGGTCGTCTGTAGCGTTGTGCGTGACTATGTTTGCGTTTGTAGCGTTTACCATTGTTCGTGAGCATAGGGGCAGTTTCCTGTCCAGCGGTATGTCGCTTTGGCGCATGCGGAGGCCACGTGCCTACGTTGTGTTTGCGTTGTACTCGAAGCTTTCTTGGCGTGGCGTGGCGTTCCAGTAGCGTATCGTTTCTCTTGGTTCTGCCCCAGTTTTGGTTAGCTTGGTTTCTCAGTTCGAGTAGCATAGCGTTTTCTCTTGGTTCTGTCAAAGTTTTTTCCGGTCGAAGTGGTTTTTCGTTATCGTTGTTCGTCGTTGTTCCTGTTGTGGTTCGTCCTCTGCTGGAGAGTTTTTGGTTGTCTTCTGTAATGCCGCGCCCATCTCGCTCGACCAACAACAGCTTATCGGCGGGCCTTCCAACCGAAGACTCCCTTCCATCTACGGCAACGTCTGAAAGTCCTGCGTCGAGTACGGCTTCTAGTTCTTGGTCGCCTCAGTTGGCTGACTCCCTCACCGAGGCTGTGGTACGGGCAATCGGAAACTCCATTCCCGCCATTATTTCATCTATCCAGAGAAACGCCTCCTCGCAGGCTTCTTCCTCCGTTCCAGGCGTTCCTGCTAGCGGGGCTCCACAACCTTTATTTTCTTCAGCGTCTGTTTCGAGTGCGAGTACAAGTGTCGGTGTTTCTTCGGTGGCTTCAGGTACGTCTACCCTTCCCGCGTTTGTTCCTACGTTTACGCCAGTGCCGGCCATTACCGTCTCGAGCTCGGCCCGCCCCGTAGCACCTACTCCCTCCACTTTCGCATCGCCCGGCGTTACTAGCGGTCTTCCAAGCCTTGAGTCTTCGTTGGCATCTCCCAAGTCTGAGAAGGTTTTTATCGTTGGTCCGGGGCATGCCCCTATTCCTTCAAAACTGGTGTCAAAAATTGTAGGTGGCCAGTTTGTCGAGTTGGCAGATTTGTTGTCCGTGAACCTCCGCGCCGTGGAGCAGGAGCCGCAAACGTTCCTCGATGGTAAGCTCGTGGTGTCCTCGTCAAAACGCAGGCAAGTGGAAATAAAAGACATTTTGACTTGGACGGAAGCCTTTACTATTTTTCAGATGGTGCTGTGCGCGGCTCACCCTCATCGTTGGCCCGATCTCTCCAAGTATAAGCTGCTTATCATTCAAACGGCTCGTTATTTTTCTAGTGCAGCCTGGTTAGAGTATGACCTGGCGTTCAGAAAGGATGCAGCTGCCTCTGGCCTCAGTGACTGGTCAAGGATGAACTTAGACCTATACAACTTTCACTTAAGGTCTCCAGCCGTGGCCTCACCCTCGCCACCGCGGCCGTCTTCTTCCACGGCATCAGCTCCACTTCCTGCCGCCTCCCGTTACACCAGCCTGGTCCTTCCGTTTTGCCATTCATGGAACGATGGGCAGTGCCGCTGGCCCTTTGGTAGATGCAAATATCGACACCGCTGCAGTAACTGTGAGGGTGAACACTCCCAGATCAATTGTCCATTTCCCAACTCCTCTGGCGCACGATCCCGATCTCCCCAACCCGGGGGGAGAGGGGGACGGTACTGAATGGGCGGTTACGCCCGGTGAGGCTTGTGTACATAGTGTAAATAGTTTTGTTGCGTTTTCAGTGGGGCAGCGTGATCTGCGTTCCTCGGTCAAGTCATCTTGTTCTGTTACAGTTCCAGTTAGTATACCCAGCGTTGCAGTTTCTGTTCATTCTTTCTCGCCATTAGCCCTAGCCTCCCAGGTCTCTCCACTACGGCTGGATCAATTTCAGACAGAGCTGCAGCATCATCCTGACCGGGCAGCAGTGGCCTATGTGTTGTCCGGATTACGTGAGGGTTTTCGCATTGGCTTTGAGTCGTCCATGGTCAATCTTAAGTCCGCTTCTTCGAACATGCGTTCCTCCTTCGAGCACCCATTTGTGATCGACTCCTACTTGCAGACCGAAGTTTCCTCTGGCAGGGTGGCTGGCCCCTTTTCAGCCCCTCCTTTTCCTTCTCTACATATCAGCCGATTTGGGGTCATTCCCAAGGACAATCAACCAGGCAAATGGCGTCTCATCCTTGACCTCTCCTCTCCTGTTGGGCACAGTGTGAACGATGGCATTCCCAAGCCTCCCTTCACAGTGCAGTATGTTTCAGTCGATGCAGTTATTGAGGGCATCATGGCGCGGGGTCGCGGAACACTAATGGCTAAGTTTGATGTGGCCAGTGCATACCGGAATGTGGCTATCCATCCCGACGATCGCCCCTTGCTGGGGATGCACTGGCGTGGGAAGTACTTTGTCGATCTGGTTCTCCCGTTTGGGTTGCGTTCAGCGCCATTTATTTTCACTTCTATTGCGGACCAGGTTGAATGGATCTTGGTTCATAATTATGGTGTGGACTTCCTACGCCACTACCTGGATGACTTTTTTACCCTTGGTCCACCGTCATCCCCACTCTGCCACTTCTATTTACTTACCTGTGTTCGCCTTTGCGAGAGGCTTGGCCTCCCCCTTCATCCTGACAAGGTAGAGGGACCAACAACTTGCTTAACTGTCCTCGGGATTGAACTCGACTCCGATAGGCTTCAGGCTCGCCTGCCCACTGAGAAAAGAGACCGGATTGTTACCTTACTTGAAGAGTGGTCCACCAAGCGTTTTTGTAAGAGGCGGGAGTTGGAATCCTTGATTGGCCACCTCCATCATGCCTGCAAGGTTGCCCGACAAGGGAGGACTTTTCTTCGTCGGATGATTGACTTGCTTTGTGCCTTCCGCCTGGACGATCACCCCATCAGGCTAAACCAAGAATTCCGTCGGGACTTTACCTGGTGGCGGGAGCTTTTTCAAACCTGGGATGGCCTCAGTTTCTTTTGCATGCCCACGTGGGCGCCCGTCCCGGACTTCCAAGTCTCGTCGGATGCTGCAGGCTCGCTGGGCTATGGGGCTATTTTTAACACCAAGTGGTTTTGCGGCACTTGGTCTATGCAGCAACGGTCGTTATCGATCGCGTACAAGGAGCTCTTCCCCATCGTTGTAGCCACTGCCTTATGGGGTTCTCAGTGGGTCTCTCGGAGGGTCGAGTTCCTGTGCGACAATGAGTCAGTGGTGGCTGTACTTAAGTCTGGCACTTCACGGGACCACCACTTGATGGGGTTGCTGCGTCATCTATCCTTGCTGGCTATACGCCACTCATTTATGTTTACTACGTCGTCAGTTCGCGGCTTGGCCAATCCAGTAGCTGACTCCCTCTCACGCTTTCAATTTCAGCGTTTTCGTCGCCTGGCACCTCAAGCCGACCTGACTCCCTGTGTGATTCCCGAGTCGCTGCTGGCTGCACTCCAGACGTGTTGACCCAGAGGTGTCAGTTTCTGCTCTCCCAGGGACTCGCGCCCTCCACTCGGCGTGTTTATCTCTCTGCTCAACGTCGCTATATTGACTTTTGCCGCCGGGATGGTCGCCTTAACAGCGATGGCTCCTTCGCTCCTGCCGATGAGGAGACTCTCATGCGCTTTGCTTCACTCTTGGCCGACACCTTGACCCACGCCTCTATAAAAGTATACCTGTCAGCAGTACGTTCCCTACACGTTGACCATGGCTTGTCGGACCCTTTCGTCAACTGCCTTCGCTTACAGCGTTTGCTCAGGGGAATTAAGCGGGTTCAAGGTCCAGTATCACCCCGGCGCCTGCCTATCACCCTGGATCATCTGCGGGCGATTCAACATCGTCTGGACTTCTCCACGAGAGACCATGTGATGCTGTGGGCGGCATGCTGTTTGGGTTTCTTCGGTTTCTTACGAGCTGGGGAGTTCACGGTGAATTCCGCTTTTCAGCCTAGTATCCATATGACTGTTGCTGACCTGCAAGCTGATTCCGTGGTGAATCCTACCTGTTTTAAAGTTCATATCAAGTGCTCTAAGACTGATCCGTTTCGCATGGGCTGTGATATATATGTGGGGCGTGGTGAGGGCCCGGTGTGTTCCATCCATGCCTTGGGCAACTTCTTGGCTCTGCGTGGCTCTTCTGAGGGTCCTCTCTTTACTTTTAGTGACGGTCGCCCTCTTACTCGGCAACAGTTGTCATCTACAGTTCAGTCTATCTTGCACTCAGCTGGCTATACTGGCTCCTATTCAGGCCATAGCTTCCGTATTGGGGCAGCAACTACAGCTGCTGCTCGGGGAGTTCCGGATCATCTGATCAAGACCCTAGGCCGGTGGTCTAGTGATGCCTACCAGATTTATATTCGCACTCCAGTTAGCTTAATCGTCCACGTATCCAGACAGCTTGCTGCATAGCAGGTATCTCTACTACCTTTGGGGCTGCCGTGGGGGTGGGTGCCCCAGGTTTGGGCCCTCGGGGCCTGGGGCTCTGCAGCCCCGAGCCCCCTTGCTCCGGGTTTCCTACCCGGAGGTCCCTTCGGCTTGGCGCGGGGGGGCTCGTGACTGGGTTGCGGGTTGGTAGGCCTGTGGGTGTTCTTCTGCCTTGGGGTGTATTGCGGTTGCAGCCCTCTGGCCCATGGGCACCCAACCTCCACTTACGACGCAGGCGTTAAGTACTATTAAATCATATTTAATGTAGTTAACGACTAGGAGCTATGGTCCCGGGTGTTTTGGGCATTCTTTGGTAGCGCATTGGTCGTCCGTAGCGTTGTGCGTGACTATGTTTGCGTTTGTAGCGTTTACCATTGTTCGTGAGCATAGGGGCAGTTTCCTGTCCAGCGGTATGTCGCTTTGGCGCATGCGGAGGCCACGTGCCTACGTTGTGTTTGCGTTGTACTCGAAGCTTTCTTGGCGTGGCGTGGCGTTCCAGTAGCGTAGCGTTTCTCTTGGTTCCCCTCCCTCCCTCCGCTTTCTTTCTTATTTATTTATTTAGTTATTTATTCTTTCAGAGGTTGGTTCATTTTACTTCCACTGGGCATCTGGCCTCAGTGTGACGGGTGCTATAGTGAGGGGCTGGGCGCGGGGGGGCTCGTGGCTGGGTTGCGGGTTGGTAGGCCTGTGGGTGTTCTTCTGCCTTGGGGTGTATTGCGGTTGCAGCCCCCTGGCCCATGGGCACCCAACCTCCACTTGCGACGCAAGCGTTAATCCTCTAATAAGCAACCCCCCACCCCTTTTCAGAGGAAGAAAGCTAATAAGCCCCCATCTTTTTCAAGCCCCCCTCCCCTTCCCCTTAATATTATTATTATTCACGACTCTCAGGAGCCTATTGCGACTGTTAAAATTCGTTTGGACGAATCCAGAATGGTTTATTCACCAGCTTGAAGCTCAGATTTGTTTTTGATCCTCGGCTGTATATCCTCCAGGTTCTTGTACTTTAGCTTTTCCACTTTGCCTAGTTCTTTATGGAGAACTGATACCATCTTCTTTGCTAAATTGAATAAGCCCTCCCCCCTCTCACATAAGCCCCACTTCTTTATTACGCTCCCCCTTCTCAAATGTGTTTGAAATGAATAAGCCCCCAGAAGTGCTTAAAGGAGGATTTACAGTACACCGAAGAAATTTGGAGAATAGGCTGTGGACCAATTAGGAGGATAATGACTGGGCATTAAAAGGGGAAGAAAGTACTTAGGTTTTTGAATTAGTTCTTGATGCGTTTTATTTCAGCATTTATTTCTGTGTATTTATTTAGGACAGCAAAGTCACTATAAAGACGTGCAGTCATTTTAATTCCAGTGTCTTAATTTTTTCATGGGGGTGATCAATCGCGTCTCTTTGTTCGATTTGTTGACACGCGATGGCCTACTATATAACGAGCGGATACTTGAGGTTGATTCTTGGCCTGATCACCTTAATCTTGTTGTTTCCCTACCCACACTGTCCTCGTCCACCGAGGATTTTTACTAAAATGCTTAACATGCATACTTAAAGCGGGGTAAGTTCCAGCCCCCAGTAGACTGCTAGAAACTTTTCGGTCAGTTTAGTTGAGGCGGCAGTTCTAGAGAGAGCGAAAGGGCCAAGAGGAGACTGGAATTTTTTCTTGCCATTTTTTCAGTGTTGGCCTCGCTCGATTTACTCACTCACACCAATCCATCCCAAGGGGCTGCTCACATTCTAGCTGCTCATAGTCTCGCTTCTCAGCTTGCTTTTTAATTAAGCAATAATCTTAAGCTGGAAACACTGCAGCACTGCTAAAACAGTGGATGAGTCTTTTTAGACCTTGACGATAGTTGCTACTAAAAGTGAAGCAGATAAGAGGATTTATAACACAATTTGCGTAGGCTAAAAACATTGTGAATTTCACGTAGTTTACTGAGCTACAAGGAACTGAAAAGTCCCATGCAAACATATGAAGCAACAAAGTGACAGTGAAAGGCACCCAGCATATCACAAAACCTAAAACAATAGCAATGGCCATCTTTAGTACGCTTTCGCTTCTTCTCGTACGTTGTTCCTCGGCGTTGGTCGACTGCTCACCTGGATGCACTTGTGATCTCAGTTTGACAAGAATGTTGGAGTACAGCATCGCCAGTAAGACGATTGACAGGTAAATGAATACAATGAATCCTGCCAGGAAGTAGTTTGCAAGCGATAACGAGTCTCCAAAAGTCTCTTTCCAAAGCATTTTACAAGTTAGCTTCCCTTGGTATTCTACCAGTTTGTAAACAAATAAATATGGTGAGTGATAAGCCATGGCAATAACCCATGTGGCGAGAATGAAGAAGGGACACAGTCTTGGCGTGATGAGTGGAGAACGGAGGGGAAAGGACACAGCTCCAAGTCGATCCACTGCTATCAGAATCAGACTCTGAATGGAAACAATGGTGGACGTGTCGGATAAGAAAGGAGGAAATTTACACAACGCTTGACCAAAGCCACCACCAACAAGCCAGGACCGTTCCGTGTATAACAGGGCTGTATTGAGTGGAAACAGGAAAATTGAATACAGCAAGTCGGACATGGCCATGTTTGTAACGAAATAATTTATCGGTTTCCTCATAGCTTGTGTTCTGTACACAATTATTCCAAGGGAGGAATTTCCGACCAAAGAAAAGACAAGTAATAAGCAGTAAGCAAAGGTCTGCCCGACCTTTCCTGCTGTAGAATTTAGCTGACTTGAGCAGCTCGGTTCATTTACTGAGGAGTTCATGTCGGCAGACTAATACAAACAGGTGAGACATCCACAAGTTTTAAGATGCTGAGCACGCAGCACGCCAAACCTGAATTTGTTAAGTAAATATCATCTATTGCCTTTATCAAAGACGAATCAATTACAACAAATAATTAAATACTCTTATCCGAGACAACGTATAGAGTCACTTTAAAGTAGGGTCCTGGCGACATCGAGGAATGACTAATAGTTATTAGCCAAATACAAATTTTTTGGTAAGGTTTAGTACCTTCAAGTTGTGACAGATTTGTTTTAAAGGAGCTACTATATCACGCTATTTGCTGTCTTTTTAAAAAGCTAAGACTTTTTTTTCATCAATTGAATTCCAAAACTAATGGTCTAGTTTTGATATCAAAGGCTATATTTAGGTAAAGACACTATAAGTTTCCTATCGTCTTCTTGCAACGGTTTGCAAGGATGCACATGGATTGAAACTTGAAAAAGTTGGGCCAACCTTTTCAAGTTTTAATACTATGCCTGCAGGTATTACCAAAAATATCATTATGGTTATTAGAGCTTGCTCATGAAATATGTTTGATGTCTTCTTCATGACTCTACAGGTTGGGTTAAGGTAGTAAATAATGACTTCCGCAAAGAATTGACTTACAAAAAAAACAATATTCTTGTGGCATAGCCTCTAAGTGCGATCAAAACACAGTAAGACCCAATTAGTTCATAGCTATATACAGCTATTTCGAGAAAGGTTGTCGGAAATAGTACACGCGACAATCCCGAAAGGCATTGTGGGTGGTTTTAGGTTCACTGTTCTTTAAAGAAATTTGAAAGAATTGGTACGAAAGGCCGTGGAAATGTGTTTGCGAGTGCTAAAGGAAAGCAACAAAAGTAGGTTCGACAGGTGCAGTCGTCAGAAACAGTGTACTGATCATATCCCATATTACCTTTCGGGATTGTCGCGTGCACATTTTTCCGACAACCTTTTCCCGAAATAGCTGTATTTACTGAGTTGGCTGGTGATAAGGTATATGCATAGCAGATGGTTTTGGCACGCAAAAAAACAGTTTAACTAAATTTTCACCATGTCGGTTGAAAAAAATGATAGTGATAGAGAGAAGGAGAATAGCATGTGCTGCAGTGGATAAAATTCGGAAAAAGAAAAATTTTTGCCGAGTATTTCAGCTAGGCTTCAGTTAATCATAATTGGACTCCGTGCGTGCTTTTGAGGGCAGTAAGCGATATTATTTCCCTGGACAATTTTAACCACGATTTAAACTAAGAACTTTAATTTACTTGTAGCCAAGATGACGCCTTTGGTTTGCACCTGCCAAAAACTGAAAAAAATGGACAGTTATTCTGATATGAACAACAACAACAAAAAAAATGCTTGGATGTTCTAGTAAGTGTCAGCGCTCGAAAATTCACCGACTAAGATAAAATGCATTGTTGCCGACTACTTAAACAGTGTGTGTTCAGTGGTTGATTGAATTCGGTTTCAGGTATACTACTTACACCTCGATTACACCAATGCGTTTCAATACGTTTGCTTGCGGATGCCTACTTTGCCTTACAGTTTGGCCTTTCGTCCACGCCAAAATGATCAAAGTCGAAGTTTTCGAAAAGGGTTGTTTAAATTGAGCGCTGAGACATTTGAAAACGAGGGTCTATCGTCCTAAGCCTTAGTAATCTTTATCGGTCAGCGGTGTTCTCCGACATGATTGAAAACAACTTTCATGCGAAAATGGTGCCAAGCATATGTCTGCGACATGACGCACAAGATCGGTTGGTGATCACCGGCGATCCAGTTCCGGGTCAATTTTGCATGAAAGAAGGGTTTTAAAACGTTTTTGTCGTAGCTGACCTGCGCCTGCACACCTTTGGGGCAGGGCGTTGCGTGATGGGACAAAGACCAGCCGGGAAGGAGACTGAGAAATTACTACACAAATAAACGTGGTTTGCTTTGAAAAAACACCCTACCCCTAGTAGCAGGCTTTGCAGTTAACTCGCAGGGTAAGGAACCTTGCAGGCGATAGTACACCCGTCCCTCCCCTCCCCTGCCTCGCTCTAAGGTCGTTTTTTATATATATATCAAAAGAGGATAAAGGGGACAGAGAAGGCATCCCCTATACACACCCTATTCCATAGGTAATTCGTCTCGAGTTATTTTTAACACCATAGATCTCAAGGGGGATTAGACAAAAGCCAATCACATAGCTCGAATGTGCTGGACATGTTTTGCACGGCGTTTAGTCATGCGAAACCTCCACGAAACATCCACGAAGCGCGCGAGGTAAATTTATCCCAATTCTAAAAATAACTCGAGACGAATTACCTATGGAATAGGGTGTGTATGGGGGACGCCTTCTCTGTCACCTTTATCCTCTCTTGTATATATATATAAAAACCTTACAGCAGGCACGAAATATTCGAATTAGCTTGTTAATAAATAAATAATGCAGACGCAAATAGTTTGTGCCAGACAAATTATGTTTTAATTTGTTTGTCGTTCTTAATTTTAAAAGTGCAAAGCTTGTATAAATTTATTTAAAAAAAAAAACTTTTGCAGATGTAAGGCTTTATTTAATAGACCTATTCGGCTGATTCAGTATTGTACCCAATTCAAATCTCCTGGGGTTAAGATTCTTTGTGTGCTGTATTTGGCATTCGCATTCAAATGATATGGAAATCCCTGAAACAAAATGTTTTATCCTCAAAGGATTTGAAAAGGCCACTTCCAAGTTCCAAAAACCCTCACTTTCGAAATGAGGCTAGGTGCACAACTTTTCTTGTGAAAATGAGTTTTATTTGAATGAGAATAAAAAATGATTTCCATATCAAAGCCTGAGCACCTACCCTCGTTTTGAAATAGAGGCTTCGGGGAACTCGGAAATGGCCTATTGGGTACAACATTGAGTTAGCCGAATAGGTATATGACGAAGGAATTGAAATTATAATGACAATAACAAAACAGACTGGACGGCTCGGATAGAGAGAAGTACCGGATCCAGACGAAATCCGATTGTTTACACGTACAAGTTTTGTAACGTCGACTTGAGAAAAAAATGCAAGAGCAAATGATCGTTGAAAAGAAGCCGAGCGTTTATGCGTTGAAAAGGAAACAAAAATGCGAGTAGGGAGCCGATTTTATCCATTCGTCCCAAAAGAGGAACATAGGCGCCGATGGACCTTATAGGAAACGGAATTAAACGAGTAAAATAGCGTTTACACTTAAAATTTTCTCCGAGCCATACCAATTTTGTTATTTTAGCTCGTGTAAACGGATCCTGTTTCAGGAAGGGACTTGTGCAATTAAACATTATTTACTGCCCAGCAAATGCTACACAAAGCTTACTTTAAAATATATATATATATATATATCTATATGTACATATATATTAAATGTGTCCTGCTGTACTGAAAAGGTAGTGCAAACTACCCGAAGCTGTAAGCCTAAATGGCATTTTAATTAGCAAAATACATAAAAAGTTCCTATCGGAACGATGCTAATTCTTCTCTTTAAAATCAAGGTACAGTAACTTATTTTGGTGCTTTTGCTCCTTAAATCTTATACCTTTTTTCGACATACATGCCATACACACATAGATATACTTTATTTGACCTCGAATTTAGAGCAGCTAAAGATAAGCTAGTATCTTCGAGTTACAAGTGAGATTTTAAAACTACTAAAACAAGAAATTATAACATTCTAATATTTAACATGTTTAAACTATTAAAAAGAGTAATACTGTAGGATGAAGCTCAGAAGTTCTAAACGAATCTGGAAGAGAGTTCCATAGGTTTGAAGCCATATACGACTTTTTTAAAGCGCAGAAACCAATCGGTTTACACATGCGATTTTTCGGAAGATGTTTCTTACTGAATGATTACTCAGCACTTATTGAGGTATTCCAGTCTCTATGCACGGCTACTGAAGGACGCATCTGATGTAAGCTAGGTACATGCAGTTCCTTCTCGCGCCGAAAATCGCCGATAAATCGAGTACATCAAAATTCCAGAGCAAGTTCGAAACAAAGGCAATATTTTCACAAGTTTACACGATTTTAAATCACATTCAGAGTGGCAAAACGTCTAAAAGTCGACTGTGAAACCGCCTGTACGATTACAGTAGAACTTGACCCATTCCTGAGTAGAGGGTCTGAATGGGGGTACCTCGATAACAGTAAACAGTTAATTTTTTGGCTCTGTAACAATAAATTTTATGCAGAAGGAAACAAAAACGCCTCCAAAAAGGGCAATGTTACTTTTTTCAGTATATCAACAAGTTTTCGGCCACTTTCCAACGATTCCCGATCATTTCGAAAGACTTCCGAAGACTACCGAAGATGTCCGGAGACTACCGAAATTTTCCAAGGAGAAATCCGAAAAATACAATGCAAGCTCGTTAAGCCCAAGAAATTCCCTCAGATGTTTCTTGACGGCTGCCACGCTGGATTGCTTTGAAAGGTCAAAAGTGACCCTGCTTCTATGCCGTTCGAAAGCAGAATCCTCACCGCTTATATAGCAGTTCACTAGAACTTTGACAACACCGGAGGAGAAACCACTCGATGCCGCCATCGCCGCCACTATTCTCACTAGGGAAAACACGTACAAGAGCCTAATTTAGCATCAATGCACTTCCTAAAATTCTCAGCGTGGCCCAGGGGAATACATGGCATACCCATAGACCTTGTCCCTCAGTTTTAAGAGCAGCTTGTTTGATTATTAGGCCAGTTCTAGTAAAGTTTAGGTCTCGGCACCCTCTGTAGCAGTTCTGGCCCCACTCTCCTCCTCGCAGCGATGGGGCATACCTGGGCATTCCTCGTATTCTCTCCTGGTTCACCGACTCGCAAAGCCTTGGGCCGGTTCTCCCATAAATTATGCATTTAGGCTCATTTGGCTTTGTGTGCGGGAGTTCCGGGTGAGAATATCACTTACGATTAGTTTCGACTTCGGCCTCGACGCTGACCAAAGGATCGTGGGCTCCTGGCACGAGATTGGTATCCAGTACTCCCCAGGCTTTCCAGAATAATATTTCGCATGGGTCGAAAAGAGACTACAGCTACAGCCCCTTTGAGCACGGTCTCAAAGTTCATGAATGATTTGAGCAGAGCTAAAAGACTATAGGGTTTCCACGAAAAACCCTTCAAACACTTAACAGTATTTTCTCTGGAAACAGTAAACATTAAAAAATTGGCCAATTTAACAGCAAACACTAGAAATTGTGGGCAAATAACACTAAACACTAAACCCCATTCAGACCCTCTAAGTAGCGCCTAGACAGCAAAGTTCAAGAAAAGTAAGCAAATTTCGATGAACTCGTTTTTAGGGCTTTGGCCTTCTAAAATTCTGTAAACTGGAATTTTCACTTTTAGTTGCATCCCCATTTTACGATGGGAAAAAACGGAAGATTTTTGTTCTGGCCAAACCGAAAGTGACAAACAAGGTTCATTGAGTGCCCTCTCTCTTATTGTTATTGCTATTATTATTATCATTATTTTGAGACGCAGCATAACTAAATTTTAGCAGGCGGGCCGACGAATTAGGGAGAGGTTTGCCTGATACAATATTTACTATCTTTTATGACTTCACATTTTGAAACTATCTGTATAAAAAGCTGGCGTTTTCAACTAATATCTTTAGATACTACCAAGACACCTTTTCTGGTTTCTTGATGTTACCAAAGGGCTTATTTCCATCTCCATTAAGTTTGAGATACAGGCTTAAAATTTGGTCTCCTGAAAATTAGACAGAGAAAAAAAAGCAGTCAGACAAATGGTTAAGATATGGGAACTCAGCTTTAATAAATATATTTCCTTGCCGGGCATTCATAACCATACATATGTTTTCGTAATTAAATCTCGCTTTTCTGAGAAGACTTAAATAGGATAAACTTTCCAAAAAGGGCCGGCTTCGGGAGCCCGTCTCTAAGGCTACAGAAATGCGGTCAGCTGTAAATTTTTTACCTATACTACTCAAAATTATTTATACACTGCATGTATATTTAGCAATAATTGAATGAGGCTGAGTAGGATGTGAAGAATTATGCAGATCGCGGAGGATGTTATCCATCCACGCTGAAGGCCGAGGTGGATAAAATCCTCGGAGATGTGCATAACTTTTCCCATCATAAGATAGGCGAATTCAATAATTGTTTTATTATTCATTCAAAATATTCTTAGTTGTTAACAAACTTACCTCCTCGTAGACTTTCTCCTAAACTTTGGCCTAATCTCAACACTGTTTCAGGATATAAACACATGTTTTTTTTCTTGCAGATATTCCTCAAAAAGTAGATAACATCTATCGAGGAAATGTTTTGCGTATTCTAGTATTTCCTCCGTTCAGTTTTGGAAAGAAATTCTGCTTCAGTTTTGCCTTGGGATAGTCGTGTACGCCATTTATTTAGTTCACTTTAGCTAAGCGGCCGATGGAGCCTCGTTTCCAGGCCAATATACCATCAATCAACCTCGTTTCCAAGTCAATATTCCATCGAATCGATGGCATATTGATCGAATTTCCCAAATTTGGTCAACACCGGTTGGTTATGAAGAATTTGCCAGGGGCTTTAAGCCAATCAGAAAGGGCGAAATATTTTGAATGAATAATAACTGGAATTAATTTAAAACATTTCTTCCTTCTTGTGACTCCTCCTGGCCTATAAGGCTGGTTTGCCCGAATGAGTTTGAGCCTAAAAATAAGCACAGAAAATACTGGCGAGAAAATGCGAGAATTAACAGATCTAACTGAAGATTTAGCCCGCCGCAAACGACTTGTCTACACTCACTGTGTTGTCAGGGACAGCTTTTGCCTAAAAGCCAACCATAAAACACAGTAAATAACGGTATGCCACGACAATCTACATTAGGTGTCAAAATAAATAAATGGTTCCAAACCTCCTCTTTCTTTTTTTCTTCCTTTTGTGCCTCATCATCGTCAAAACCCAGGTTTATGGCACCTTCGTTCGAGTCAGCATCGCCACTGTCTGATTGGCCAAAATCGGGCTTTAACTTCTCGTCTTCGCTGATTTCGTCATTGCCAGTGGGAGCCTGGTTATTATTGTCTGTTTGTGTGTCTGGTGGTTGCTCTTTCGCTGGGTAATCAAATTCCTTAGAAGTCGTAGCTGCTTCTGGTCTGATCTAAGAGAAGGGATGATTAAAACGTTGAGGCCGAAAAACATTACTTCCTGTCAATTGTTTCAATGATTCAAAGAAACTTTTGCGTTTGGAATCCAGAATCCGGGAAATTTTTTCGTGTTGAATCCGTAATCCTGGGCTTTGGAATCTTCACTCAACAATCGGAATCCAGAATCCCGGAAACGATTAGAACCGGAAAGCCAAGTTCCACTGATAAGGAATCCGGATAGCTTTTAGTAACGACACGGAAGCTATCTGGTATAGTATGAACACCTATCCGATATGTGACTCTCCACTTTAGAGATTGGTGCGGCGCAGCTTCGCTCCATCACAGAAACCGCGCCGCCACAACCGTTTTTGAACAGAAGCCCCGTATCCGGAATAATTTTCGTGGCGGCGCAAAAGCTATCTGGTATAGTGTGAACACCTATCCGATATGTGACTCTCCACTTTAGAGATCGGTACGGCGCATCTTCGCTCCGTAACAGAAATTGCGCCGCCACAACCGTTTTTCAACAGAAGGCGCGCCTTTCCGGTATAATTTTCGCGGCGGCGCAAAAGCTATCTGGTATAGTGAGAACACAGCCTAAGGCATTTTCATGCAGTACCCGACTCATACTTAGTTTAAGTTGGTTAAAGACTGTATTCGGAAGTTAAAGCCACTTGTTACTTTATATATGTCTGGAACTTATTTGATAATACAACAAAGAAATTGGGGGGTGGGGGTGGAGTGTCGACATTTCGTTGGTGGTTCAAAATCGCGTCAACTGAAATAACAAACAAGCGCCTTACATTTACAGTCACTGACGAAGTAAATGGAGGCCTCCGCTCCTCTTTGCCTACCTCCTCGGTCTTGCCTGGTTCTGTGCCTTCTTCCTCGTTCTTGCCTGGTTCTGTTCTCTCTTCCATGGTCTGGACTGGTTCTATACCTTCTTCCTCATTCTTAACTTGCCCTTCCGTGTCTAGTACTTTACTTATCTGCGAGATCGATTCTGGCAACACCTTAAAACCAAAGACACCACTGTCATAAACGTCAAAAAGTCCTAAGCCAGCTCCTTTGCGAAGAGGGGAGAGAAAGCTTTTTGCTTTTCTGAGTTCTCTTGCTCAATCGTTTGGTAAGAAACGGTTGGTACTTAGGCTACTATAAGCAGTGAGCATTTATGGCTTTATGAAAAGCCTATAAAATAAACCAACGCAAAAGTGCGAGCAAAAGATTTCTTAAGAGAACTGTGACAGCAAACCTTAACCAAGGATGTATAAATACAATACTTACGATTTCAGCATCTATCATAGAATCAGATCTTGGAGGTTTGATTGGTCTTCCATCAAAGTCTTCGGGCTCAGGCTTGGCCTCCAAGCCTGCCTCTGTCTCACTGGCCTCTTGATCAGACTTGGCTGCTGAGAATTAAGAACCTTTGCTTACCAAACAGAAGTCCGCTGTTTCTTAAAATCCAAAATCTAGTTATATTGTAGTAACTGGATGATATCTCGACATTGCTACTGACTCTTGTATATCTGGAATCCGCTGAAGTGCCAAAAACTTGCCGGATTAGGTCTTGAGTGGGTTTGGGTAATAGCAAATCTTTGTG
This sequence comes from Porites lutea, assembly GCF_958299795.1. NCBI lineage: Eukaryota > Metazoa > Cnidaria > Anthozoa > Scleractinia > Poritidae > Porites > Porites lutea. The sequence continues at coordinate 24,529,597 of NC_133205.1, read as the reverse complement.
TTATACATAGTGAAAGTGCCATTTCATTTAGTTTATAAATTAACCCTTTCATTGCCGGAGTGAATGTTAGTCCCTTAAGGTAGTCTTAACTATTGAGTCTGTGGACAAAATCCTATGATGTGACCACTCAAATGAAACCTCTCTGCCTGTACTTTCAACTGGCGCTATTTGTTTTCAAAATTTTACAAAACGAAATTTGGGAATTTTTATTTAATTTTGCCCTTGAGCACACTTGGCACTGAAAGGGTTAAAGGCACTCCACTCAAATAATAATACTGATAATACTACAAATAATAATGATGATGATAATAATAATAGGGAAAATCATGATGATGATGATCATGATGTTGATGTTGTTGGTGATGATGATGATGATGATGATGATGATGATGATGATGATGATGACTATGATGTTGATGTTGTAGGTGATGATGATGATGATGATGATGATGATGATGATGATGATGTTGATGTTGTTGGTGATGATGATGATGATGATGATGACGATGATGATGATTAGGGAAAATAACATATACAGGTATTTCGAAATAGCTGTATATGTTATTTTCCCTAGTCATCATCATCATCTATTGTCGGAAAAAGTGCACGCGAAAATCCCTAAAGGTGTTGTGGGTGGTTTTGAGTGCTCTGTTCTTCAAAGAAAAAGAAATTTGAAAAAATGGCACGGAAGGCCACGAACATATGTTTGCGAGTGCTAAAGGAACGCAACAACAGTATGTTCGACAGCTACAGTCGTCAGGAACAATGTATTGATCATATCCCATATTACATATTACCTTTCGGGATTGACGCGTGCACATTTCTTCCGACAACCTTTCTCGAAATAGCTGTATGATTTAAAACCCCAGCTTGCAGGAGGCAACCTGCTGGATTTTTTCAACCATGACCGAGGAGTTAAACCCGCGACTGTCGAGAAACATTTCCAATTAGTGGTCAAAGCGGTACTCAAACCCAGGGCATCCGGATTACCAGACTCACACGCCGGTTACTCGGGCATGCTGCCCCCAAAGCGAAAGCAGGGGAGCACTAGGCCATGCTGCGCCTTCATTGCAAAAGCGCAGCACTAGCAGCTGCAAAGACAAAAAACAGATATTTCTAAGAAAATCTGTTCGACGGCAGACTTACTTTCACCACCCGATTTCCCGTCTTCATAATCCTTAATCGCTGAAAGAAGCGGCGTTTTATCCTCCACTTTTACATCAACTTGTGATTTTTTGGTCTGGGTGGGAGAAGGCTGTTTGTGTACTACCACCTGTTCTGGTACCTCGCTCATCTCTTCTTGTGTTTCTAACGGTTTACTGGCGGTATTCGTCAAGTCACTTGCAGTGGTTTCTTCAAAAGCATGCTCATTGGATATTACCATCTTCCCATCAAGTGGTTTTGGACGCGCTTGGTGAGTGCTCATGTATCTTTTCTGTTACCAACAACGACAACAAAAACCAATGCAAAGATGATCATTCTAATCCAAGAGCCATGGCTCTTGTCCTAATCATATATTTTGTTCTTTGCAAAAACAAAAACGAGGGGGAGGCGCAATTTCCCCAATGAAGCCCCGAAAGTTTTGTTGTTGGATTCACTTTTTTGTTTTGTTTTGTTTTGTTTTGTTTTTCCAGAACTTCTCTGTGTCTTTTTATGCTTGTTTACTTATTTCTCAGCTAAAACACATTTTGGAAAAAATAACTGACGGTCGGTTGCTATGGCAACGAAATATTACGTCATAGATACTTTTTGAATATAGCACTTCTTATGCAAAAAAATACAAAATAGTACCAAAAGCAACAGACACTCAATTAGCACAAATAATCATCAGATCTAAAGTAACAGAATGTCAAGTTTCAACATTGTTCAAATAGATTTGAACTTTTCGTAAACCCAAGAGGGCGGCGATACTGGACGGCATCTGATGGGTCCGCCGCTACCAATGCAGCCAAGCCATGTCCCATGATATTTATATATATATATTTTTCTGGCTCATGACAGACCTTAAATTTCCTCAAAATGTTACCAAAGCAGGAAAAACTGGGGGAAGTAATCAGCCCTTTTCCCTGAACCACGGTGTGGGCGTTGATTTGCTACTGCGTCCGAGGTTTACGTTTACGTTTACGGTGCCACTTTTTCAGAATAGTATGATTTCTAGACGTGCATTAAGGAGACACGAGCATTAATAAATCCCACTCATTCTCTGTAAAACAAGCCTGTATTTAATGGACATGTACAACTCCTAAGCGGAAACAAGTGATATTTCTGGCCCTGAAAGCAGACTTCGCAATTATACGTTTCACTTTTACAAATATTAAAAAAAGCGGGATTAAACCTTTTTTGTTGTTGTTCAGAGAAATCGCAAGTAAACGAATAAATTCTAGCTGAGTAACGGGGATAACAACTTACCACAAAATATATGACGATGAGGACGACTACAAGAATGGCCAGAGCGACCCCTATGGCGATACCGATACGTTGGGCTTCTGTGTACTCGGGAATGTATTCGTCTTCATCGTCTCCTACAAGAGCCACTTTTGTAACCTTGAAATAGAACAAGAAATGACGTTGTTAGAAAAGAGGGGATACAATGGAAAACTTGAGAGCCTAACTTTCTATGGCCAGACATTGCGGGCCTTTTCCGCTGGGAAACTTTCGTGCGGCATACTACCCCTTTAACTGCTACTAGGGTGGGTCTCTAGAGCAGAAGGATAAATGGAGCTGTGAAACACAACGTATTAACCACTAACTGACAGCCGCCAATCAAAAATATTTTTCTCAACGAAAAGGAAAGATATTATGATGGAAAGCTTGAGCGCCGCCTAACTTCCTCGTACTATGGTCAGAAATTGCGGATATTTTCCACTGGGAAACACTCGTGCAGCATAGTATCCCCTTTAACTGGTACCGGGTGGCTCTCAATCTCCTACACAGAGTCTTCTGACTTTTTGGTCAGTGGGTCTCCAGTTCAGGAGGATAAATGGAGCTGTAAAACACAACGTATTTACGTCTTTATTAAAGCCGCTGATCAAAATTAATTTTCTTAACGAAAAGGTGAAGAAAGGGTAGCAAATGGAGACGAATTTCAATTGAATTGAGTTAATTATCGTAAAGATATTTAGTTGGAAGTCTTCGGTCATTTTGCCATGGCAATGATGACCTTGTAATTGGACAATTTTCATTGCCAAATGGACGCTGTCAATCGTTTCAATTTTGCCAGAACCAAGCTAGCAAACTGTGTTTGTGGGATACGATATTGACTTAAGGAAATGAAAATGGCAGAATCAAATAATCAATCGGACAGAAACGCGGCCAGCTAAGGCTTAAGGAATTTACAACCTAAAATACAAGGTGATAGCAAGAGGAGAGTTATCATCTTAAACAAGGACGATGTTCAAGGTCTGGTGTGAACATAATATTTAAACAGTGGAATAAGCGAATGGTTTCTACTTATAGATTCCGCCCCAAAGACGATTATGTTGGTAAGTGGTAAACTTTTCTAGGTTCAAATATAATTTTCGCTTCGAACAATATTCTTTATGACACTATCGCCATGTTTTTGTTTCGGTAATATTGAGTGGTATAAGATCGCCGCTGTCGTAACGCGGGCGCCACGTCCGCGATTTTTGGCCATGTGTACATAATTACCTGGTCATACAACAAATTCTATTAGTGACTGAGGCATTGAATGCAACTGCGGAGAACCTTAGGTCTATCACATAGCTTTATCGGGGAGCAAGGGTGGCGCAGTGGTGAGAGCGCTCGCCTCCCACCAATGTGGCCCGGGTTCAAATCCCGGCGTCGACGCCATATGTGGGTTGAGTTTGTTGTTGGTTCTCCCCCTTGCTCCGAGAGGTTTTTCTCCTGGTACTCCGGTTTTCCCCTCTCCTCAAAAACCAACATTTCCAAATTCCAATTCGACCAGGAATCAGGTAGACGAAGAACTATGTGGATGTGCTTCCTGCAAATCGTTATTTATTTATTTATTTATCGGATGTACTTACTTTGCCTTCAAACACTGGATCGAGCAGTATCATTCTTTTGTTTGTCCAATAGCCGTACAGAAGTTTAAAGGCCTCAATGGTCTTGTTCTTGTCAGCATCATTTTCCTCTCCCATTCTAGCGATAAATAGTTCCAGTATCGCGTCTTTGTTATAATATAGGGTTTTATTGGCGCACTTCTCTTTCGCATTATACAGCCTGATTCTTTCGAGTGGCATGTAGCGCCATGTATTAAAAACTCCGTAAAATTCTAACAGTTTGCGAGAGAGCGATTCCTTGAAGAGAGATTTTAAGTAACAAAATCGTCCCCATGGCATGGAAAAGAACACTTTTAGATAGATGCTGGGTTTTTGTGGCTTCTGGGGCAGAGGTGTAGAGGAGACATTTGGTGAAGAAAGAAGCGCGCTTGTTGGTGATGGGCTTGGTGTTGTTTCCGACACTGGAGTCGTAGGATCCGTGGGCTTGACGTCACTTGAAACTGACGAAGGTGAAATTCCGGGAGAAGATTTGGTTAATTCTGGAGTTTGAGGAATTGATGAAGATGACAGTGTTACTGACGGCGACGAGGTAATCCCCGGTGTAGCTGTTGTTGTTGTTAGGGTTGATGAAAATAGGGGTCTTTTTGACGGCGACAGCGAAAACACCGAAGAAGGTTTGGTTGATGTTGTAACAGCTACAGAAACTAACGGAAGCTGGGGTGCAGAAGATGCATGTCTAGTAACACTTGCGTAAGAAGTAGTTACTTGACTTTCCGCTGATGAAGATGAGAGTGTTACTGACGGCGGCCGGGTAATCCCCGGCGTAGCTGCGGTTGTTGTTAGGGTTGATGACAATAGGGGTTTGCTTGATGTTGTAACGGCTGCAGCAACTGACGGAAGCTGGGGTGCAGAAGATGCATGTCCAGTAACACTTGCGTAAGAAGTAGTTACTTGACTTTCCGCTGATGAAGATGAGAGTGTTCCTGACGGCGGCGGGGTAATCCCCGGCGTAGCTGCGGTTGTTGTTAGGGTTGATGACAATAGGGGTTTGCTTGATGTTGTAGCGGCTGCAGCAACTGACGGAAGCTGGGGTGCAGAAGATGCATGTCCAGTAACACTTGCGTAAGAAGTAGTTACTTGACTTTCCGCTGATGAAGATGAGAGTGTTACTGACGGCGGCCGGGTAATCCCCGGCGTAGCTGCGGTTGTTGTTAGGGTTGATGACAATAGGGGTTTGCTTGATGTTGTAACGGCTGCAGCAACTGACGGAAGCTGGGTTGCAGAAGATGCCTGTCCAGTAATACTTGCGTATGATACTGAAGAAGAAGAAGTACTTCCTTGACTTTCCACTAAAAAACAAACAAACATAGAATGTAAACTGAAAATGTATTCAGTACGTATTTATTGTTGCCACTTTGTACCAGCTGCAATTAATCATTAGACTCTAACCAGGATTCTGCAGATCCTTGGGAATAATAAAGTCAAGCATTTAGGATTCGTTGTAATTGACTGTAGAAAGTTCTGCATACCTCCTTTTAGCATGATGAACATTTGTAAGGCCAAAGCCATGCAACTAACTCGATTTCGCTTCCCACTATTCATGATGACCATCAGTTGCTGCTGACCTGGGGTTCACTGCAGACAAATCTGAAACATAAAAACGTAAATACATACTGAGGTAATGTTCACGCTACGCTGGATCGACAACCACTGACATCGACCTTTATAGTGCGAACCGCCAAGACACAAAACACCATAAAATTCATTCTTAACAAATACAGAAATAAGTGGACCACCCTGTCCATTTCTGATTAGTGTTGATCTATAGTAATTTAGCTAAAGCGCACTATTATTATTTTTTCTATTTGTTCTGCTAGTTGTTTTTAATCTGTTGAACTTTCGTGTTTCGCATTTTTTTTTTGCTTGTTTGTTTGTTTATTTTTTTACTGTTTCGCCTCCTTTTTATTTGCCGCCCTGTATATTAAATAATGTTTAATAAATAAATTATTAACAAAAAAATAAATAAAATAAAATAAAATGGCATACTTTAGGGACGGACCATTAGAAAACTTATGGGGGAGGTGGGGCGGGCGAAGTACAAAAAAATATTCGCGCAAGGGAAAATTAAATGAAAAAAAATTCATGCACCCCAATTAATCCTAAAAAATATTTATGCTATGGCCTAAAAAAAATTCATACGAGGAATTTGATGACGAAAAAAAATTCCTGCGGCTCGAAAATTCCCCTTCCCTCCATAACTTTTCTAATGGTCCGTCCATTACGCCTGTATAGGGAGGATTCATTCGGAAGTAAAACCGGTGACAATGAGCAGTGGATGGACCTCCATGTGCGACCATCTATTCTCCTCGTAAGCGACGACCTACCAATCCAAAACACCAAAGTTTTCCCAGTTAAAGTCCTTTAATCTTTATTTCTCGTAAACGATCACTTTTCGTAAGCGACCGTGACCACTTTTTGTGCTAGCAATGTTATAGTTTTCCACAGTTTTTAAGCTCTTGTAAGCGACCACTTGACGCATGATCTGATCTCTTAGTTCGATGTATATGCTACTTCACTCGTACGCCACTCGTAGCGATACGAAGACCTTTCACTGACAACATGCATGCAACTACACATATTGTGACTTAGGAATGGGCGTCGATAAAACCCGGAACATGGAACATCCCGGAACATTCCGGAACATTCCGGAACATCCCGAAACATCCAGGAACATGAAAAAATTGAAATAATTTTTTATGAAAAAATAATTAATTAATTAAATAAAAATATTAATAAAAATAATAATAATAAAAAGAACAATAGATAGAAAATAATTTTTGCAAAAATTTATAATAACAAAATAAATAACATAACATAACATAAAAACGAAAAAGAAAGAAAGAAAGAAAGAAAGAAAGAAAGAAAGAAAGAAAGAAAGAAAGAAAGAAAGAAAGAAAGAAAGAAAGAAAAAGAAACTGGTATTATCTCCGAGTATGAGAAAACAATATTTTGTCGCAATGAATTTTTTGGACGAGTGAGGGTCCGTTCAAATGACAGTAATGAGTGAAGGCTTGCTTCTAAATTCAAAATATATTAAAATGGGTCGCGAGGAGGGGGTTTTCAAGCTTTCCTCACACAGCCACCACTTGTAATTGTTTGCCATGCTGTTTAACGGTTATCAATTTACGGCTTTGCGACCGTAAGAAGAGCTTAGGGGCTCGTCGCTTTGGACTTGGATAATTAAATTAAACATTCACATTCGCCGCAGAATAGCTGCAGTGGCAGTGATGGCGCAGCGGTAGTCTCTAACTGTTATCAGTTAGCCTGAATTTTAGTCGTCTCCCCGTAAACTCCTCTTGCGACTCGAGGAGACGTCTGAAATATCATGCTGACTGTAAACAGTATAGAAACTACTACGAATGTGAGTATTGTCCACTAAAATCCAAAGACATGAGCCCCTATACTCTTCAAGTTTACAGAGCCGCCTAGTCTGTAAGTAATTCATGTCAACCTCAAGTGAAGCAAAGCACCTTAAGTAAGCAAATGTCGGTTAATATAAGGAGACTATATGTTGGCTTGATATGAGTTACTTACCAACTTGGCTTGACATGAAATACTGCACCGACATTTCAGACCATCGCAGAACCGTAAATGGATAACCGCCAAATGATTAACTCATGGCAAACAATTAGAAGAGGTGGTTGTGTGAGGAAAGCTTGAAAACCCCCTCCTCGCGACCCATTTTAATATATTTTGAATTTACAAGCAAGCCTTTACTCATTACTGTCATTTGCATGCCACCCTCACTCGCCCAACAAATTTTAATTTGTTGCGACAAAATATTGTTTTCTCATACTCAGAGAGGATACCAGTTTCTTTTTCTTGATTATTTCATTATTTTTCGTTTTTTTTTTTTGTTATTTTACGTTCTTATTAATTTTTACAAAAATTATTTTATTATTATTATTATTTTATTATTTTTTTTATTCATGAAAGTTATTTTTATTTTTTCATGTTCCGGAATGCTCCGAGATGCATATGTTCCGGAATGTTCCGGAATGTTCCGGAATGTTCCGGGATGTTCCATGTTCCGGATTTTATCGACGCCCCTTAGGAATTGCATACAAAATATCATCTTTCAAAAAGTAGACATGACGAGACAGTCTTATCGGAAAAGACCCACTGTGGTTCGCTTCTCATAATCGACCACCTCCCGTAAGCAACCACTAAAGTCTAAGAATTTGTGTGGTCGCTGACGTGAAGTTCGACTATATAAAAATTCATCCTTGGCTTCAAAAGAATGACGTTAAGATTCAGAGATAATTAATTAATTTGCTTTGCTTTACTCTCCTCAGCCTTGGAGCCAAGTAATAATGAATTTTGATAATTTGAAACTGGCCTATTTACCGGCTGTAATGCAGGCCTAGTGAGAGAGTTGTTGTGTGATCATCATGGGAATGTGCAGGGATTTTTTTTTTCATGAACTAAGGCAAGACTGGAAGCAGGGGATAAGATATAATCAAATTAATAGAAGTCTTAAATTCCTGGTCTAATTCAAATTCCTAGTTGCCATATTTGAAATGTTAAGTGTTTAAATACTTTTTTAGAATCGCTAAGTACTTCCTGTTTCGCTACGCGATAGTCTGCCACCGGCTTATTTTTTTTCGTCAGTTTTGTTTTTCGGTCGTTAACTCATATTCAACTAGCCTGAATTTCATCCGATTACTTCGAGTCGTTATTACTCCCTCAGTTGTTGAGAGGAAAAAACGACTCTAAGCAATCGGATGAACTTCAGGCTAATAATCAACTCTTACTTCTAAAAAAACACTTTGGTATCAAGAAGAAATAAGTAAGTTAGCTAGTTTGTAAATAGTTAACGGTACGTAAGTAATGTAAACAGCTCAAATAAACCAGCATCAAGACCGTTGCCAAGATAAGAACAAAATCTTTCAGTAACTCTCAGCTAATATCTGGATTGGACAGTGTGGTTCCATTCTGTCATAGCTCCGTGAAGAAATTGACGCAGTATTATTTTTTAATCGTTTAGAAATTTCAAACCAAAACGATCAGTACCATCACCGTAAATAACCATATTTAGGCTTTAAATTGCTTTTCTACGTTACCAAAAGCCAGATGCGGGAATGCATCCCCCGCGGGGGAAAGAAGGGGGCCTCCTAAATGAAGGGGACGAAGATGTAGCCCGTCATAAGAGATTAAAACTCCTCGACGAGACCAATCAGACCCTATTTGACCCCTAAAGAATAGGCTCCGTGGCAGCCGTTTTTGTCTCGTTACGCAACGTCCCTCCCCAACAAACGTTTCTTAGGGAAGCTTGCGCTAAAAAATGTTGTCATCGAATGCTACCCTCAACGCAGTATGAATTTTTTAAATTTTTGTAAAAATATAAGCTACCAGTCCTTAACACACCCCATATGAGACCAAAATGTGCACTTCATCCCTAATCAATAAGCAATACAGCGAGCATTTTCATCGAATCCCTTAATTTCATGTTAGAACCCCCAGCTATACTCGTCCCCAGGGCTTTCCCGGACGGAGTTGCCTCACCTCCAATGTGTCTACAATCTTAGAAAAATACCGTAAAATTCCGAAAATAAGCCCCGGCGCTTATATTTTTCAAAGCCCTTTTTGAGGGGCCTATTTTCGGAGGTGCTTATAATCGGAAATTTTCGTTTTAAAATCGGCTACTAGGATTATACTAGGAGGGAAATATGAGTCTCAAAATCAATCGGGGCTAGCTTATAGTTGGAAGGGAAGTTATGTCAGTAATTTGTTGCACGTTTTTACTGAAACTTGCCTAGAGGACGTAGATCTTTCTAAACCTCAGTCATGCAAGTACTTTGTCTATATGGAGTGAGGAAATTCAAGCCAAGACTGAAGAGTGCGCAAACATCAAGTTACTGTGACACTTTGACTACAATCATTTGGCACGGGTAATAGTTCTTTGGCAAATGCAACAATTTATGTGTTACTGTACAGTTTTTGCTTTGTTTTATTTTAAATTTAAGGACAATTTCCGAGTACAAGCCCCCGGGGGCTTGTATTTGGAGGGGCGATTTACCGGACGGTTTTTTGCGTTACGAGTTTGGGGGGCTTATATTTTCGGAACACTACGGTATATGAAAAAAATTAAACCCCCTTCCCCCAAATAAAATGGGGCATTTTGGCCTTCGTGCGGCTTCATCCTTGATTTCGGAAGGATGGGAGATTTGCTCTTCCACTTTATTCTGTCCAAGATTAAGATTATCACAGGCGGTCACCAGTTTGAAAATTACCACCCTCGCGCAGACGGCTTAAAGTGTCATCATCTAAACATGATAAACATTTCGCTTTATCATGTGCGACGGGTCAAGTTAAATAAACACCGAACTTGGACACAACAAAAATTAACTGGAGCAGCCCGAAATATAGCTCCCCAATTTCGCTTTCTTTGGTTTTGCTCTTTTCTCTTGAAAATAATAAGAACCTTGAGAGGGCAATCGGTCACGCATAAATTAAACCAGTTTGATTTCAGCAAATAAACGTACAAGAATCAGTAGTTAGCATGCAATTAAACTGCTTGTTTGGCCAGTTCAATGTGAGCTGAAGCGAGTGTACCGAGAAGATGAAGTACGGAATATTTAAAGGAGTTTGATTGGTCCAGTCATTTCTCTACATACAAAAGTACAAAAAGCAAGGCGTTTGAAAGCCGCAAAGCAAGAATGTCGGCACAATGCTTCGTTTATGCGGAGGTAGCGGTTGACGCAAGATGTCTTGCACCATTTTTCAGCCGGATTGGCGTGTTGCAAATAGCAACATCAAAGTAAAAGTCTGATAAAGATTTGTTACTTGTCCTTACCTTTTATAAAATGAGCCAACCGCGAGAAAACGTCGCCCTCATGCAATCACAACGAACTTAGAAACGCAGATCACGCGAACGCAATACTGTACTCCCCTTGTGCCAGATCGATCTTCTCTATCGCCACGCGGAAACGTAACAGGTAACCCAGTAAGACTGGTGTCAAATGAACAGTCTTGAAACGCAATGCACAGCAGTTTGCCTCAAACTTCAACGCAGATTGTACACTACCCGGAGCCCTTATTTGGTGTGTGTATCGTTTTAATTAAGAAAGGAATTCATCCCTTGTTAGTTTTGTACTCGGGTATACTCAAGTAGCGGAAATGATGCACTTAGTCTTCAGCTTGGCTGCTGTGCGTAACGCAAAGACGTCTTCTTTCAATGCACGAGTCACGGACACGGAAAGGAAAACTGGTTTCCCCGCTGAGCATAAAAACCCTCAAAGAAAAAGAAAGGTGGGATGTTGAAAATACTTGACTTTTTCGGAAAGTTTTAAACGCGACTTTAGCAAGGCTTCTCTTCCCCAACCATCCCCTAAAAAGTAACGCTTCTCCGTTGCTTTTGACTTTATATTAGGGAGCTTAGGGACGGACTATTAGAAAAATTATGGGGGGGGGGGGGGGGGAATTTTCGAGCCGCAGGATTTTTTTTTTTCGTTAACGAATTCCTTGTATGAATTTTTTTTAGGCCATAGCATGAATATTTTTTAGGATTAATTGGCGTGCATGAATTTTTTTCATTTAATTTTCCCTTGCGCGAATATATTTCTTTAGTACTTCTCCCCCCACCCCCCCCCGATAAGTTTTCTGATGGTCCGTCCCTTAAGCAACAACGACGGCGACGGCTACGAAAAGGTCACTTAAAACGTGTATTCGCGCTGCGTCAAACTTAAACGCGCTTATTCCATCTCGTTTAATTCGTCAAATGTTGGCAAATGTTTTTGGAGTTGAATTCTAAAGGGCTGTATCAAAGTTTAAAAAAAGAAAAATAATGTTGTCTTTTGTTCCGCCCATCCTCGACAAAACGTGAAATTAGGCACTGTCACGTTGTAGTCGTGCAACTACGCCTAAGAAATGTACCAAAAAGCGTGATGCACGTTGTGCAAAGTTGTTGTTTTGCTAATGTACACCTGTTGCTTTTTTGCCGTCCTCGTTACCGTCGCCGTCGTCGTTGTTTAAGCATCCTATTATTCTCTCTTAGGGGGCTACGCCCTAAGGTTTTCCCTTCTCATGATAATGCGTACCAATTTGGCACTGAACCGGTCTATTAACTTGTGGACAGCGAAGAATACTATTCTAAGTTGAAAGTTTTGTCTATCAAAACTAGCATGGTAATCCTTTGTAAATGAATATGGCTCAATACCAATGCAGCGGATCGATATAAAACGTGGTCAGTAGGTCTGCTCAGAAGGGGAAGTGACATCCACTTCACTGATGTTTGCAAAGTTTTCAAAAAACTTTACTAGTACTAGTAAAAATATTTTTAGCAAAAAACTTTACCAGTGAAAGTTAAAGAGACAAATTTAATAAATTACATAATGTATACTAATAAATGGACAAACCGGCAAAAACGAAATGACTTTTTAGCGAGAAAATGCATTTATTAGTATTTAAATAATATATACTAATATATGGAAAAAACAGGCAAAAAAGAAATGACTTTTTAGCGAGAAAATGCATTTATTAGTATTTAAATAAAATATACTAACAAATGGAAAAACGGACAAAAAAGAAATGACTTTTTAGCGAGACAATGCATTTATTAGTATTTAAATAAAATATACTAACTGGGGGTACCTTCCGATAAGTGCCAACGAGGCGAATTCGTTTATCTTTTGTGGAATGTGCCTATTCAAATCTTAGCGATGTGTATATATATATATATATATATATATATATATATATACACCCGTTTTCAAAAAGGTTTTCATATAGAGAGATATATAGATAGATATATAGTTTTGTTTTCTTGCAAGTGCGCCCGTGGGCATTTACACTTGTTATTGTCCAACTTGTGAAAAAAAATTGGTTCAACGATAATTTTTTTCTTCTTCGGGTTCTTTGTTCCAATTTGAAAAGAACATGTCGTTTGAATTTTTTTAGAAAATGCATGCGCCCTGCAATGCAAATTTGCAATAGCGAATTAAAAGGGCTGATTTTAGGAATGAGGAAAACAGCCGAGTTATAAGGTGTCACAAAAAAACAATTTTTAATATTCTGTGTCGTTTCGTAGAAACGGAGGTCCCCGAATTGGTACACCATTTGCCAGTGGCGAAGCATTTTCATTGATGGAGTGTATCAAAAAATTTGCTCTCCAGGAGCGTGCTTAAGAGAAACTGTAAACTAACTTTCAAAAGTTTGTGGCCGAGAGTTTATTCTGTCTTCAGCAGTGAGGCGTTGCCTGACAAGCTGTGGTTCGAAACAAAAATAGGTGACACAAAAATATATATGACCAGCTCATCACGTTTATGATACAATCTACTTCTATGAGCCTTGTCAACGTCTTGGTCCGTTTTATTAACTGCTATAATATTGTTGTTCCTTCCCACATATCTAATACCGACATCATCCACTGTCACATCATCCTTCTCAGAAAAATAGCAAGCGGTTTCCACAACACTTTTTTTTCATTTCATCTGCGTTGTTGCAAAAATTAAACTCTTTGATGTTTTTCCCCTTATCCTGTAACGGCAACAATTATTCTTCTTAAATTTTCAAGAATAAGCAAATCAAGAGAATTGCAGACAATATTCGTGCATCCTCCATTTTTTTTTGGATAAGTTGGAACAGAGAACCTGACAAAGAGAAACTTTATCGTTGAACCGAGATTTTTCACAAGTTGGACAATAACAAGTGAAAAATGCACACGGGCGCACGTGCAAGAAAACAAAAGTATACATCTATCTATATATCTCTCTATATGAAAACCTTTTTGAAAACGGGTGTATATATATATATATATATATATATTTATTTATTTATTTATTTTTTATTTTTTCATAATTTTAGAGGTTTAAAATGGATTCCGCTATAGAAAAGGATGGCACCCAACTTCAAAACAACAACTTTGGCACACTCTAGGCTTTCACTTTCATTAAACAATAACAACATAGCCTGAAGCTTTGTCGGTAAATCATGAGCAAGTTAGCACTTATTTTTTTTTCATGGAAAATTTCATTGTATCAAAACTATAAACGTTAGAAAGAAAAATATAGTTCAAATAAGGCCTTTGATTGCTGAAATTAAAAATAATAATTAAATTCCGAGCAACAGCGTCATCGGGGACAAAAAAAAAAAAATTCGTGTAGTAATATACATAAGAAAAACTTGTGTGAAAAGCGCAAGAATGGGGCGGAATGTATCAGAGGTATAAAAATATGAACTTGAATAAAATACAAAGATCTAATGAGCGAGTGTCACAGGACAAAGATACTCTTGAAAGGCATAATTATGATAGTCTTCAAAACAAAAGGTTCGCAAGTTCGTTGTATTCCTCACGGGAGTTTTGGGCTGTCTCAATATAAATCGAGCTGCAAAAAAACATGCTGGTTGACAAAAGCTAAAGACATGAATAAATTTTAAAATAAAATCCGCAAATACGTTGCATTCCTCACGGGAGGTGAAGTTTGACTCAATGTAAATCGACCTGCGAAGAACACGCTGGTTCTGATATAAGTTTTGAGAATATAACCCTATTGCCTTGATCAACTACCGCTTAAAATTCAATTCACAAAGGAAAAGAGAACACGGAAAACCCTGGTTCTGAGTCGAGAAGCCAACACGCTGCCTCATTGTAAATGGAGCTGCAAAGAACAAGCTGGTTCTGACAAAAATTTGAGCGTAAAACCCTATTCCTTGATCAGCTGCTGCTTTAAATGCAATTTATAAAGCAGACCAGAGCACTAATAGCCCTTTCAAACGAGAAATCGTGTTAAAGCTTGCTCACCTGTTAGGGCCTCTTGAACAGACAACGAACAGCTGCACACTGAATCACCCACTTTTCGGACCACGCGTTGTAAATACAAGACCATGACGTCACTAACCAAATTTGGGGTTTAACTTTCACCCAAATATGGTCAAAAATGCAAATTTTAGAGGGTTACGCAGAATTTGAGAGGTTTTGCCTACATCGTGCGGGATTATAAATCTGCCGCCGAGGCAACCTCGCTTCTTAGCTCGGTTGCCTCGTCGGCAATAAATGGAAAAACGGGCAAAAAAGAAATGACTTTTTAGCGAGAAAATGCTTTTATTAGTATTTAAATAATGTATAATAATGAAAGGAAAAGGCATTTTAGACAGAAAAGGAACGGACAAAACAGTTCGAAAGCAGGAGAGAAAGAAAGCCACTTTCTACTGTTCTTTTGTCTCACTTAACAGGAGGTACTTAGTGGAAGTTTCAATTGGTAATTTGTTCTTCCTGTGTGATTGTGAAACCCCGGTTTTGGCCACACGTACCCTTTACTTCCTCCTAAATTTATAATATTTTTCCTCTGAGTCTCTATCTTTCGTGTGTTGCAGCCCTATACAAGGTAATTTAATTATTGTAACTACTCAGCTCGTTTAGTTCTATTTGCTATTCTGAGTAGTTTTTTGCCTGATCTCTTTTAATGTAAGCTGTTCTTGTAAGTTTTAAGTTGGCAAAATAAAAAGGTTGGTTGGTTGGTTGTTGTCGTTGTTGTTGTTATTCCGGTGGGCTAGCCTGTTCCAGTCGTTCAGATAGTGGGGAGCGGTGCGAAGTAAAAAGGAGCGCGAAAAAAATAAAAGCGAGGGAGGGGGAGAGGTGAGAGAGGGTTCCCGCAACTCTCTCCCCAGTCCCCCTCTACTTTTCATCGCTTTCTTTACTCTGCACCGCTCTCCACTATCTGAACGCTTGGAACAGGCTACCGGTGGGCGGGATCTCTAGTCTACCCAGAAGAAAAGCTGTGTTTTTTCTCAGTCACGCTGTTCGCTTCCACATTTCCCCTTCCCCGGCCTAGTCCAATTCTGTGCAGTTAAGAAAAATTAAAGGAGGCTGTTTTTTTTGGTGCATTAGAGAACGGGATTTAAAGAAATGTAAAGAGACGTTAATTGACCTCTTTTGAAATTGCGTTATTTCCCATAAACGTTACCCTTTAACAACACCCACCTTTTGGAAACACCAGACAACTTTGAATGGCCATGAAAGAGGTTAAATATAGGCTTTACAAAATGCGCTCATCCCCATTCTTCCGTTTCGAAATCCACAACCAACAACACTGACTAGATATGAACAACAAGAGATCAGAACAATTATAAGGCAAATACCCTGCACCCATGTAATCATTAAGAACTTTTAAATATAACGGGGCAACGACTGCGACCAGGAACAAAGCTGTTACTGATGTTTGGGTAAACGTGAAGCTTACTTTGCTGGTCCATAAATGTATTGTCTCCCGCGGTCTGCTAGAGACATCGAGTAAAGCTATATTTTTATTAGAGTCTATATCTGATAAATTGTAGAACGTTTCGCAATTCCATTGTCTTTTCTGGGCGTGGGAATAAACGTAGTCGCCTTGTTCCATTTAGAGTTCATAAATCTCGCTAGCGTTCAGAAGTCACACAGGTTTTTGCTACGGGAAATGAGAATCTCGCTAAAAAGTCACGACTTTTTCGCCCGTTCCAAAATTTACTAGTAAATAGTGTCAAGGTACTAGTAAATGAAAATCTCGCTAACAAGTCAAGCCTTTTTCGCCCGTTCCACCATTTACTAGTAAATAGTGTCAAGATACTAGTAAATGAAAATCTCGCTAAAAGGTCAAGCCTTTTTCATCCATTCCACAATTTACTAGTAAATGAGAATCTCGCTAAAAAGTCACGACTTTTTCGCCCGTTTCACAATTTACTAGTAAATAGTGTGAAGACACTAGTAAACGAAAATCTCGCTGAAAGGTCAAACCTTTTTCGCCCATTCCACAATTTACTAGTAATTAGTATCACGATACTAGTTAATGAGAATCTCGCTAAAAAGTCACGACTGTTTCACCCGTTTCACAATTTACTAGGAAATAGTGTCAAGATACTAGTAAATGAGAATTTCCCTAAAAGGTCAACCCTTTTTCGCCCATTCCACCATTTACTAGTAATTAGTGTCAAGATATTAGTAAATGAAAATCTCGCTAAAAGGTCAAGCCTTTTTCGCCCATTCCACCATTTACTAGTAAATAGTGTGAAGATACTAGTAAATGAAAATCTCGCTAAAAATCCATGCCCTTTTGGCCCGTTTTACCATTTATGGGTAAATATAATTTATATACTAGTAAATGAAAATCTCGCTAAAAGGTCAAGCCTTTTTCGCCCATTCCACAATTTATTAGTATAGTTTACTTATATACCATGAAATGAATTTCGCGAAAAGTCATTTCTTTTTTGCCCATTTTTCCATTTATTAGTATACAGTAATATTGAGAAAATCAAAGAAAAAATATTTTTCAGTGTTAAAGAATTTTGCAAAAACTTTTTTCACTAGTACTTGTAAAGTTTTTTAAAAACTTTGTAAAAATATGAATTCCCGATTTGGAACATACAAATGAGTGAGCATCAAGATCATAGGCTGGAGAGTTGAGAGGCTAGGAATCTTAATTCATATCAGTAAGGGACGGACCATTAGAAACGTTATGGGAGGGGAGGGGAATTTTCGAGCCGCAGTAATTTTTTTTCGCTATCAAATTCCTTGTATGAATATTTTTTAGGATTAATTGGCGTGTAAGAATTTTTTTTATTTAATTTTCCCTTGCGTGAATATTTTTTTTGTACCTCGCCCGCCCCCCCCCCCCCGCCCCCCTGATAAGTTTTCTAATGGTCGTCCCTTAAACAACTTTAAGATACTGGTATTTATCGCCTTTATCATTTTGTTTTGATGTCAATTCATCAGATTCATGAAATTTTAATCAGTCCTACATTGGAGCGCGCTCCGCGCAATCTTTGACAATCAGACTAGATTATTCATGGTTGCTCTTGATATCGGCTTGCAGGGCAGGGTCATTAGCATTTTCAGCTACATGAAAGAAATTTTAAAATATGCTAGCATAATGAATCTTGTTTGCCTTCTCACCAACTTTCTGTTCAACCCACGACTACGAACGCAAACAATACTTAGATCCGTAGAGACCGCAGACATCGTAGCTGTCTAAAGGTTAGTTTTGGACCGGCTGGATAAAAAAAAAAGAGAGAGAAAAAGAAACAAACAAACAACAGAGTATTAAGAAAGGTCAGTTGATCTTTTAGTTTATACAATCCTCTACTGGAGGTCACGCATTCCATTACCTTGATTCCTCAGTGTTAACTACTCTGTATTGATACTGATTAAGGTGTTCTCTCCCAGGATAAGAGCTTTTGTGACTGTTTCTTGGCTTTGTCTTCGTAGTTTAAAATCTCGCTTCAGCCTGCGAAGTCCTTTGTGTCTTCTAGCTAAAACGTGTTATGAAGGCGATTCGAGGTTCTTAGGCTTGACTTTTGTCGACTTACGTAAAAGTTTGGGAATGTTGGGTTAGGAGTATTAGGCTACATGCGAACCTATCGGGTTGCAACGGGTCATTGGTTTCAAAAAAAGTCAAAGAAAACCCGTAGATCCCTTAATGCAAAAACCAGGCTAGAAAAGTCGAGTTTACAATAGCACACCAATTTACCACAAATACCATGGAGAAAAAGTACCACCGACTGCACGACTCGCTTTAGAGCTCGTACGCGGGGTGAATTTTGTCCTACCCCACACATAGTTTTAATGATCACTTCCGATTTTTAATAAACTTGACGACCTTGACTACGAAATGCAAATATTTAAGTATGGAAACAGCCCGTAACTGACTTGCACGCAACTTCAAGGACTCTGAATATAGGTTTTACTTCAAGATTTTAATGGTTTACTACTGACGTTCAATCAGAGAAACGTTCTGAAATGTTGAGTATTGAAAATAAATATATCGCATTACCTACTCACGGAACAGTCAATGGTTAAATCACGGAAGAGGTAATTATATGCAGTATCAGAAAAAAACCTAACCAACGCTACGTATATGACGAGAAGGAAAAAGGTCAACCCTAGTTCAGGGTTATACGCTTTTTACTGTCATGACATATTTCAAAAACCTTAGTAAAAGGGCCCTTGAAAAGGAGCTGCTTTCTTTACTTGCTATGTTGGCTTTGTGGTTAGCAAACGATGAAAGTCTGTCCGATGACACGCAATCTAAACTGAAGATTGGATGTTTTTATAAATAAAGTTTTACATTATGATTTATCCGGCCTCTTTAGCAAAGGCCCTTGAAAACAAGTTTGTCCTTGTAATAAGATGATCTTTCCAGCAAAAGAAATATAACTACATTATATTCGTCCGATGACTCTAGGCTTAACTCTGATAGTCAGTCGTCGAAATTATGTAGATAATAAAAGATCACGTGACACTGAAAACATGTGATCAATAGCGTACGTAAGACTTATTGACTTTACCTTCAATATGAAGATTTCATTGCCAAAATAATAATATAGATGGTATGATAATAATAGAAACAATTAAAAAAGGTTTACATATGATACAGCAAGGATTCTAACCATCCCGCAATTAAAAGGATTTATAAATCCAGTGAATATTTTTAATCCAAGAGCGCTTTGTTTTGCTACCACCCTTAGAATGAAAAAAAAGTTAAAAAATTATCATCCACTTCAATAATAACCAACTCCCATTTAAGGTCTTTTTCCCCTCGCTGGATGGCAGTTCCGACGCCAAAAAAATTCCCCTATAACTCGCACAAGTAAGCCTGGTCGTAGCCGAGCTAAGGATCTTTTAACCCTGTGAGTAGAGGTTCTTCGATTTTTGTTGTGATCTATGCAATTTTAGAAAAGAAAGCAATTAAACACTGACAAACAAACAAAAAAGGAAGATTGCTGCCCCTTCTCCTGGTTGACTCCCTTCATCATAGTTTTGAGCTGCAACTGAACAAGAAAACGCAAGTTTTGCGCAACGAGGCCAAAGCAAATGGCATATATATTTTAAGATAGTATCTGTAAACCAGATAGGGTCATTTTAATCTATATTAATAATGTCTTTTTCCACCATGAGGCTGTCTGCTTCCATACCATGCATAAGGGCAGCTGTTCTGTTAAGGTATGCCGGTATGGCTGTTCGGCATTTCGGCTTTGTTAGACTTTTAAAAAACCCGCGGGCATCGTCACTTAACTGATCAAAATCCTCCTCTACAGCATGGGTGATCCCTGGAAATAAGAAATAAAGAACACATCTGATATTACAGTATGTTCTATCACCAGCGCGTAAGATAACTGAACCTTTGAGAGTAAACTGAGTGTACAATCTGCAGTCCCGTTGGTCTTAAGGGAAATCAAGGAGTGAAATTTTCTCTGGCTCCAGTCGGTCCATGGACCAACCAGTCTCTGTTTTTTTTTTTAGCAGGGATTGGTCGGCAGTTTTTCTTCACACCCGTCACTTGGCCTTTTTCAGTTGAATAGTTCTTCTGTATGACTAGGTCAAATGCCCCCTCACATCCACGCCTTCAATTTAGCCCCGCTTAGATGATACAGTAATCTGTTAACGACTCCTTCCTCAATTTAAGCCACCTCTCCCCTGCCACTTAAACTTTCACAGACAAGCTAATAAATTAAAGACTGTATTAAAAACAATATTAGTATTGAACGAAAATGACTAACACTATAAGTGCTCTGACCAAAGAAACGTACGAGCTACATATTCCAAGTCGAGTTGCATTTCCAAAGCAGTTGTAAAATACAACACTTAAACAGCTTAGCACTATCATTCGTAGTTGTTGAAACTGCATGCCTGAAGCGCTCTCCTCCGCAGAGGCTTCCGCTGGGTATCCCCATCAAAATATCAATAATCGAAAAAATAGAAAGCGCGCGGGGGACGATGGGAAGAGGGAAACGGCGGGAGCCTCTCTTCCCCCTTCCCATCGTGCCCCGCGCCCTCTTTTTTTCTTTCTCCCCAGCCTCCCCACAACACAAAGAGTCCTCTGCGGAGGAGAGAGTGCCTGAAGCGAACGACCCTGCAGTAGCCTGGTTTAATAAAGCTGATAATAAGATGACTTCACTTACAAAATCTTCGTAGTCGAGAACCACGCTACCATTACTGCCAGCAGGATAACTGTTGAAGCTTTCTTGGCCTACTCCATGCTCTTGTTCAAATGTTGTGTTGCTATGGTTACGTACACTATGACCGTTATACCTTTTCTCCCGTCTCTGGTACTCATCGTCGACTGCAGTATTACCATGGGAAGTACGGACAGTATAACTACTATTGCTTGATCTCCCGTCCCTCTCGTCCCGTGCGCGTCCTCTGAATTCATAAACCGGTGGCGCTTCCGTCTTTTGGGGTGAGGTAGATGATTCAGAGTGGATAACATGAAGTGGGACGCTTATTGCCGTAGTAGCATCTTGGAGAGGTCTCTTGGAGCTCTTTAGTTTAAGCCTCTGAAATTGTCGATTTTGCGCAGTAAGATTGATGCAATTGTATGATAGCTACAGAAGTTAGTTAAATGGGGCTATGTGAGTGCACGAGTCACATGAGGCCAGGAATGGGGCTACCTCGCTCCCCGGAGTGTCTCTTCTTAAGAGAACCTGAGAACGAGGTTAAGAATGAGCCTTCTTTCTTCTCATGCCAACCCTACAGAGAGGCGAAGAGTGACGTTACGTTACCATGGTAGCAAAATTTTTGGATCACAACAAGAGGGAGCTAGCGCTACAACGACGGCGACGGCAACGGGAACGGCGAAGAAAGCAATAGGCTTAATTTGGCAAAACAACAACCTCGCACGAGCATCACGCTATTGTTGTACATTTCTTAGCCCGGCGTCGCTGAATGACAGCGACATGAAAC
Source organism: Porites lutea (assembly GCF_958299795.1). NCBI lineage: Eukaryota > Metazoa > Cnidaria > Anthozoa > Scleractinia > Poritidae > Porites > Porites lutea. The sequence goes on along the minus strand of NC_133205.1, from coordinate 24,507,907 downwards.
GTTCTTATTTCACGCGCCCACTTTATGGAGTACGTGAACACAACACAAAATGTTCTTTTTCTTTTTCTGAACTTAGATACAGTCCTTTCGGATTCAACCCCTTATACTACTACATGAGAAATTTCTGCAATTTGATTGGCTTAGAGCAGTGGTATTTCAGCTTAATTTGAAATACCTACATGTGAAAATTACAAACCTTTTGCGGGTTGTAGTATAAACAAATAATAGCATGATTTGTACGTGATATTTGGCATAATTACCACTTGTGATATTTCAAAATTGTCTCAAATTTCACTCGCCCAACGGCTCGTGAAATTACGTATAACAATTTTAAAATATCACTCGTGGTATTTATGCCAAATATCACTACAAATCATGCTATTACCTATACAAATTTCGCCACTATTTGACACATTAAATGAAATTGAATAAGATCGATGAACTTCGAAACAGTGCGAATGTACTTTTAAGAGCCGCTTTCGGTTTGACAGTCTATCCAGAAACTTTGCTACTATGGCGACGTGACCTAACGACTTCTCCTCTTTACTGATGTCACCTTCTTTCTACTCGCTCCAATTTTCCTCCGCATCTTTAGTTATTAGTGAGCAATCTCTCACCCTAAAAATATGCCCACCCAACTATTGAAGCCTCAAGAAACTCTAAGGCTCGTTATGCCTTTCTTCAATGTATTAAGGCTGGTCTTCTGCTACATCGGAAAAGAAACACCGATTCTACGTATTGTTTCTTGGATTCTAGATTCCACGCCGTGGAATCTGGATTCAGGATGATTTATCAATGGAATTTGGATTCCGGATTCTAGTCGTTAGTGGGACTCAGGATTTCAAAGTCCAGGATTCCGGATGCCACAGCAAAAATTCGTTAGATTTCGGATTCCATAATTGAGCAAAAATTTCCCGGATTGCAGAACCCGGATACCCTTTCATGAGGCGAATTGTTGTTGGTCTAATAATATTCAGTTCTTCGCGCAGAAATTTGTTTGCGATAACTGAAATAAGTGAACATTGCTAAACTTTGTCCATTAGAGGGATTCTTACCAGACATAATGCGATAGCGGCGATTAAGAAGATGACTATCAGAGCGACGGTTATGCCAATTCCTATTCTTGTTGATTCTGAAAAATCCTCTGAGATGTCTGGCTTGTCTTTTCCCAAGATCTCAACACTTTCTACCTGTCGAAATGATATGTGGAATAACCAAAGTCAGTGTGAATGCAGCCGAATAGTGCTTCCTTAGGACGATTTTTTTTCTTTTCTCTTTTTTTTTTTTTGCGATTCCGTACAAGGCAGTTCTAAAGATGAGACCGCATGGGCTGCTGAAAGTGTGATTGCAAGCAAATTTGACGTTACCTGTCCGATGAAGACTGGATCCAAAAGAGCCATCTTTTTGTTTTTCCAATAATCACGCATTTTAATATAAGCAAGAATCGTGATATTTCTGTCAACATCTCCAGTACCAAGGTCATTTTCACTTTTCGAGACGAAGAAATCCAAAATTGCCTCAGCATTGTTGCCTTTTCCCTTGCACAGTTCCGTAACATTTATGAAGCGAATTCTGCTGGCTTTGACCACGTTTGCCTTTGCGTCATAAAGTTTTTCCGAAAGTTTTTCGGCAAAGAACGGAACAAAGTGGCAGAACCTTCGCCATACCATTTTCCATGACACCCGGACGTAAACACTAGGAAGATCTTTTGTGGAACACTCTGTGATAAAGATCAAAGCAAATTACAGTCATCTCTGCCTTTCGTACGCACAGTAATTTTCAAGGAGTTATAATAACTCCTCTTGTGGGGCTAATTTAACCCCTTACAGTGGAGTTATTTTTTGTGGAGTTTTTTTCAACTCCAAAAAGGAGTTTAAAGAACTATTTTTCAGGAGTAAAAGTGACCCCAGATATTGAGGAGTTAAAATAACCCCTAAAAAGGAGTTATCCTGTACCTCAAATTTGTACTCCACTTTCAGAGTTAAATAAACTCCAAAAAGAGTAAAAAACAACCCTTGTAAGGAGTAAAAATAACCCCATTTCGGAATTATTTTAACTCCAGACTGGGAGAAAAAAGAACTCTTTTTCAGGAGTAAAAATGACCCCAAATTCGGAGTTAAATTAGGAGTTAAAGTACCCCCAAAAAGGGGTTATCCTTTACCTAAAATTTTTACTGCAGTTTTGGAGTTATAATAACTGCCTAAAAATTACGGTGCGACATAAGCTATAAGAAAGCAACTCCTCGTTGAAGAAAAACTCTGATTGGTCCGGGCTGCAGTTTATCTGAACTGATCTCTCATTTTTTTTGATTCTGATCTCTGTTGAGCGAAGAAACATCTATCTAAGACGGACGCTTAGTCTCCTTCTTAAGGTGAGATGACTACATAATTTACTATCAACAAGACGACGAGAACACAAACTGATATGCATTTTTTTACGGTTTTTCTGTTTACACAGGGCTAAATCGGAGTTAACTTTAAATTTCCCGCGGCTAGTTAAAACTGTCTTTAAAAAATTAAGAAAGAATTGGTTAAAGTTACGAGTTATTAACGCCACGTATTTGGGGCAACCTGTATGAAGTTCTTGGGCTTTTCTGACGAAACGGTTGTTAAAATTAAAGCTTTTTCCTTATATGGACTAAAGTTCTCTGTCTAACTAGACAATTCAGATGCTTGGAGCAGTAGCCTAGCGACCCCGAGCCATAAGCCCATAACTGCTGAGAAAACTGTCATCAAGTAGTGCACCCCTCTCCTCCTCCGTACGAACCCATGTAGCACCCAGTAGCCCATTTAAATCAGTACAAAAATCATCACCAACCCAGATCAACTCATACTGAAGACCTTTATCACAACCGGTGTAAAAGTGGTAAAAATGTGACAGTTTGGATGAAAAAAGATCAAAGTATCTTTCGCAGTCATCAGTTTTAATGCATCCATACATACCTAAGTGGAAGCTACACATCACCACAATGAATAACGCCAAGAACCTCATGATATTAGACTCTGGCTGACCTAATAAACAAAGGGAAATTGTTTTTTTGTATCAGCAACTGATCAAATAGTATGTTCGAAGTTCATCGCTCTAGTCAAAGTTCCTTCTGATCTTTTTACGTTACAAATCCATCAATAGGCAGTCGGATAAAATCAAATGATCAGCCAGAGTCCGTCCGTCTGTCCGTCCGTCAGTCAGTCAGTCAGTAAATCAACAAGCATGACCGGCTTACTGAGTATTTTTATACCCCTAAATAGAAAATATTTGTCGGCCATACAGACCTTGATGCCCGGGGAGGGGACTCCCTACAATGGCCTATACAGGGAAGCTCCGTCCAAAAGGGGTACCTTTTTGGTGCTTATTTCAGATATATGAAAGGGCAGGGAAATCTGTCATTTCGGTCTTTAAACAGTCCAAGCTGACAGATGCACTATGACTCTGGAAAAGTTGAGAAGACGTTCTGGTTTTGTCATTTAATTACTCAATACTTGAAAGACACTGCATTCACAGCGGTTAAAAGAGATGCAAGTTCTAACTAGGTGTGAAAGGGGTACTATTTGATCAATTAAAGGTGTACGAAAAGGATAACTTTTCTGTCCAAAATGGTATATAAAAGGGTAAGAGTTCGACCTCGGGGCGGAGCTTGCCCGTATAAAACTTTGTTGAGTACCCCCCTCCCGGGCCTTGATTATCAGTCGGTGCTGGGTCAGTCTATTATACAGGCAGCTGTCAATCACCTATGCTACGCCAAAAGTGACAAAATATCAAAGATGCAACTTTATAATTCAAATCCACCAATTCACTATCAAGATCGATAAAATTAACATCAGTCTGCTTTTTGAATGTGTCAAGATTGTAGAATTTAATTTTAATTCCCACGTGTTTCATGTCATGTATCAAGAGACACGTTTTCTAAATCAAGACGCACGTTTGTTAAATCAAGAAGGGAGACGACAACTTTTGATCAGTTTTGTTTCCGAGAGAGACTGAAACCGAAAAATGTGCCAGAGTACTTTAGTATGCAGGAGGGAATCGAAGAACTTGTCTGAAGAATCATTCGAGCAGCACAAGAAGGAGTTAACACATCTCGAGCTAATGTGGCCTCAAACGTGTCAACACCTGATGAAGAACTGAGGCGGCGATTTAAGAACGAGATAGGCTCGATCAGAAAGAAAGCAGAACAGGCTCTCGTAGGAGCGCTTGTGAAATATCACCACAGGCGCGTAGAACGATAAAAGAAACAAGCTTGTGGAATACTGTTACTAAGCAGACGTCTCACCAGAAAACGCAATCACCGGCTAGAAAGAAAACTGTCAACAAAGATGACAATGTAAACGAGCTAGCCGAAGAATTGAAGACCAAGATTGGCGAAGTCGATGTATTGTTAGAACAGTGTGTGTGAATAAACAAAGGAAATCTTACCCTTTTCTCTTATCAGACTCCTTAGAAGTAAGGGGAAAAGGGAAAGGAAACCGCAGAGATAACAAGGCGGCCAAAACCGCGAAAGAAAAGAGCGGAGAAAAATCAAAGACAAAAAGCGCTTTTGTAACGCCATTGAGTCACGCAAACAGTACGTCAAAATCCTGTCAAATGAACAACTGACAGAAGAGCAAATTTACTCTACTATCGCGTGGTCTAAATTTATCCCTAAACCCGTGACAAAAGAAACCTTATCAGGCGTCAGCTCCTCGCGGATTTTAATCAATTTGCAAGACGAATGCGACTACAGTATTATTTCACGGGGAAGAAAACGAACCTCATCCTTTCCACGTGAAGTCGGACTGGGAACCATCAGTCCAGCCCTGGGAGTCCAGCCATCTGTAGCTCTGGAGACCTTCCTAGAGGAGGTAAAATTAGAGCTCGAAAGTATCGAATTTGACAAGCCAAAAGATAATATATCTACGGGAGAGCGCCAAGCTCTCAAAGAGTTATCGCGCAACAAAAGCATTATTCTTAAGAAATCTGATAAAGGTAACACCACCGTATTGATGAGCAGACAAGACAAACTAAACGAAGGTCAGGTTCTGCTTAATGATTCAAATAACTACCGACCTCTAGACAAAACAATGGTTGAAACTACAACCAAAAAAGCTCAACAACTTATTAAAACACTGCTCTCAGAAGGCCACATTCATAAAACGGCGGCTCTCCCTAATACGCCTGATCCTCCGCAAATCCCAATGTTTTACACACTTACTAAAATCCACAAACCGACACCTGTCGGAAGACCTATTATCTCAGGGTGTTCCGGACCTACAGAACGGATCTCAGCATTTGTTGACCACCTTATTCAGCCAATAGCACAACTAGAAGCTTCGTATCTTAAAGATACGACAGACTTGGAGTCATCGAGAGGATTAAACTACCATACTTGTTTCAATGGACGTCACAAGCCTCACATACACAAACATACCACAACCAGAGGGTATTACCACTGTATGCCATGCATACGAAGAATTTCACCAAGGAAACCCTCCAGTTCCTGCAAGGTTTTTAAACGAAATGCTTAGTCTGATACTAAACTAGAAATCTCGTTCCAATTTAACGAGAAAGATTATCTTCAAACCCATGGAACAGCCATGGGCACGAAAATAGCCGTAGCCTTTGCTAACATCTTCATGGCCAAAATAGAAAAAGAAATTCTCAGACAGAGCAGCATTAAGCCCATCTTTTGGAAAAGGTTTATCGATGACGTCATATCAGTATGGGACACAAGCAAAAACGCAATAGAAGAATTCCTTCTAAAGGCAAACAACTTCCATCCTACAATCAAATTCACGGCTGAAATATCAGAAACAGAGACTACATTCTTGGACACGAAGGTGTACAAAGGTGTCAGATTCAACAAGGATTCTATCCTTGACGTGCGAACACACTTCAAGCCAACAGAGACATTCCAATACACGAATTTCTATTCGTGTCACCCACCAGGCGTTACAAAAGGCTTCATCAAAGGAGAAGCTTTAAGTCTTCTAAGAACAAATTCCCCTGAAATCACTTTTGAAGAGAACATAAGAAATTTTTCAACACGCCTCAAGAATAGAGATTACCCTGCTACAACTGTAGAAAAACCTCTCTCAGAGGTCATTTTCCCCGGTCATTTTCCCAGACAGAAAAAAAGCACTAGAACAGAGAAACAAAAATGGGGTCATCAGATGTTTGCAAAGTATTCAAAAAACTTTACTAGTACTAGTAAAAATATTTTTAGCAAAAAACTTTACCACTGAAAGTTAAAGAGACAAATTTAATAAATTACATATCAGATGTTTGCAAAGTATTCAAAAAACTTTACTAGTACTAGTAAAAATGTTTTAAGCAAAAAACTTTACCAGTGAAAGTTAAAGAGACAAATTTAATTAAAAACATAATGTATACTAATAAATGGACAAACCGCCAAAAACGAAATGACTTTTTAGCGAGAAAATGCATTTATTAATATTTAAATAAAATATACTAACAAATGGAAAAAAGGACAAAAAAGAAATGACTTTTTAGCGAGAAAATGCATTTATTAATATTTAAATAAAATATACTAACAAATGGAAAAAAGGACAAAAAAGAAATGACTTTTTAGCGAGACAATGCATTTATTAGTATTTAAATAAAATATACTAACTAGGGGTACCTTCCGGTAAGTGCCAACGAGGCGAATTCGTTTATCTTTTGTGGAATGTGCCTATTTAAATCTTCGCGATATGTATATATATATATTTTCATAATTTTAGAGGTTTAAAATGGATTCCGCTATAGAAAAGGATGGTACCCAACTTCAAAACAACAACTTTGGCACACTCTAGGCTTTCACTTTTATTAAACAATAACAACATAGCCTGAAGCTTTGTTGGTAAATCGTGAGCAAGATAGCACTTGTTTCATGGAAAATTCCATTGTATCGAAACTATAAACGTTAGAAAGAAAAATATAGTTCAAATAAGGCCTTTGACTGCTGAAATTAAAAATAATAATTAAATTCCGAGCAACAGCGTCATCGGGGATAAAAAAAATATTTCGTGTAGTAATATACATAAGAAAAAATTGGTGTAAAGTAAACTGTGTGAAAAGCGCAAGAATGGGGCGGAATGTATCAGAGGTATAAAAATATGAACTTGAATAAAATACAAAGATCTAATCAGCGAGTGTCACAGGACAAAGATTCTTTTGAAAGGCATAATTATGATAGTCTTCAAAACAAAAGGTTCGCAAGTTCGTTGTATTCCTCACGGAAGTTTTGGGCTGTCTCAATGTAAATCGAGCTGCAAAAAACGTGCTGGTTGACAAAATCTAAAGACATGAATAAATTCTAAAAAAAGATCCGCAAATACGTTGCATTCCTCGCGGGAGGTGAAGTTTGGCTCAATGTAAATCGACCTGCGAAGAACACGCTGGTTCTGATATAAGTTTTGAGAATATAACCCTATTGCCTTGATCAACTACCGCTTGAAATTCAATTCACAAGGGAAAAGAGAACACGGAAAACCCTGGTTCTGAGTCGAGAAGCGAACACGCTGCCTCATTGGAAATGGAGCTGCAAAGAACAAGCTGGTTCTGACAAAAATTGGAGCGTAAAACCCTATTCCTTGATCAGCTGCTGTTTTAAACGCAATTTATACGAAAGCCCTGTCGTTAGTATCTGTTGGACCCAACGACAATTTTCGGAAAAATATCTGTTCGGAAGACGATCTGAGATCTAGAATTTTCGGAACATTTGTTGTAAAATTTCTTGCTTGCCTGCTTCTCCTAGGATTTTCGAACATCTAAAATATGGTATAATTGCCTATTTTTGACGGATTTTTACCCTAAAAAGGTCACCTGGAATTTTCGGGAGCCTTTTTTCTGGCTGAAATTTTCGAAAAGGTAAGTTTTGATCCCTATAATTTTCGGATCACCAGACTTTCAGCTAGGAAATCCGAACAGATGAAAAATTTTTAGGGGATAAAAATATGCCTATATCTACCGTTTAAATACCAAAATACGTTTAGCAGTGCTATGTTTTAGTAGTTTTGAACTATATTCTCGTTGGGTGCCCCTGAATAGCCCTTTCAAACGACAAATCGTATTAAAGCTTGCTCACCTGTTAGGGCCTATTGAACAGACAACGAACAGCTGCACACTGAATCACCCAATTTTCGGACCACGCGTTATACATACAAGACCATGACGTCACTACCCAAATCTGGGGTCTTACACCCAAATATGGTCAAAAATGCAAATTTTAGAGGGTTACGCAAAATTTCAGAGGTTTTGCCTACATCGTGCGGGATTATAAATCTGCCGTCGAGGCAACCTCGCTTCTTAGCTCAGTTGCCTCGTCGGCAATAAATGGAAAAACGGGCAAAAAAGAAATGACTTTTTAGCGAGAAAATGCATTTAATAGTATTTAAATAATCTATAATAATGAAAGGAAAAGGCATTTTGGACAGAAAAGGAACGGACAAAACAGTTCGAAAGCAGGAGAGAAAGAAAGCCACTTTCTACTGTTCTTTTGTCCCACTTAACAGGAGATACTTAGTGGAAGTTTCAATTGGTAATTTGTTTTTCCTGTGTGATTGTGAAACCCCGGTTTTGGCCGCACGTACCCTTTACTTCCTCCTAAATTTATAATATTTTTCCTCTGAGTCTCTATCTTTCGTGGGGTCATCAGATGTTTGCAAAGTTTGCAAAAAACTTTACTAGTACTAGTTAAAATATTTTTAGCAAAAAACTTTACCACTGAAAGTTAAAGAGACAAATTTAATAAATTACATATCAGATGTTTGCAAAGTATTCAAAAAACTTTACTAGTACTAGTAAAAATATTTTTAGCAAAAACTTTACCAGTAAAAGTTAAAGAGACAAATTTAATAAATTACATAATGTATACTAAAAAATGGACAAACCGCCAAAAACGAAATGACTTTTTAGCGAGAAAATGCATTTATTAATATTTAAATAAAATATGCTAACTAGGGGTACCTTCCGGCAAGTGCCAACGAGGCGAATTCGTTTATCTTTTGTGGAATGTGCCTATTCAAATCTTCGCGATATGTATATATATATATATATATATATTTTTTTTTTTTCATAATTTTAGAGGTTTAAAATGGATTCCGCTATAGAAAAGGATGGTACCCAACTTCAAAACAACAACTTTGGCACACTCTAGGCTTTCACTTTTATTAAACAGTAACAACATAGCCTGAAGCTTGTTGGTAAATCATGAGCAAGATAGCACTTATGTTTCATGGAAAATTCCATTGTATCGAAACTATAAACGTTAGAAAGAAAAATATAGTTCAAATAAGGCCTTTGACTGCTGAAATTAAAAATAATAATTAAATTCCGAGCAACAGCGTCATCGGGGATAAAAAAAATATTTCGTGTAGTAATATACATAAGAAAAAATTGGTGTAAAGTAAACTGTGTGAAAAGCGCAAGAATGGGGCGGAATGTATCAGAGGTATAAAAATATGAACTTGAATAAAATACAAAGATCTAATCAGCGAGTGTCACAGGACAAAGATTCTTTTGAAAGGCATAATTATGAAACAGCAAGTGGTAACGTTGCGAGTATGCGCGAGCCGCTGGACGGAAGTTTGTGGTGGTATTGGATCGCAGCGAATGCGGCAAAGAAAAATGGCGCCTCTTTTAAAAATTACCATCGTCTTAGTCATCTGTTCTATCTTTGTGGAGTGCAGATAAGACAAAGTCTTCTTTGTAATATGCGAGATTGGTCTCAAGGCTAATAAGTCGCAGATCATTCACAATTTTGCGCGGTTTGTGGTCCATGAGTGATTATTGTTTCGTGTTTTGGCTTGCGCGCGGACACGTCGATAGGGTTCTGCGCAACAGCTGCAAAACTCCTCTTTTAAACACTGGATAACTGGGAAAAAATCTCTTCATGTAAGTTGTGACCGAGTACAAAACGTCCGACGCTTACGATTTGAATAAAACGCTGTGAAAAAAAATTCTAAATGCTAGTCTGTTTATATAGTTATAACTGCAGTTCTTGCGACAATCCCCTTGCAATAGTACGATTTCACGTCAGTTATGGTTCAGGAACGCCCTGTTTTTCAGAGATGTGCAACCTTAGTGCAGTGATTCTGCCAGTGATTACTTTTCAGAGATACCCCATCCTAACCACCCGTGGCCAAAGCAGGTGCAGTGCCCTAATTCTGCGACTGATAAAATTTCAAAGATATCCCACCCAGGGCTATGAAATTGTATGTTTCCTTTTTTGACTAGATGATATAAAACTGAAGACCCAAAATCAAGAAATGACATCTATTAAATCTATATGATGCCTTAACTTATTCAGGGGTGTAGGCAGAATTTTGTAATATGGAGGCTCTTGACTCCAAGATGCCCCTTATACTTCTAAAATAAAGAATTAGATGAGTGAAAACAGGAGTGTGGTACAAGATGTTTCATATTGCAGATGTTTTTTATTGAGGTAACCCTAACCATGAAAAATCCTTCCCTTTACTCCCCACACTTCTACATACTAGAAAATTGCAAATATGCACACAACAGTGAAAATACTTAAAACAGTAAAGATCATAGTCATATCTAAAACTGCATTTTCTCTCTGAGACATTGAAGTGAATTTTCTGCTTCTGATACTTCCATGCTTGCACTCATTTTTGCTTTTCATAAATTTTGTTGTTGGTATTTTCTACTGCACATGTGTTAATTATTTAAGATATAACTAATAAGGCCTAGCTCCCTTGAGTAGCTCATATCTGGGCTAAGATTAAAAAATTGAAAATGAGAGAAAATTAGCTCTAACTTTTCCTTTTCATTCAATTTCAACATGAGGAGAACATAAGGATCTTAAAGCCTGATATTTATAAAGTCTGACTTTATGGTAGCTTCAAGTGAGCCAATGTATGGCTCATTAAAATTAAAGCTTGTCTGTGTGTCTTCTGGGGCACCAAGGCTATTTGACGCAGTTCAGGATGGAGTGACAGACCCTTGACAGATGGATGGAGTGACAGAACCCAGGTTTAGTGCTGAGCATCTCATAGGGAGCTCCTGCAACAGGAAAAAGGCAAATGAAATTTTTCATAACTTGTCATCTTGCGACACCAGGAGCATCAATGAGACTGTTTCAGGGGCAATTTTACATAAAATTAATTGCAACTTGTGCAGCCTATGATATATGACTATATACGCTACTACAGTGTATACACAGCCAAACCGACATTGGCAAGCCAAGTGCTCCTAAATTCATGTGCACAAACACTGAATATATGAGACCCAGAGTATCAAAAGATCTATTTCTATCGGAGAGTGAAAAGTTACCCCTATGGCATTTAGTTGTTGCCCACAACTAGCGATACCCCTTTAGATATTTTTTCAGGATTTGTCAAGTGTCATGGATACGAATTTATATTCAAAAAGGAAAGAAATCTTTTGGATAGAAAAGGAATAATAACATTTACGATTTTTGTAAGGGTAGAAATACATTGTATCTGATGAAGCTAATTCTTATGTGGATGCCAATGTAAGGAATCAAATACAGGGATTTCATGTCCAGTGGTGTCTGTACTTCAAACAGAAATGGCAGTCCAGCAAGTGCAAAGGTGAACAAGGACAAGAATTGTTTTGTGCTTGAACTTGTGCTAGTGTCAAAGTGAGAGTAACATTGTAATGGTCATATGAAAATGCATTAAATCACACTTATTAAATCACTTTTATAGTAGGGCAGGGAAAGAATGCACATATGTGTATTTTCATATTTCATACTGATTTCAGTTATGTTTCAAGACATTAAGTAAACATTTTAAGCATAACATTACAATTCTTTTAGGCGCCAATTTTGTATGTATAAACAAATCATCATTGAATAATTATCAGAATAAAATAATCTTCCAAATGGTGAGGGTTCTGGTCAGTGAATCTGAGAGCTTACAGTGAATGATATTAAAATGCAAATTCATCAGTGTTCCCCCCCTTGGATGCAAAATCAAAAATTCAAGAATGAAAGAGTGTTCCGAAACAATGCTCTTACAAATAAGTTTTGTTGGGATATACTTTTACATGTTAACGAAAAATCTAAAAACAAGGTTGAAAAGGACAAGAAAAATTTGTCCATCTTTAACGAAGTTTTAGCAAATAATATTTCACAATCCACCGCCTCGATCTCTTTATCTCTGAGAACAAATAATCGCCATAGAGCACCAATGTAAACCAGAAAAGCAAATTTTCGAAAATGGAAGGAAACATCCGACTATGGCCTTACTTGTAAGAGTAGGAAATTTGCTCATTGATTTCATGCCGCTAAATAGTATCAAAATACTCGAACTTCCCCCCTTTGAATTAACCATTAAAAGTGAAAATACGGAGTGACCGAAAGAGAAGTTTAACCTGTTTAGTCGCTTGTGTGGGATATATCACTGGATCTCGCTGTACGGTCAGGGTCAAATACTACAAAAATACCAGGGTCACATAAATTACGTTGAATTCAGGCTGCTATAATTTTAACACATAACATTCGATGATGCTGCTCCACATTTCACAAAGTAAATCAAGGGGTATATCTTACCTAAATGTTAGGCAGCTCTGCAGATCGTGGACGATAACCCAGAAATCCGTGACCGCTTGAATGTCAACAAATCAACATATCACAACAAACGACCTCGTAAACGCTTTATCTGCTTCATCAGAGGAGCCAAATGGACGAAAATTAAGAACCTAAATGGTCCTTCTCCCCTACATGACACTTCAACATGGCTTAGCCAAAGTATCCAATCTATAAGACATGTCTGTTGTCGATTGGGTATGCAAAAAAATCTCCCTTGAAAGTACTTCAGAACGGCTTTCGGCCATTACGATTTCCCGTCAACAAGTGCTTCCCAGCAAGTTTGACGCATGCGCAAACGTTACCACTTGCTGTTTAATTATGATAGTCTTCAAAACAAAAGGTTCGCAAGTTCGTTGTATTCCTCACGGGAGTTTTGGGCTGTCTCAATGTAAATCGAGCTGCAAAAAAACATGCTGGTTGACAAAAGCTAAAGACATGAATAAATTCTAAAAAAAGATCCGCAAATACGTTGCATTCCTCGCGGGAGGTGAAGTTTGGCTCAATGTAAATCGACCTGCGAAGAACACGCTGGTGCTGCTATAAGTTCTGAGAATATAACCCTATTGCCTTGATCAATTAAATGCAACTACCGCTTAAAATTCAATTCACAAAGGAAAAGAGAACACGGAAAACCCTGGTTCTGAGTCGAGAAGCGAACACGCTGCCTCATTGTAAATAGAGCTGCAAAGAACAAGCTGGTTCTGACAAAAATTGGAGCGTAAAACCCTATTCCTTGATCAGCTGCTGTTTTAAACGCAATTTATAAAGCAGACCAGAGCACTAACAGCCCTTTCAAACGAGAAATCGTATTCAAGCTTACTCACCTGTTAGGGCCTCTTGAACAGACGACGAACAGCTGCACACTGAATCACCCAATTTTCGGACCACGCGTTGTAAATACAAGACCATGACGTCACTACCCAAATCTGGGGTCTTACACCCAAATATGGTCAAAAATGCAAATTTTAGAGGGTTACGCAGAATTTGAGAGGTTTTGCCTACATCGTACGGGATTATAAATCTGCCGCCGAGGCAACCTCGCTTCTTAGCTCAGTTGCCTCGTCGGCAATAAATGGAAAAACGAGCAAAAATGAAATGACTTTTTAGCGCGAAAATGCATTTATTAGTATTTAAATAATCTATAATAATGAAAGGAAAAGGCAATTTAGACAGAAAAGGAACGGACAAAACAGTTCGAAAGCAGGAGAGAAAGAAAGCCACTTTCTACTGTTCTTTTGTCCCACTTAACAGGAGATACTTAGTGGAAGTTTCAATTGGTAATTTGTTTTTCCTGTGTGATTGTGAAACCCCGGTTTTGGCCGCACGTACCCTTTACTTCCTCCTAAATTTATAATATTTTTCCTCTGAGTCTCTATCTTTCGTGGGGTCATCAGATGTTTGCAAAGTTTGCAAAAAACTTTACTAGTACTAGTTAAAATATTTTTAGCAAAAAACTTTACCACTGAAAGTTAAAGAGACAAATTTAATAAATTACATATCAGATGTTTGCAAAGTATTCAAAAAACTTTACTAGTACTAGTAAAAATATTTTTAGCAAAAAACTTTACCAGTAAAAGTTAAAGAGACAAATTTAATAAATTACATAATGTATACTAAAAAATGGACAAACCGCCAAAAACGAAATGACTTTTTAGCGAGAAAATGCATTTATTAGTATTTAAATAATCTATAATAATGAAAGGAAAAGGCAATTTAGACAGAAAAGGAACGGACAAAACAGTTCGAAAGCAGGAGAGAAAGAAAGCCACTTTCTACTGTTCTTTTGTCCCACTTAACAGGAGATACTTGGTGAAAGTTTCAATTGGTAATTTGTTTTTCCTGTGTGATTATGAAACCATGGTTTTGGCCGCACGTACCCTTTACTTCCTCCTAAATTTATTATATTTTTCCTCGGAGTCTCTATCTTTCGTGTGTTGCAGCCCTATACAAGGTAATTTAATTATTGTAACTACTCAGCTCGTTTAGTTCTATTTGCTATTCTGAGTACTTTTTTGCCTGATCTCTTTTAATTTAAGCTGTTCTTATAAGTTTTAAGTTGGCAAAATAAAAAGGTTGGCTGGTTGGTTGTTTGCGTTGTTGTTGTTATTCCGGTGGGCGGGATCTCTAGTCTACCCAGAAGAAAACCTGTGTTTTTTCTCAGTCACGCTGTTCGCTTCCACATTTTCCCCTTCCCCGGCCTAGTCCATTTCTGTGCAGTTAAGAAAAATAAAAGGAGGCTGGTTTTTTTTGGTGCATTAGAGAACGGGGTTTAAAGAAATGTAAAGAGACGTTAATTGACCTATTTTGAAATTGCGTTATTTCCCATAAACGTTACCCTGTAACAACACCCACCTTTTGGAAACACCAGACAACTTTGAATGGCCATGAAAGAGGTTAAATATAGGCTTTAGAAAATGCGCTCATCCCCATTCTTCCGCTGCGAAATCCACAATCAACAACACTGACTAGATATGAACAACAAGAGATCAGAACAATTATAAGGCAAATACCCTGCACCCATGTAATCATTAAGAACTTTTAAATATAACGGGGCAACGATTGCGACCAGGAACAAAGCTGTTACTGATGTTTGGGTAAACGTGAAGCTTACTTTTCTGGTCCATAAATGTAATCAATTGTCTCCCGGGGTCTGCTAGAGACTTCGAGTAAAGCTATATTTTTATTAGAGTCTATATCTGATAAATTGTAGAATGTTTCGCAATTCCATTGTCTTTTCTGAGCGTGGGAATAAACGTAGTCGCCTTGTGCCATTAAGAGTTCATAAATCTCGCTAGCGTTCAGAAGTCACACAGGTTTTTGCTACGGGAAATGAGAATCTCGCTAAAAAGTCACGACTTTTTCGCCCGTTCCACAATTTACTAGTAAATAGTGTCAAGATACTAGTAAATGAGAATCTCGCTAAAAAGTCACTACTTTTTCGCCCGTTACACCATTTACTAGGAAATAGTGTCAAGATACTAGTAAATGAGAATCTCGCTAAAAAGTCACGACTTTTTCGCCCGTTACACCATTTACTAGTACATAGTGTGAAGATACTAGTAAATGAAAATCTCGCTGAAAGGTCAAACCTTTTTCGCCCATTCCAAAATTTACTAGTAAATGAGAACCTCGCTAAAAAGTCACGACTTTTTCGCCCGTTTCACAATTTACTAGTAAATAGTGTGAAGACACTAGTAAACGAAAATCTCGCTGAAAGGTCAAACCTTTTTCGCCCATTCCACAATTTACTAGTAATTAGTATCACGATACTAGTTAATGAGAATCTCGCTAAAAAGTCACGACTGTTTCACCCGTTTCACAATTTACTAGGAAATAGTGTCAAGATACTAGTAAATGAGAATTTCCCTAAAAGGTCAACCCTTTCTCGCCCATTCCACCATTTACTAGTAATTAGTGTCAAGATATTAGTAAATGAAAATCTCGCTAAAAGGTCAAGCCTTTTTCGCCCATTCCACCATTTACTAGTAAATAGTGTGAAGATACTAGTAAATGAAAATCTCGCTAAAAATTCATGCCCTTTTGGCCCGTTTTACCATTTATGGGTACATAAAGTATTATTATTAGGTATTAGGGTACATGCGAACCTATCGGGTTGCAACGGGTCATTGGTTCAAAAAAAAAGTCAAAGAAAACCCGTAGATCCCTTAATGCAAAAACCAGGCTAGAAAAGTCGAGTTTCCAATAGCACACCAGTTTACCATAAATACCATGGAGAAAAAGTATCACTGACTGCACGACTCGCTTTAGAGCTCGTACGCGGGGTGAATTCTGCTTTTTCATTTTGTCCTACCCCACACCGTTTAGTTTTAATGATCACTTCCGATTTTTAATAACCTTGACGACCTTGACTACGGCGCGCAAATATTTAGGTATGGAAATAGCCCGTAACTGACTTCCACGCAACTTCAAGAACTCTAAATATTGGTTTTGCTTCAAGATTTTAATGGTTTACTAGACGCTCAATCAGTGAAACGTTCTGAAACGTTGAGAATTGAAAATAAATATATCGCATTACCTACTCACGGACAGTCAATGGTTAAATCACGGAAGAGGTAAACCTAACCAACGCTACGTATATGACGAGAAGGAAAAAGATCAACCCTAGTTCAGGGTTATACGCTTTCTACTGTCATAACATATTTCAAAAACCTTAGTAAAAGGGTCCTTGAAAAGGAGCTGCTTTCTTTTACTTGCTATGTTGGCTTTGTGGTTAGCAAACGATGAATGTCTGTCTGATGACACGCAATCTAAACTGAAGATTGGATCTTTTCATAAATAAGGTTTTACATTATAATTTATCCGGCCTCTTTGGCAAAGGTCCTTGAAAACAAGTTTGTCCTTGTAATAAGATGATCTTTCCAGCAAAAGAAATATAACTGCATTATATTCATCCGATGACTCTAGGCTTAACTCTTTGATAGTCAGTCGTCGAAATTATGTAGATAACTTGAAAAGATCACGTGACACTGAAAACACGTGATCAATAGCGTACGTAAGACTTATTGACTTTACCTTCAATATGAAGATTTCATTGCCAAAATAATAATATAGATGGTATGATAATAATAGAAACCATTAAAAAAGGTTTACATATGATACAGCAAGGATTCTAACCATCCCGCAATTAAGAGGATTTATAAATCCAGTGAATATTTTTAATCCAAGAGCGCTTTGTTTTGCTACCACCCTTAGAATGAAAAAAAAGTTAAAAAATTGTCATCCACATCAGTAATAACCAACTCCCATTTAAGGTCTTTTTCCCCTCGCTGAATGGCAGTTCCGACGCCAAAAAAATTGCCCTATAACTTACACAAGTAAGCCTGGTCGTAGCCGAGCTAAGGATCTTTTAACCCTGTGAGTAGAGGTTCTTGGATTTTTGTTGTGATCTATGCAATTTTAGAAAAGAAAACAATTAAACACTGACAAACAGATGAAAAAGAGGATTGCCGCCCCTTCTCCTGGTTGACTCCCTTCATCATAGTTTTGAGCTGCAACTGAACAAGAAAACGCAAGCTTTGCGCAACGAGGCCAAAGCAAATGGCATATATATTTTAAGATAGTATCTGTAAACCAGATAGGGTCATTTTAATTTATATTAGTAATGTCTTTTTCTACCATGAAGCTGTCTGCTTCCATACCATGCATAAGTGCAGCTGTTCTGTTAAGGTATGCCGGTATGCCTGTTCGGCATTTCGGCTTTGTTAGACTTTTAAAAAATCCGCGGGCATCGTCACTTAACTGATCAAAATCCTCCTCTACAGCATGGGTGATCCCTGGAAATAAGAAATAAAGAAAAGATCTGATATTACAGTATGTTCTATGACCAGCGCGTAAGATAACTGAACCTTTGAGAGTAAACTGAGTATACAATCTGCAGTCCCGTTGGCCTTAAGGGAAATCAATGAGTGAAATTTTCTCTGGCTCCAGTCGGTCCATGGACCAACCAGTCTCTGTGTTTTTTTTTTTTTTAACAGGGATTGGTCGGCAGTTTTTCTTCTCACCCGTCACTTGGCCTTTTTCAGTTGAATAGTTCTTCTGTATGACTAGGTCAAATGCACCCTCACATCCACGCCTTCAATTTAGCCCCGCTTAGAAGATAGAGTAATCTGTTAAGGACTCCTTCCTCAATTAAGCCACCTCTCCCATGCCACTTAAACTTTCACATACAAGCTGATAAATTAAAGACTGTATTAAAAACAATATTAACATTGAACGCAAATGACTAACACTATAAGTGCTCTGACCAAAGAAAGGTAGGAGCAGCATATTCCAAGTCGAGTTGCATTTCCAAAGCAGTTGTAAAATACAACACTTAAACAGCTTAGCACTATCATCCGTAGTTGTTGAAACTGCATGCCTGAAGCGAACGACCCTGCAGTAGCCTGGTTTAATAAAGCTGATAATAAGATGACTTCACTTACAAAATCTTCGTAGTCGAGAACCACGCTACCATTACTGCCAGCGGGATAACCGTTGAAGCTTTCTTGGCCTACTCCATGCTCTTCTTCGAATGTTGTGTTGCTATGGTTACGGACACTATGACCGTTATACCTTTTCTCCCGTCTCTGGTACTCATCGTCGACTGCAGTATTACCATGGGAAGTACGGACAGTATAACTACTATTGCTTGATCTCCCGTCCCTTTCGTCCCGTGTGCGTCCTCTGAATTCATAAACCGGTGGAGCTTCCGTTTTTTGGGGTGAGGTAGATGATTCAGAGTGGATAACATGAAGTGGGACGGTTATTGCCCTATTAGCATCTTGGAGAGGTCTCTTGGAGCTCTTTAGTTTAAGCCTCTGAAATTGTCGATATTGCGCCGTAAGATTGATGCAATTGTATGATAGCTACAGAAGTTAGTTAAATGGGGGCTATGTGAGTGCACGAGTCACATGAGGCCAGGAATGGGCTACCTCGCTCCCCGGAGTGTCTCTTCTTAAGAGAACCTGGGAACGAGGTTAAGAATGAGCCTTCTTTCGCCTCATGCCAACCCTACAGAGAGGAGAAGAGTGACGTTACGTTACCATGGTAGCAAAATGTTTGAATCACAACAAGAGGGAGCTAGCGCTACAACGACGGAGACGGCTTTGAGAACGGCGAAGAAAGCAATAGGCTTAATTTGGCAAAACAACAACCTCGCACGAGCATCACGCTATTTTGTTTATTTCTTAGCCCGGCGTCGCTGAATGACAGCGACATGAAACGTTCTTATTTCACGCGCCCACTTTATGGAGTACGTGAACAGAATACATGTTCTTTTTCTTTTTCTGAACTTAGATACAGTCCTTTCGGATTCAACCCCCCAAATTTCGCCACTATTTGACACATTAAATGAAATTGAATAAGATCGATGAACTTTGAAACAGTACGAATTCACTTTTAAGAGCCGTTTTCGGTTTGACAGTGTCATCAAGAAACTTTGCTACTATGGCAACGTGACGTAACGACTTCTCCTATTTACTTATGTCACCTTCTTTCTACTCGCTCCGATTTCCCTTCGCATCTTTAGTTATTAGTGAGCAATCTCTCACCTTAAAAATATGCCTACCCAACTAATGAAGCCTCAAGAAACTCTAAAGCTCGTTATGCCTTTCTTCAACTTATTAAGGCTGGTCTTCTGCTACATCGGAAAAGAAACACCGGTTTTACGTATCGTTTCTTAGATTCTAGGTTCCACGCCGTAGAATTTGAATTCAGGATGATTTTTCAATGGAATTTGGATGCCGGATTCTAGTCGTTAGTGGGACTCAGGATTTCAAAGTCCAGGATTCCGGATGTCAGAGCAAAAATTCGTTAGATTTCGGATTCCATAATTGAGCAAAAATTTCCAGGATTGCAGAACCCGGATACCCTTTCATGAGGCGAATTGTTGTTGGTCTAATAATATTCAGTTCTTCGCGCAGAAATGTGTTTGCGATAACTGAAATAAGTGAACATTGCTACACTTTGTCCATTAGAGGGATTCTTACCAGACATAATGCGATAGCGGCGATTAAGAGGATGACTATCAGAGCGACGGTTATGCCAATTCCTATTCTTGTTGATTCTGAAAAATCCTCTGAGATGTCTGGCTTGTCTTTTCCCAAGATCTCAACACTTTTTACCTGTCGAAATGATATGTGGAATAACCAAAGTCAGTGTAAATGCAGACGAGTAGTGCTTCTTTAGGACGTTTTTTTTTCTTTTCTCTTTTTTTTTTTTTGCGATTCCGTATAAGGCAGTTCTAAAGATGAGACCGTATGGGCTGCTGAAAGTGTGATTGCAAGCAAATTTGACGTTACCTGTCCGATGAAGACTGGATCCAAAAGAGCCATCTTTTTGTTTTTCCAGTAATCACGCATTTTAATATAAGCAAGAATCGTGATATTTCTGTCAACATCTCCAGTACCAAGGTCATTTTCACTTTTCGAGACGAAGAAATTCAAAATCGCCTCAGCAGTGTTGCCTTTTCCCTTGCACAGTTTCGTAGCGTTTATGAAGCGAATTCTGCTGGCTTTGACCACGTTTGCCTTTGCGTCATAAAGTTTTTCCGAAAGTTTTTCGGCAAAGAACGGAACAAAGTGGCAGAACCTTCGCCATACCATTTTCCATGACACCCGGACGTAAACACTAGGAAGATCTTTTGTGGAACACTCTGTGATAAAGATCAAAGCAAATTACAGTCATCTCTGCCTTTCGTGCGCACAGTAATTTTCAAGGAGTTATAATAACTCCTCTTGTGGGGCTAATTTTACTCCTTACAGTGGAGTTATTTTTTGTGGAGTTTTTTAAACTCCAAAAGAAGTTTAAAGAATTATTTTTCAGGAGTAAAAGTGACCCCAGATATTGAGGAGTTAAAATAACCCCTAAAATGGAGTTATCCTGTACCTAAAATTTTTACTCCACTTTCAGAGTTAAATAAACTCCAAAAAGAGTAAAAAATAACCCTTGTAAGGAGTAAAAATAACCCCATTTCGGAATTATTTCAACTCCAGACTGGGAGAAAAAAGAACTCTTTTTCAGGAGTAAAAATGACCCCAAATTCGGAGTTAAATTAGGAGTTAAAGTAACCGCCAAAAAGAGGTTATCCTGTACTTAAAATTTTTACTCCAGTTTTGGAGTTATAATAACTCCCTAAAAATTACGGTGCGACATAAGCTATAAGAAAGCAACTTCTCGTTAAAGAAAAACTCCTAGACTGATTGGTCCGCGCTGCAGTTTATCTGAACTGATCTCTCATTTTCTTTGATTCTGATCTCTGTTGAGCGGGGACACACCTATCTAAGACCGACGCTTAGTCTCCTTCTTAAAGTGAGATGACTACATAATTTACTATCAACAAGACGACGAGAACACAAACTGATATGCATTTGTTTTACGGTTTTTCTGTTTACACAGGGCTAAATCGGATTTAACTTTAAATTTCCCGCGGCTAGTTAAAACTGTCTTTAAAAAATTAAGAAAGAAATTGGCTTAAGTTACGAGTTATCAACGCCACGTATTTGGGGCAACCTGTGTGAAGTTCTTGGGCTTTTCTGACGAAACGGTTGTTAAAATTAAGGCTTTTTCCTTATATGGACTAAAGTTCTCTGTCTAACTAGACAATTCAGATGCTTGGAGAGGCAGCCTAGCGACCCAGAGCCATAAGCCCATAACTACTGAGAAAACTGCCATCAAGCACTGCACCCCCCTCCTCCTTCGTACGAACCCACGTAGCACCCAGTAGCCCATTTAAATCAGTACAACAATCATCACCAACCCAGATCAACTCATACTGAAGACCTTTATCACAACCGGTGTAAAAGTGGTAAAAATGTGACAGTTTGGATGAAAAAAGATCAAAGTATCTTTCGCAGTCATCAGTTTTAATGCATCCATACATACCTAAGTGGAAGCTACACATCACCACAATGAATAACGCCAAGAACCTCATGATATTAAACTCTGTTGACTTAAAAACAATTAAGGGAAATTAAGTCTTTTTGTATCAACAACTGATCAAATAGCATATGTTCGAAGTTCATCGCACTGGTCAAAGTTCCTCCTGATCTTTTTAACGTTACAAATCCATCAATAGGCAGTCGGATAAAATCAAATGATCAGCCAGAGTCCGTCCGTCAGTCAGTCAACAAGAATGACCTGCTTACTGAGTACCCTTAAACAGAAAATGTTTGTCGGCCATCCAGACCTTGATACTCGGGGAGGGTACTCCCTTTAATGGCCTATACGGGGAAGCTCCGTTCAAATGGGGTACCTTTTTGGTGCTTATTTCAGATATATGAAAGGGTAGGGAAATCTGTCATTTCGGTCTATAAACAGTCCAAGCTGCGGATTTTATGACTCTGGAAAAGTTGAGAAGACGTTCTGGTTTTGTCATTTAATTACTCAATACTTGAAAGACACTGTATTCACAGCGGTTAAAAGAGATGCAAAGTTCTAACTAGGTGTGAAAGGGGTACTATTTGATTAATTAAAGGTATACGAAAAGGATAACTTTTCTGTCCAAAATGGTATATAAAAGGTTAAGAGTTGGACCTCGGGACGGAGCTTCCCCGTATAAACCTTTGCTAAGTACCTCCCTCCCGTGCCTTGATTATCAGTCGGTACTGGGTCAGTCTATTATGAGGCAGCTGTCAATCACCTGTAACCAGTCGGGTTGGTCGTCCAGCAGTGAGTCCAGTCAATGAGAGAAACATACATTGAAAAGCTTTTTAAGGTGCTAGGGAAATCTTTTCGTGATCATATCCACAGTTTCTAGCTCGCCTTGTATTGGAGGGGAGGCGGAGAAAAGCCAGTTTTCTCGATCTTGGCACCCTGTCAATAGTGCGCATTCCTCAGCGACACACATTTATAGATTTTCGAAAACGTTGATCACACTTCAATTGCTTAAGCCTACAAGCAAGTGCGTGCTCAAACAGATTTCTCTTTGTTAAATCAGTATAAGGATCTATCATATCTCTCCGAGGTCATCTTACTCCTTTTGGTGGTGTTTTTAAGGCATGCGTGACGTATTGGTGTCTCGTTCAATCGGGTGAACGAAACGGGTGCTTTGGCACAGCTTTTTATGCAAATCTGAAAGCAATAGAATATCGAAAACGTTGTGTGCCAGAAAGAAAATATAGGGGAAAAGCTATTAACGATATTTTTTGTCTTAAAATGGGTCTAAAACGTTTCCAGGTATGACAGATTACTATCAGATTGAACTCGAACATCTTCAGAAGTGGGCAAACATCCAGAGTATTTCCAAAAACAAAAAAAGACATCGACGGCAACAACAGCAAGACTTTCTAGTAGATGTATTGTTGGATCCAGATAGTTTAATACGACTCTTAACGAGTAAAAGATCCATTAGAAGTTATTCCCCTCAGTATGGATTTTAGTTTAGCAACCGTAAGAACAGTGATTCTTTTTCATTGGTATATCGAAATCAACTGTATACGTGTAACACTGGAAGAACTTACGATTCATGGTCTTCATAAGAAAATTGAACATGAACTGTAAACACTTAAAAGAAGCACTGATCGAAAGTACCTATATCAGCTTGGAATTGAAAGAATTAAAGACTTACCTCAATCTGAGTGCATTTACAACAGAACACGAATAAAACAATCAAGATACGAGTTTTAGCGTCGTTACAGAAACCAACGCAAACTTAGTATGAATGCTTTGTTTGAACCTACGACCCGACGCGGAGTAGAGATCTCTTTGAGGCTCTTTGACATAAAATGAAATGACAGGAATGCTAGAAAAGTAAACATTCGTATTGATTCTTTTGTGTGGGTTTTGACAAGATTGACATTTCCGGCCTTGAGAAGGCTCACAGGGCTAATATTGTTGTGTGAGATTAAGGTGACAAATGCAAGAATTAAACGAAACAAATTTGAAGATTTCAGAACAACTTGAGTTGCTCTGATGGCTATATAACAGAAACAAATATATCTTTTTGTCCACTGCATTTGCTTTTCTTCTTTTCGTCTTTCGCACACCTCAAGCTTTTAACTGGAATCGATACACTGACATGTTAAAACGTTAAAACAAACTCATCGGTATGAGAGAGAGAGAGAAAAAGAAAAGAAAGACTGTAAAAGAACAAGGGGGAAAAAGAAAGCAAAAAATGCCAAAAAAAAAAAAAAATGGTCAATTAATCTTACTAGTAAACTTGATAAGACTTTATAATTTCAATATTTAATAATGTTCTTACAAAAGAACATATAATGATATTGTTTCAGACTAATGAAAAAACACACATGACACGAACACAGAATGCCAAAAAAACTTCTGTGCTGTAGGAATATACAAAGCAAGTTCAACGAGAGGTCCTTAGTCTTGTAATACAAGTTGTTATTCGGCCCAGTTATAACAAGCATATTTTACCTGTCCCTACTTCGCCCATATATATCGAGATTCCAGTGTAGCTTTCATGACGTTTTGTGTCATCGGATCAAACTGGATAATTCGAATCTAATTTACCGGAATGATTCGTCAAACTTCACAGTAAGACTTTTTGAAGCTCTACATTTTTTTAACTTATAGAAAAACTCATCACAAGAGTTGTTTCTCTTGAGCGAACATCAGGGTGTGGTGAGGTAGCTCCTCTGTGGTATGTGACAGGCCCGCTCAGGATCACTTTTTATTTATATGCTTCTTGAAGTTACAGTGTGACTACTGTAACCGGGGCCACTTAGACAAAGTTGACCAATCGTATTATAGAAAATAACAATACATTCCGACAAAGTTGGTTGAGGGCCAATCAGTCACGGCTCGATTACCAGCCCCTGTTCTCTGTATGCAACACCCTGAGGAAAGAAGGCCATGCCTTCCGAAATATTGGTAAATATATATATATATATATATATATATATATATACACCCGTTTTCAAAAAGGTTTTCATATAGAGAGATATATAGATAGATATACTTTTGTTTTCTTGCACGTGCGCCCGTGTGCATTTTTCACTTGTTATTGTCCAACTTGTGAAAAATCTCGGTTCAACGATAAAGTTTCTCTTTGTCAGGTTCTCTGTTCCAACTTATCAAAAAAAAAAAATTGAGAATGCACGAATATTGTCTGCAATTCTCTTGATTTGCTTATTCTTGAAAATTTAAGAAGAATAATTGTTGCCGTTAAAGGATAAGGGGAAAAACATCAAAGATTTTAAAATTTACAACAACGCAGATGAAATGAAAAAAAGTGTTTTGGAAACCGCTTGTTATTTTTCTGAGAAGGATGATGTGACGGTGGATGATGTCGGTATTGGATATGTGGGAAGGAGCAACAATATTATAGCAGTTAATAAAACGGACCAAGACGTTGACAAGGCTCATAGAAGTAGATTGTATCATAAACGTGATGAGCTGGTCATATATATTTTTGTGTCACCTCTTTTCGTTTAGAACCACAGCTTGTTAGGCAACGTCTCACTGCTGAAGACAGAATAAACTCTCGGCCACAAACTTTTTAAAGTTAGTTTACAGTTTCTCTTAAGCACGCTCCTGGAGAGCAAATTTTTTGATACACTCAATCAATGAGGAGGTCTTTAGTTTACATTGATGGTATGGTAGCTTTTATGTAATGTCTTGAACGCCTTCATTTAGAACCTTAAACCAGAGGAGCTAGTACTTCGTGAAAAATAGTCCAAGTACTGCTGAAAATCTTAATCATGAGAATCGGAGGATGGGCTGCGGAGACGGCATAGCTCGTTTCCCACACCCCACACTTATTGAAAAGTGATCAACGACATGTAGACTTTATCCTCGGGTATTTTAAACAATTACTGGATGAAGTTTTTGTGATATCCGGAATAATTAAGATCGAGTCAGTGTTATCAGCCTTGCCGAAGGCCGAGGCTGATAGCACTTAGCGAGACCTTGATTATTTAGGATATCACAAAAAACGAATCTAATAATTGTTTTATTATACTTTGTTTTGAAGAAAATAACAACAAACACACCGTCGCAAGGAACCTGTATTAATATTGTTTTTGGAAATCAAGCATTGCGGGCGCAACCTACAGATTAGTCAGTTATCTACTAGCAGATAACTAATTTATCTGTAGGTTGCGTTGATTTCCAAAATTAGCTGTGGGCTCTTAGCCAATGAGAAGACAGATAGTGAGTACAATGTATAATAATCTAGATTATTTCTTGCAAACCACAAAATACACGCAATAAATATAGTGTAAAAATAGTTTAATGCCAACAGCGAAGTTAATAGCTCAATAGATAGTATAGATTTTGTATAAAAGTAATTAACAATAGCTCGTTACCGTTACAATTACTACTAGCACGCGACAATGACTATTTTTCTAACATGCCTTGTGAAAGAAAAAAAGAATCCTAAGGTCGTACGTACGTGGTTGGCCTTAGAGCGGTTTTAAATAAATAACTAACAGAAGCTTACAACAACTGATCAAGTGAAAATCTTACAACTAGCACATTCTTTAAGACAAACGGTTATCATTCAAAACGTAATGAAAAAAGACTATTAAAGGCGTAACCCCCCAATAAAAAAAAAAAACCTGGATTCGCCCCTGAAGTGAATGCTTTGGTTTATACGTTTCTCTGCTACTTTTGGTAATGAGTCCTGCTAGGGCGGTGACTAATGAAACCATGATCTCACAGCTTTTGTGCCTGAAAGCAAAAAAACAAAAACCCAGGAATATTATAAATGGTAGTAAGCAGAAGCGTCTAAAAACAGTGCCCTTAGCACCTTATCAAAATTAAATATCGTGAAGAACGAGGAAGTTACTGTTCAATGACACCAGCATTTAAAAAATGGCAAACGCCTTGAAGCTCTGTTTATGTACCAGGGAGTAGCTATAGATTTTCCCGGCTACACAGTTCAACTCCACCCCCACCCATAGGGGACCATAGGGTTGGTTTCCTATCAACGTCCTACCCACCCAGTTGAGTACACAAAGCTATACATTCAGCCTTACTTGGGTTTTGTGGCAAGATCGCGCAGCTAGCCTTTAGATAAGAAAAGGAGAATGCACTTCACTATTAGCATTCCTCAACGTGACGGTATTGTCTTTAATGTAGAAAGGGCTACAGACCCTTTCACTTTAACACAAAAATAACACGAATTGTATAGAAGATGTATAACCCACGGATAAGAAAAAAAAAAAACTGAAGTACTCTAGTATAGACAATCGAATTGCTATCAATTACAATTACCTCGGCTGACTCGTCGTAGTTCACAGTATACTCATATAGTGCCTATAGGAATCAGAACAAAACTCCGCTTTACTGACGTTCCATCTAAATTGCTTAATAAAAGTTTATTTGCCCTTTTTGTTTGTTCGTCTTTCTAATATTAAACGCTACAAACTAAATTAGAGGGCAAGCTGTTTTTTTTTTTTACATTCAGGATGGCAAAAAATGCCGAGGATTACAGCGTTCCAACTTTATATACCAGGGCTCGAAATAAACTTTTTCATTTAGGCGTCAGCTGGCGACTAGATTTTACAAGTTTTGTTTTCCAAATTGAACATTTTGGTCGCCCGTTCACGACTGTAAGGTAGTATGACAGTTAGGTAAGCCATGAAAATGCTAGTACACTGACGGAGCTCCCAGTTTTTATAGTTCTTTATTTGTTTTCGGAAGTTGTCGTAAAATTCGTAAAAGACTTCTTCAGACCGAAATCCTCGGACATCAAGGAGAAGTTTCCATGCATTCTCCTAAAAACTTAAACTTATTTATTAACTTTTTTGCCAAATCGTGAACTACTACTTAGTTGATGTTTTATGACGGCCAGCAACTTCAGTGTTCGATCACTTTCCCTTCGTACGATTTTACTCTTCCCTTTTTTTATATTTACCTATACGTTCTTTCGTACAACGTTACCCTTGTCTCAATATTATTATATACGTCAGCTCGTTCCTACGAAATTAGTCCTGACACTCTTTCTTTCCGAAATCGAAGTCGTGACGATCGTTATTCAGTGATGAAACGACGATCTTGAAGATTAAAGCCACGCTCGCATAGCCATTCTCATCAAGTCATGACAACATTAGTCGTGCGATGACAGCAAAGAAAGTAAGCTTCACGTTTAGAGTTTTTGTTTTGCGTATTTTAAAATTAAAAGTCTTTTGCTTTTCTTATTTTCACGTTTTCATCGTCCTCGCGGTTGATCGAGCTCGCTAGTACCACACCACCAATTATACCACGCGAAACAATTCCTGACATGCGACGATTTCTCTCAAAAACAGACTATTTGATGGAAAACGCGCGACGAAAACGACGTCCGCAGGTACCCATAGATGCTCAGCGTACGAGCAAATTGCATTACAAAAGGAGCCTTAAAAAATACTAGACTAATATAACCTATAACTTATTGATTTATTGATAAAAGAAATGAACTCTGAGGGCGTAATTTGTCCTGAAATAGAGGCTCTGGAAGAGGGAAAAATTCTTTTGGTACTGATCAAATGTCAGAGACAAAGAATTGCCTAATAAACGCTCAAAACAAGAGTAGAGTGCGTTTCCTCTTTGATTTTCCACTAACCTGGTAGATAAAGTGGTAATGTTCCAAGGAACAAACAATACCATGTCTGTCACGCCTAAGATTCTTGGACAGCTCAAAGACATCAACAACTGATGTCTTACTCTCCTCGTGACTCTTAACGCCAATATCCACAGCAATATACACCCCGGTAAAACCTAGGCCATCACTGAAAGGGAATGCAAAGAAGTACAGTTACGGTAAAACGGGCAAAAAAACTCGTGCAACTTGTTTTACAACATTGCTTCTGAAAGGGAGTTAAAAAAGAATTTTGCTCGTTTTACAACCCGAAATAACATTGTTTTTGCAACAAAGGTGTTATTCCTGGGTACTAAATCGTGCAAAACATCGCTTTTGAACTCGTTTTGCAGCAATGCTGCAGTGAAAGTTATATGTTTTTTTGTTCACCGTTTTACTCAACCTTAAGCGTTAACAGTGGGTTATTATGCATGCACGTTCCGATATCGTAGCCGAGAACCAAAAAACTATTATAGTTCGCACTTTAAAACCGTAAACACAAAACAACGTCTAAAAAGAAATTTCGCGAATGTTTTGGTTTTGTGTCGCTATGCCTTTTTTTATTTTCTCTCGCCTGTTCCCATGGGAGACACACCCAAGTCCAGCGGACGAAATTGCTGCTACCGCCAACATGTATTTACTTTCAAATTTGATTGATTCTTTTGATTTGGATGACACTCAGTTGTGAACGGCCTTATTTGATCTAAATAATATTTGGAAAAGATACAATGTAAGAGATAAACCACCTTAAAAACATGTAATTTTACAAACCTGCAGTGTACAATAGTAGGAGCTTTGATATCGCCATACTTCTTCCTCGCTTCCCTCGTGGCCGTCACGAACCCAACAAACAAGGCCACGTTTGGCATGGCGCGCTCCTTCCACGAGGTGAATTTCATATGAGAGACTTCGCGCGGGTATGAGGCTTTCTGCAATATTTCATTAATGAGAGACAAAGTTAGTCTGAAATGTCAGCCGTTTCTTCGCCCCAGCGTCCCCCCCTAACGGGTGGGGAGGGGAAGGGGGGTGAGGCGCCCATTGGAAGGAGTAGGGGGTGGTGTGAGGAGACGGTTGACATTTCAGACTAAGACAAAGTTAATCGTTAAATAGTATTGTCCTATAAACTATGTAAGAGCGTCGCTGTACTATTGATCTAGTTTAACCTGGTGATTTAAGCCAATCAGAGCTGAGGAAGTATTTTGCATTAATAATTGACCTCAATACAAGAGAAAATTAAGGAGGATAGAGAACGTGTCCACTGCCACACTTCAGTTACGCGACTTTTCCGCGCTCTAAACTAACTCATACTAGGCTAACTTGCTAATGATTTCCAGACCCGAAACTTCAATTTACTTAATCCACTAATTGCATTTTGGAGATGTCAAGGGAGTGTGCATATATAACAAGTGAATATATGACGTCACGGCGGCCATGTTGCTTGTGTGTTTAAGAACAAAGTTCGTTTCCCAAATGAAGGATAAGCAAGAGAGGATAAAGGGGACAGAGAAGGCACCCTCCACACACACCCTATTCCATAGGTAATTCGTCTCGAGTTATTTTCAAGACACACATATCCCAAGGGGGATTAGACAACAGCCAATCACATAGCGCGAATGTGTTCCGCGTGGATGACCCACGCTCAGAGCCACGAGGTAACTTTATCCCGATTCTAAAAATAACTCGAGACGAATTACCTATGGAATAGGGTGTGTATGGGGGATGCCTTCTCTGTCCCCTTTATCCTCTCTTGGGATAAGTCATTGTTTGATTGGTTTTACCAATATGCCCACCGTGACGTAGGTCCATATGCCCGACCGATGTCTATTAAAAAATCGTGTGTTTGTTGACTGTAGTTCAAATGCGGTAGCTCTAACTTTTTCGAAGCTGGAAATTCTAAAGTAGTAATGAATACATATTGACAACAGAGGACATATTTGTGAAAGGCAGTTTTAGTCTCGCTCAGCCTACTCGCTATCAAGTAAAATTGCAGTCTACCTTGCTTTCTGCCACATTTAAAACAGTCATCGTGTAGTCAGCTTTCTTCACAATTTGTTTAATAGTGACCTCGATGCCTCCAAAGCTCTTGGTGTTTCCTTCTCCTCTTGGCAGATAATCCATAAATTCCGTCTAGCATTGACACAAACATAACTATAAGTGATTCATATCTGTGAAATTGGTTACGTACATATAGCAGTCACTAAAGGCCTTTTTTTTGTCTCACTCCTTTTGTTGAAGTTTCCAATTGACCAGCGCATAACTAAGTTGAAAATCTTTATTTACGTTATAAGTGACACCTCGCTTTTACCGGTTTTTCTTTTTGTTCCTCGTTTACCATGACAACCAATCGAGACTCTCGTTCCCAAACCATTCTCCAAAAATCCTCCGCGGTCTCGTACATGGGATGTTGAGTCGCTATGTAACGCTGCTGTCCTTTGTGATCCTAAAGGAATGGAGCATTATATTCAGTTCTGCTTTACACAGGAAACTATCTTTCGGAGTATCCAAAACATGAATTTTGAATGCAAACACATGTTTTTCGTTTCTAATAAAGAATTATCCACTCTTCGATTGGATTTTATAGATGAAATGTAAATACAGATTTGTTTGAATCTGATTCATGATCTCTTGGCGGGTTTATTTAGGATGAAAACCACTTGACAAGCGGCGAAAATTCGAGGCCCGCCACAATCTTTTTTGTCTACGCCTACACAGCCCACATTGCTGGCAGCAAGTGATTTCTTTGTTTTATCGTAACGAAATTAAAGTACTTGAATTCTTCCAAGGAAGCGCAGCTTAGAAATACAAAAATGATTCAAAGCAAGTAAAGTGTAATAGAAGAAAACAACAACAACAAAGCAAAATACCCTTATCCAGTTAGCATTGATGTAATCGGGATTTGATGATAACTTAACTCGGGTCCTCGGAGCTGAAAATGTAACGGAAGACAATTTTTAAAGAGTATTTTCACCTGAAAATAAAGTTCAAGAAATCCATTGTATTGGCAGAATGAATCAAGTATTAAACTTGTGGAATCCCCGGTCAAGCTAAGCATGTCACGATCAGCATTTTTCCTGTGTGAGATTAAAGCCGACTTCAAAAGGAAATATTTCTGAGTGGTATGCCCGTGCTTAAATAACCTTGACCATTCACAGTGTACGTGAGTCAGTTAATTTTCAATCTTTTGATTTACTGATTACAGATTACTTTCTACCGTCATTGAAAAGTAGCTTTCCAAGTTAGGAAAGAATGATAATAATAATAATAATAATAATAATAATAATAATAATAATAATAATAATAATAATAATACTTTAATTATCCTCTCCCCTGCCCTTATGGGGCTTTTGAGGGATAATGAAACAAATGGGGCCTAACATGGTTTAACCAGTTGGCTATTATACAAGCGTGGCTGAGGATTTGAACCTGGTACTACCGTGAACAAATCCAGCTAGCGGTCAGGTCGGGACTTGAACTCGGAACCTCCGGACTGCAAGTCTAGCGCAGCACCTGCTCGACCACGCTGCCTCCCGTGAAGATGTTGTGAATGCTGCTCATTATTGGAAGAACAAGCAACAACAATTGAAACAAAACAAAACGAAACGAAAACAAAAACAACAATAACAACCAAAAAACATACCAGGGAGCACTTCAGGTGATCTATTTTTGCTTTGGGTGTTCGTCGGATATTTGATTTCCTCCTCGGGTACGTCTTTGCTAAGATTCTGAGAGCCAAAGGATAAACGAGCATCTGTTTTAGTCTTAAAGTACGTCTTGGTGTATAATTTACAGGTACTAAATTTAATAATGATAATAGTGAGATAATGTACTCGTAATGATGATGATGATGATAGCAATCGGCAATAGTTATAATTATGACTCGCTGGTAATAATGGCAATGGCAATATATTTATAATAAGAATGATAATTTAGTCAATTCCAATGTTTAAGAGCAAATATTATGTTTTCTTTAAATTATTTATACCATTTACATGACTCAAAAATTGCAATAATTTTAAAACCCCGGTGTATTAAACACATGCACGTGTAAAAACACTGAAGTTCTTCTGCCCTGAAGGATCGTTTTTTTTTTTTCGAGCATTGGCTACAAAGATTCGTGCAACGTTGCCCTTCATTCTCCAATTACTCTTAGATCTGAGATGGAGTAAGAGACGGTGATATCAAGTTACCCTTAAAACGTGCAACTGCGTTGTCTAAAAAACTTTTGGGTACCTTAAATTCAGCTTCTTTTTTCTTTTCGTTTCTGTTTCTTAGCGCCAAAGCTACGATACCCACGGTACCAGTCTTGTGTGTCAGCGGCACATCCTCGTCGTCAATAATGGAGTGTGCAGAAGAACGTCTTCTACCGCGGTCCTTTAGGTCAGCGTCGATATGTCGTAAGGCAAGAGGACTGGACTGTTTGGAACCACTTCCCTGACCCTGAGACAAAAAAAAACATATCCAAAACTTTAGTATCCGGGGTATTGACACACTATAAATTAAAATCGAACTGCTCTAGCCCTGAAGTGCCAATTTAACTCATTTCATCCCATGGGTGCAAATCAGCCCTAGCTAATTGGACTGTATTAAGCCTGATTAAAGGACTCAGCAGTAGACCCAAAAATAGGATTGTCTGATTTCTCTCACCATAACGGCCCCATTTTTATGGCTAAAACAGACCTCTTTTATTCACAGTGCGCTAAAGGCTGCTCTTTAGGTATCAAAACGTTGTTTCTGTTTTGCCGGGAAAAAATTATTTTAATCAATTCTTCACAACTGTAAAAAATACTTGGCAAAATGTAGGAAAAGCATATCACACTATTTAATTCTCTACGTGTTTCAGTAGTAACGTTGTTGTTGAGAAAACCACACCTATACACAAACCTCTCCTCCGGTGCTTGCCGATCCTCTCCGAGAGCCGCCGGAACCTGACGAAGCAGTATCGGAAACCTGTCCACCCTTGTTCGTGTTACTTTCCTCGTCAGCTTTGTCTGTATCGGGGACGTGGCTTGTCACAATGGCAGGAGCTAAATGGCTGATAGAGCTTCGCTCCCGGCCATCGTCTTTCGATAAGCCATAGGCTTGATTTTCGTAAGATACAACGTTTCCCTTTTCGCCTTCATCAAAGTTTTTATCCTATGGCATCAGCAGATCAAGAAATTACGAGAAATGTAGCGTACTATTTTATAACATTGTTGGCGTTTAGATTGACTTCCGTTTAAAGAGGGAAACCTCAAAGCAAATAGTTTGCTTTAAACTACAGCTCTTTCCGACATCGTCAAATTTATCAACTGCAGATTGAAACAGGTTTATATGTGGGGAGGAGCGTTGCGTGACGACACTAAAAATGGCTGTGTAGCAGACGATTCATTAAGGGGATCACCCCAAAAAAGCTCAAGAGACCTTGCGGAGATCCCTGACCATGCACTGTAATTAATTTAGATGTTGTTTTCTTTACTTGTTACTCTTAACTGTTATTTTAAGTCAAAATAGTTACAGTAGTAAAGTTGCCTTTCAAAAAAAGGAAATTCTCATGTTTTAGCGGGGCTTCCGCGCGCGCGAAGCGCGCGTGGGACAGAGCCCCATACTCATGGAATATGGTCAACCTCTTTTCGTTTGGTTGTCACGTGATTGACCGAGCGTACGTATGTACGCGTCTACAGATTGTACGGGTGGGGTGGGGGAGACTGTCAAAAGGAAGGGAGGGGTGTCTCAGGCGCGTCTTGGCAAGTCCACATCTTTAATATAGGATTTTAGGACATTCACAATATGGTCAATTGACAGCTGTCAAAACAGGATAGCCACTGACCAGTATCCCATGACCATATCGCGGGCTCATGTGTCAACTCATCGAGGTGACGTGATTTATTTGGAAGCTGTCCGCTGACCAGTTAATTGTTTTACTAGGTCTCGAACAATGTTCAATCTCATACTTTTACTAGTTAAACTGATAATGCACACATATTGGACATCAATGTTTTGATCAATTGACAGCTGTCAAAACAGGGTACCCGCTGACCAGTATCACTTGACCGTATCGCGGGCTCAGGTGTCGACCTATCGAGGTCAAGTATTTTTTGAAGTTATCCGCTGACAAGATACTAGTTTTCAAGTGATCGCAGGCTCAAGTTCAAGTTTTTTCTAAATTCATATGAAATATGTTGTGTTTATGTGCTACACAATGAAAATTTTGATTGCAAACTGACCTCGGACGCGAAAATTCAGCCAGCTATTACAGGCAGGGAAGACAGTTGCTTTTGACTTTTCTCACCATGGTCACGCGTTGGTCACGCTCTACGTCCAATTTTTATGCTCTGATTGGTCAAAATTTGACAGGTGAGTTCATGCGGAAAATTTATGCAGCATCTTGAATCTTGTTTACTTTGACAGCTGAAGCTGACAGAGTTTTGTGTCAACTTGTGATGTTTTTAACTGTCTTTTTCCACTGGATGTGCAAAATGAAATTCAGCTGCTATCAGGAGTCCTCTGTTATTCATGGCTAGTTTGTTAATTGGGTTTTTGGTTGAGGAATACGTCGCTTGTCAAAGTCGGAAATCCGATTTCGGATGGCATCGTTTTCGTTTTCACCTTGCTTGATGCGTAAGAGGATTGCAAAGTCTGAAGCGATACTGGCTTTTCTTGATACCTTTCAGGAGCTGCATCTCGAATGGTAAGCCAGAGAAATTATTGTATTTGATGTTTGTTTTTTTGGATCTAATTTAATGAAGTCGAGCGGAGTTTATGCGGTCATTTAGTTTATGCACTTTTGTAAGATTTGAGACAATGATCTGACCGAGTAGCCTGAAATTCATCCGATTGCTTCGAGTCGTTTTCTCCTCTCAACAACGTCTGAATCGACGGGCCGTTAATGCCGTCCAGTGACGTCACTCACTACCCGAAAACCGGGTAGTGATTTTGATTGGTTGATTGTCTAAACATTCGCATCATTATGTATAATTATGAAAAATTTTAGCGGGATTGTCGCTTGATTTTCAGCGGATCTCATCCCTGGCGTTCT